>NC_142011.1:67037126-67341501 GCF_049901735.1 Notechis scutatus | reverse complement strand
CTTTCTAACACAAAAAGCGACATTGCTGAACTGCATTTTACTATGCATGTACAATTTTAATTATATCTATATAATTATACTCTACTACATATAACAATGGGTTTTCATTGTAAGGAAGATTTCAGTTAGAAGTCAATGAAAAGTTCTTATGTAATGGTGAAAGCTGTTTAACAATGAAAGAGATTGCTTTAGAACAGGGGCCCCCAAACTTAGCAACTTTAAGACTTGTGGACTTCAACAGAGCTGCAATGCAGGTTAGTGGGGTGGGGAGGGAATGGGATTTTGCAGTAACCTTCCCCCAGAAATGGGGAGAGAATGGAGATTTTATAGTATCCTTCCCCTGCCACGCCCACCAAGCCATGCCCACAGAACCTATAGTAAAAAAAAATATGAATCCCACCACTGATGTCTTCACATAATGTGCTTGAAGTAGGATAATAAGAGGCTGGTTATTTGTGCTTTGAGTGAGAACTCTGGATTGATTTGTTCAATGATCCATTGATGAGTTTTCTTGGTTGTCCACAGTATTTTCAGGAGTCTTCTCCAGCACCAAAG
This sequence comes from Notechis scutatus, assembly GCF_049901735.1. Taxonomy (NCBI): domain Eukaryota; kingdom Metazoa; phylum Chordata; class Lepidosauria; order Squamata; family Elapidae; genus Notechis; species Notechis scutatus. The sequence continues at coordinate 67,340,946 of NC_142011.1, read as the reverse complement.
TTCAAAGTTCAAAGTTCCTATCCTGCTTTTTCGAAGTCTGCTTCAGTAGATTGTCTCAAGGAATATCATGTCTTACACAATTTTGATATCTGCAGGCATAGACACATTATGGCATTTGAAAATCTTTTCCAAGACCTTCATGTCTATTCTACCATGTGCCAGTCTGCAGTCTATTCCAGAACTGCTCCTTCCTTTATTGTTTGATGTTTGATCCTAAATGGCAGAAGCTATCCATCACTTTAATAACTTAACGGCCAAATTTAAGGGTGATTGTCATGCCTGTTGTCATCTTTTTATTTAATTTCAGTCCACTTTGCTTTTTGACTTTTAATAGAAGGGCTTGCAGATCTTTTACATTTTTGGCTAGCAGAGCAGTATCAGCAGAGCACAGGTTATTAATATTTTTTTCCTCCTATTTTAAAACCACATTCATCTTTTTCCAGTCCAACTGCCATAATATATATTCAGCGTATATGTTGAATAGATAAGAGTTTAGAGCAGCGTCACACCCCTTTGCCAACCCGGAGCCAATTTGTTTCATCATGCTACATACTGTGGCTTCCTGACCTGTATATAAATTTCTCATGAGAACAGTGAGTTGTTCTGGGATTCCCATTTTTCTGAGAAGTTACACCATACTTTTTTTTTTTTCTGAAATGTTGCCAGAAATCCTGGAATGTACTGTACCTTGTCAGTCACCCTGTTGCCTCATTTGCACCTTTAGAAAAAAGATACTGGTATTTTAAATGTTATTATTTAGTTGTTTTCTGCAGCACTGACTGAATTCTCATACAAATATCTATATCTATAGGCAAAGGTAAAGGTTCCCCTGACACATACGTGCTAGTCATTTCTGGCTCTAGGGGCTCATCTCTGTTACAAAGCCAAAGAGCCAGCACTGTCAAAAGACGTCTCCATGGTCAGGTGGCCAGCATAACTAAACGCCGAAGGCGTATGGAACACTGTTACCTTCCCACCAAAGTGGTTTCTATTTTTCTACTTGCATTTTTACATGTTTTTGAACTATTAAGTTGACAGAAGCTGGGACAAGTAATTTATCTATCTATCTATCTATTTATTTATTTTATCAAGCAATTATAAGATAACAGGTATAAGTATAAACATAGTTATGAATACATAAATGGATACATATACGAAAAATAAAAAGAAACAATAGGACAGGGACGGTAGGCACGCTGGTGCGCTTATGCACGCCCCCTACAGACCTCTTAGGAAAGGGGTGAGGTCAATAGTAGACAGTCTAAGGTTAAAGTTTTGGGGGTTTGGGGAAGAAACCACAGAGTCAGGTAGAGTATTCCAGACGTTGACCACTCTGTTGTTGAAGTCGTATTTCCTGCAATCAAGTTTGGTGTGGTTTACCTTGAGTTTGTATCTATTGTGTGTTCTTGTGTTGTTATGGTTGAAGCTGAAGTATTCATTGACAGGTAGGATGTATAATTTTATATACCATACTTAGATCAAACCGAAGGCGGCATAGTTTTAGGTTTTCTAGGTCTAGAATTTCAAATCTGGTGGCATAAGGTATTCTACAACAAGTAGAGGAGTGGAGAACTCTTCTTGTAAAATATTCCTGGACTTTCTCAACTGTGTTAATATCAGATACGTAATGCGGGTTCCAGACTGATGTGCTGTATTCAACTATTCATTCCATTACACAGTGCTAGGGATTCGAATCACCGAACTGCCGACCTTTCTGATCAACAAGCTCAGAGTCTTAGCCATTGAGCCACCGCATCCCTCATCTATATCTATACTTACACCTATATTTATATTGCTGTATTTATAACTTATCACATACAAAAACTTTCCCATTTGAAAAATATTGAAAACTATGCATAATAAATAAATAAGAAATTAACCCAACCTTTATTCATTTGAATTGCAATCTTGGCAGATTGCTTAATCTTACTGACCCAAGCCAGACTTCAGCACACTTCAGATAAGTATGTGAAAAGATTCATTTTTTTCCCTTTCTGACTTTTAATAGTCTTGGTAGTGTTGAAAAAAAAATCCCTCATGTTCATTTTTTATTTTTTTTTCTGTAGTTGTATTTATGTATAATGTGTTGGAGTATCACTTCCAGTATCTCTTAGGCAGAAGATGAATCCATAAGCTAGCTAAATACATACATACATACATACATACATACATACATACATACATACATACATACATACATACATAAATGTATACTATAGAGGACTCAGGAGTCCTATTCAAATTATCTGTCTCTTTGGCTCAGTTGGTGGAAGGGCATTGAAAAATTGCTGGCAAGTCTCCCATTCTCCTCCCACCCTTTTTTCAAGGTTGTGGCTTTATTGGCAACTCTGCCATGCTGACATAGGGGAAGAAACAACACAGGTGTCTGTTTTCTTTGTTCTTACATACTCCCCCTTGTTCTTTCCTTTAACCCTTCAAAAGAATAAGGAAGATAAAAGGCATTTTATAATATTAAAAAGGATCTCAGTGTGTTAAGAACAAAGTGTATGTTCACAGTCAACCAAGAGAAGCTTGCTTCCTGGAACACTCAGTCCAGGGCTTCTCCAACATAACTTGAACCCAAACGTTTTCTTGCAAAGCAAAGCACTTGTTTAGAGAGTTCCACCCTCTTTCATGACCTTTCTTGTTGTCAAGTGAAGGCAGTTGTTAAATTAGTAACACGGTTGTTAAGTGAATCTGGTTTGCCCAGTGAATTTGCTTGTCAGAAGTTCGCGAAAAGTGATCTCGTGACTCTGGGATATTGCAATCGTCCCAAATACATCCCAGGTGCCAAGCATCTGAATTTTGATCACAGGACCATGGGAATGCTGCAATGGTCGTAAGTCTAAAAAAAAAAAACAATCCTAAGTCACTTTTTCCAGTGCTGTTGCAACTTTGAACAGTCATTAAACAAATGGTTGTAAGTCAAGGATTACCTGTACCTATCCATTTGGGTAGGTTCCATATCAAATGGGGAAAAAATACAGATTTTTAATGCTCCAAAGATACTTAGATGGCCATCTCAGGCAAAAGACTGAGACACTACACCTGAGTCTTTGGTCCAATTCAGGATGGTAGACCTTACCTTCAGTACTTTAAGGTAACTTCTCAGTCACACACCTACTGTATTGCATTTGTTTCTCTTTTTGGTGTCTGATGTCATCAATGATCTATAAGACACTACGGAAAGAACTGTTGCTGGATCCTGGTGCATCTCAATTTCTACCAAACAACACATAAGATTAGGTGAGAAACACTCAATTCCTCTTCCGTTTCCCATCTGTATCTAGTTGCTTCCTAATAATGAATTTTGAAGGACAAGAGATATGGGACTTAGCAAACAGGAAGAGAAGAGTAAAGGAATGAAAAGCCGGAAGAAAGACATGGGTTATACTATACGTTGAGAAGCTTTACTAGAGGATAGAAATGGATGTTGTCCTTAGACTAATTTCAAATCTTAGTTAAGACATGTGGTAAAGACCACCTATCACTGCTTGTAGTCCAGAGCAGTGGTGGGATTCTAATTTTTTACTACTGGTTCTGTGGGCATGGCTTGCTGGGCATGGCATGGCTTGGTGGGTGTGGCAGGGGAAGGATACTGTAAAATCTCCACCCCCACACCCTATTCCAGGGGAAGTATAGTGCAAAACCTCCACTTCCTCCCTACCCCACTAACCTGCTTTCCAGCTCCATTCTCCTGTGCAGAGCAACAAAAGAAGACCTAGCGATCAGCTGGGACTCAGAAGGCAGAGAATAGATGGGGGCAGGGCCAGTCAGAGGTGGTATTTGCTGGTTTTCCGAACTACTCAAAATTTCTGCTACCAGTTCTCCAGAACTGGTCAGAACCTGCTGAATACCACCTCTGGTCCAGAGGTAGGTAACTATAGAAACGTTATGACCTGTGGACTTCAACTCCCAGAATTTCTGAGCCAGCATGGCTGGCTGAGGAATTCTGGTAGTTGAAGTCCACAGATCATAACGTTGATATAGTTGCCCACCCATGCTGTTGACTATTGCTTGGAGAAAAGAAGAAGAAAAAGGCAGGGGGAGAAGAATGAAAGAATGGATGGCCCCACCCACTTTTCCTTTGGCCCCACCCAGGTCTTCTTTCGGTTCCATCTCCCTTGCAGCTCTCAGCAGATTCCCCCTGAAGGAATGCAGTCCTCAACAGTGTGGAAGTTGAACTTGGTACAAGCAAGTTTTTCCATTTCATTCATATTCTGAGATGCCTGTTTTGAACGTCTGCTGTTACAAATGAAAGGGGTAGCTTGTTCCTGAAAAGAAAAGAAAAATCAAATGGGAGGACTTGAAAATGCTGTTCAAACAAGTTTTCAGTTTTCAGCCAAACCCATTGTCCGTACATAGTTTGGGGCATTTCCCCCGCTCCATTCCCATCCCCCACCCTCAGTATCCACCCATGTCTGTCTGGAACTTGAGAGGTACGTGGCTGGCACAATGTAAAAATGTTTGTAACAGGGCTAGGTTACTAATTGTTAGGTCTGGAAAAGCAAAGCTAGGCCTGTCCAACACGCATGTGCACTCTCTCGCTCTCTCTCCTCCCCTTCTCTCTTATATACAAATGATTAATCACACTAAAAAGACATTTTAAATGTAGAGAATCTAGGTAAATTAATATGATTTTGCTTCTTTTCAAAGCAATCAAGAAAATACCCTTTCCTTAATTCCAGAAGGATTGAGATTGCAAATATTCCAGCATATCCCTCTCCCCTTCTGCTATTTTGATAACATTTGTCCAGTCCAGGTTCAACAACATTCTAGTCAACAGTGTGGCAAAAGAGAAAATAGGAAAATGAACGATCTTGCTGTGAAATCCATGGGCTGCTGGATATAATGAGACAGGATTCTGTTTTATATCCAGTTACATACACAATTGAACTGGATTCTGTTCAGTGCCCATTAACAACGATATGTTTGTTAAAAAATCATTTTCCCTCTCAAGGAATCATCAAGTTGAAGGGAAGTCCAAACTCATACTTAGGAACCACCAGAGCAGCTCTGTCCACTGGTGCTAATTTTTGCCGTAGGGATACAAAGAGACAAGCCCAAACAATGATAACTGGGTGATAACTGCTAAAGGGTAGGATGTTGCCACACCCATTCCACTGTTCCATCCTTCGTTTGTTTTTGAATATTTGTCCTTCACCTTGTAAATATCTTTTAAATATGATTCTAAAGAGCAAAAGTACACAAAGGAATGTATTCTTTCTACAACACTATAATGTAGCTAGAAGCAGTTGCTCTGATCAGCCATATCGTTTCCCACTGACCGTGTTGCAATTAAATTTCATCTCCTTTTAAAGAACAAAAATGGCTTTTCTCCCAAGTAATGAGTATTATGTTGAAAATGTATAAAGAATCCTCCATTTAAGAACAGAGAGGAATAACATGATGTAGGAAATGAGCAGGCTGAGATGGAAGGAGGAGCTAAATTTGTCATCAGTTTGGAGTCCTTGAATTGCCACAAGAATTTCCCTATGAATTATGTTGACCCTTATCTAACACCAATTTAGTTCTGAGCATTAGTTGGCTAGGTTCTTGTGTATAGGTAGCTATAATAAATTCTCCTGTGCCTTGAACTCCACAAATGCTCTTGAACTCCACAAATGCTCTCAGTTATTAGTGCCTGACACACGACACACTATTAAACTTACCCAAGGTTTCAACTGAGCAGGTGACACAATTCAAATTAATTCTGGAAATAATAAAACTGGTTGCTGTAACGAGTCAGAGATGACCTCAGGCTGTGACATATTTGCCATATATCCATGGGGACTCTGCTGTAGCAAGGAATCAGTATCATCTCTGTTGATTCTGAGATCCAGAAAGTCAGTTTTCCATTCCAGTTTGTTGATAGGATAGACTCATAATGGATCCACTTGGTCAGAAATCCATAATGGAGTATGACACCTTGAGTGAATACAACTACTCATTTGAAACGTGGAATATCACCAGCAGATACGGAGAATGGCTTCAATTTGGTCACAATTCTTGTTACAGTCTAGAACACAGGAGGCAAAAACCTCTTGGGTTGTACCAAGTTATTGTATTATATTCTTGAATTTCAAAATTGTCCACTCTCTGCCAGAAGCTCCTGAGGGGAAATAATTTTTGGCTTTACATAATGCAGGCAGGCCACAGATCTCAAAATGAAGGCATCATGCCCTCTCTTAAACTCAGCCACCTTTAGACAGTATTGGTTTTTGTTTTGACTAAATGTAGCCAAGAGTCCATATCTGGACCTCAACTTGTCAAGAATTCACACTCAAGTAACAAAATGGCAGCCAGACTTTTCATACAGTGTAAATCCAGAAGCCCATCCCTATCTTGTCATAGATTTTTAAAAAGGCTTTAAGGACACTGAGGAGGCAAACTGTTTAGCATTTCTTTCTCAAATTAGGGCCTGCAAATAATAAAAGCATCCCATATTTCAAATACTGTTGTTGTGTGCCTCTCTTCTACTGTGTTTTTTCTAGAGGTGTGACCATTCCTTTTTCTTCCCACCCTCTGTCACCAGCACAGCCTTGGAAGGCTGTCAGTAAATCTTCTTCCACACCCCAGAAAAAGAAAGCCACCCAGAATATTATCCTTTCTGGTGAAGTGAGCTCATGGTAAATTTTCCGTTCAGCCCAGCATTTCTGGATTGTTTACCAAGACTCTTCTTTCTAATGGTTATTTTAAGCTCCACATTCATTTTCTTTCTTTAACTGAGTCTTAGTTTCATTTCCTTTAGAAATCCAGTGTACCCAGGGGTGGGATTCAAATTTTTTAACAACCGGTTCTGTGGGCGTGGCTTAGTTGGTGGGCATGGCTTAGTTGGTGGGCATGGCTTGGTAGTCATGTTATTGGCTGGGCGTGGCCAACTCAATATCACTCACATTGAGGCACGCATCTCCTTGCCTGGCCTCTCATGACTGTGGGGATGATGCAACAGTCGTAAGTGTGAAAAATGGTCATAAGTCACTTTTTTCAGTGCCATTGTAACTTTGAATGGTCACTCCAACCAAGCAAAATACCAGCAAAAGAGGGGGGGAAACCTCCAGAGAGGTTCCTGAGACAGGAAGTCTAGTCCTGCCAAGAATGTAATAAGGGTTAACAGAGAGGCAGTTTCCATAAGCAACACCAGAATGTTTCCTTCCTGCCTCCCTTACAGGATTAGGCCAGTAATTTCTTCTAACAACCGGTTCTCCAAACGGCTTAGAATGTTAACAACCGGTTCTAGAGAATAGGTGCGAACTGGTAGAATCCCACCCCTGAGTATACCTAGTTCTTTAAAAGGCAAATAGTTTGATAAGTTGGTCTGCGAGAATGTGGGTTTTGGAAAGATTGCTCAGTGACAAATGCTGTTCATGGTCTTCACCTTTTTTCAATAGAGGCGAGTATCAATGGCTGTGAATTGGTGTTTCATAAAGCTTTGAGTCTGAAAAAATATTTGTTTTACGAAGTAAGAAATTTTATGTGGACCTGACCCACTTGATGTTTTTATTGCCATGCAACAGAAAACTTTCTCAGGTTTTTGATGGTAATCTCTATCTACTATGTACGTTTGTAGAAGCATCAAAATTGCAAGTGGAAGAATCCACTTAATTCGTCAATGTAAGGAGAATGATAAAGAACTGTCTATTTAGAAATGAATATGAGATGTAAAAGTTAGCCCAGCCATTTTCTATGTGTCATCGCCTTCAGGGATTATGAAAGTGGTGCTTGGAGAAAAGATCTCTGTTATGGCTCACTGTAGAATAATTTTCCTGTTTTGACATTTTATGTCCATCCCGATGCAGAAAAACACTCTTTATATTCCTTTCAAAAAAACATGCATCATGCATCTTTTTAAAATATGCTAACATATTTTATTGCTTTTTAAAATGTAATTTTACCATGTTTGATATGAGTTTAAGTATTAAGGCTATATTATCTTGGAAACTGTGGGGAATAGCATCAAATGTTTTGAACCACAAGTGCAAACTCAGAGAAAAGTTAGTGCCATATTAAGCAATTACTTGTGTAAGAGGCCATGCTATACAGTAGTATTTTAAAAGAGCCAGTACTTGCTTCTGAATGAAACTTGGCAGGACATCAGTCTTATCAGGGTTATGTGCACATCAGTTGTATGGAAATCTTACATTAGAAGCCTCTTCTAAAACTGGCTGCTTTAAAATTTTGGAAATTGGTCCAACCCCAGGGCATTGGGATGGGAAGGTTGCACTAGTGATACGTTTAGAAGGACTATATCAGGATCCAATACAATTGCCTAGAAGATCATTGGTTGCCCTCTCCCCTCTTTGGAAGAGCTTTATAGCTCCCACTGCCTTAAGAAAGTTCAAAACATTCTCAAAGATCCATCTCATCCTGGGCACCCCTTTTTTGAACTATTACCATCCGGCAGATGGTACAGAATATTAAAAACAAGCACAAATAGGCTGAAGAACAGCTTCTATCCCAGGGCAGTAGCTCTTTTGAATTCTACTGTATAGTGCAGTGTTGGTGCGGCATTGCGGGTTTTCGGTTCAATGTGTGGAGTGTGAAGGATGTGTGTTTGTGTTTATTTTCATAGTCATGATGTGCACTGAAGATGGTGTTTGATTTTGTTGTATGAGGTTGTTGGGAGAAATATCCTTCTGGGTTCAGTTCCAAGTGGGGAAAAAGACACTGGAAACATGGAGGCTCTTTGGGAGGTTTAATATCAGGACCACATGGTTTGGAGCTCCAGAGTGAAAGGGAAGAGATCAATAAAAAGGGCTGAGGTACCGAGAGTGCCTGGGTTTTATACCCTTTGTTGGGATTTGAATTTGAGCTTGTATTCTGATTGGTTGTCACACCCCCATGGGGTCATGCAGGGGCAACTCTAGGCTGTCCTGAGTTCCAGGATTGGTTGAGCCTTGCTGGATGACCATGCCCTTAAAAGGGCCTTTGGCAATTGCTATAACTTTACCTGGAGTTCCTTGTTATGTAAGGTATTCTGGCCCAGGCATGAACAAAAGTGGGGGTGAGTTTCTGCCTCTCTGAGGTGAGTTTCTGCTTCCAAGTTTCTACTCTTTTTAGAGGAAATATTCTGCCTTTTTAATATTTCCTAGGCTAATTCAATTTTCTAGGAGAGGGGTGGGTGCTAACTTCCTACAAGGTGCAATGACAATAAGGTAAACTAAACTAAACAATAAGCATAGTAAAGATAGTGTCAACCTGCAAAACAACTTCAGCTGAAGGCTGAAGTCGTGCTTCTCTTCGTTTCTAGGTTGTCATTCAAGGAGGAAGGGGGAGAGAATGGAGGGTAATTCAGGACTTTGGTGCCTCAGCCAACTAGCCACAACTTCTCCCAGCTGGCGTGTGAACCAAGGTTGTTTTAACAGACAGTTGTTGAAGTTGAGGCGGAACCTGTACCTGGACTGATTGGCTCATGTGACCTGATGGACCCAGAGGGGTAGGGAGGTCTGATTCTTTTAACTATCCCTGAGCATGGGAATAATTTAGAGCTAGCTTCACCTTTTTAAGTGATGATATGATGTACTCAGTAAAGGATCTCTTGAACCTGCAAAAAGTGTCAGAGTCCTGATTCCCTAAGTTCATTACTCGGAACTATGATAGACAGTTTATTGGAAAATAGGAGGACCAACCCCCCCCCCTCAAAAAAAAAAGGAGGGAGGAGAAAAATGCTGACAATTAAAATTCACGGACTGCAGGCTTTGCTCTGCAAATAAAAAATAAAAAAGACATTCCATCTGACAGAATGATACCAACTGCCCATTGCTATATTAGCCAAGTTGTTATTATTTGGGATCTCCTTCTCATGGATTGGCACAAGAGCAACCTCTCATATAAAACTCAGAACATGCCTTAAGCCGTAGCCTCAGCAGCAACATCTCCTTTTCAGAACACACTGTACTCTGCTCTGTGTGACCACAACAGGGAACAGAGCCATCACACTGAGCTGGAACTGCAGCCTATTGAAAGCCAAGTTGGGCTGCATGTGTCTAGGGAAACAGACATGTATTCTGAGTGAAGAGCCAGGACCATAACATGATCTTGAAGGGTGTTTTAATTCAAACAAGGCAACAGGATGGGCTTTGTGAACTCATGACATTTGACTCGTCCAGGTTCCTACTTGTTTCCAAGATTATTCCCATGCAAAATCCCAGGAGGTTCTTGTTTAAATATACAATACTAGCTCGATACCCGTGCTTCACTATGAAACTATGTGGTCGTGCTTAGTTTTTGGGAAGGAAAATAAGCGGGGGGGGGAAATTCTACCTCTGCCTACCAGCATCCATCGGTATTAATCTGGCTAGCATCCTGTCAGTGTGTGAGACAGTTGAGGGCTGTTTGGAAACTGAAGCAATATTTGCTCTGTGAGAAAGAAGGAGACAGCAAGGAGCCTGGCCATTGCTTAGCTCAACTGTTCTGTACTAAAGCTGCTTGGTGCTGTGAAACTAAAACTGAAACTCCTCTCCTCTGCTTGTGTTTTGCATTTGGAACAGATTTCTTTTCAGGTAGGGAAGGGGCATAGAACATCAGAGCGTGTTAATAATAATATACGAAATACTAATGCTCTGATGGTCGTTTTGAAAAATCCTTTCTTAGTGAGCACCTAGAAGCCAAGAGAAACATACGTGCCAAATTTCAAGTTTGCAGGTTTTACAGTTCTGGAGATTTTGTGATGATGCATGAGTGGTATTTTGCTTTTATATATATAGATTTAATGACTTTGTAAAGTCATTAAAAGCAAGACAGTTTCCAAAAGCCATTTACTTTCCATCTCACCATTGATGCCTGTCAGTCAATTAACCAGTGTGCCTATGTGACTGTATCAGAATATTCAGAGGATAAGAGATGGTGAAGCAAAGAGCAGCTGACCATAAGGATTGCAACATGGGTATTGCTTGAAAAAAAAATCTGAATTCAAGGAACTCTTTGCAACTTCGGGGAAGGGCTTAGTTTTCAAAGGCCTGTCATTCTTAATTTCTCGGGTTGCAAAGGAATGATTACCTAAGCAGTTAATAGATTCTTAAAATCAAAATGAAATAGAAACCATTATGAGGCATTTTAGCAATCTCAAACAACAACGCCTATCATTTTTTTTTAATCCCTGGATCAGTATTCCCCAAACATCTACAAAATTTGGATACAGTTCAAGCTATCTCAGAGGACCTTGTGCATGATAGCTCCAAAGCATAACTAGCCATGATTAACCCATCAGAACCCCCAAATTATCATGGAGTTTCAGACAGCATCAAATTTACCTAAGGACTAGACAAGATTTTATAATGGGAAAGAGAGTGTAACTCAGGCTGGTATTGTAATATCTAAAGGTACACAACAAAATTATACACTTCTAATTCAAACCTGTCCCAAATTGGTTGTATTTATGGTCACAAGGAAAAATGATAGCTCTTAGGTCAAAATTAATGAAATGAGACCTTAACGGAGGATGAATTTATCCTTGAATCCAACTAGATTGAAAAGAAGCAAAAGTCAACTACTAAGCTTGGCTGCATAAATAAAAACACATCTTAGCCACTGAAATTTATTACATTCACAAAAAAGCATTGTTATACACAACACTCCCCTAACCTCAGGAGCTTATGCCACAGCATATACACATTGGTGTGGCATCTGCCTTTTGTTAAAAAGAGAAGGGAGTGACTGAGCTAGTAGGATTACCTTTATAAAATTATATGGGTCCCAAGTTCAGGCAATATCATTTTATGAAAGTGAGGAGCATGCTAGACCCACACACTATCTACGATGGTATCTATCTATATACTCTCCTGACGTGTGATTACTGAAAAGACAAGCACTATTAGTTTTATGATGTTTTCTTCTGTGTAAGCACAGAACTGCAACCTTAATCAGTTTCATAAGAGTTGTGGGGTATAGTGTAAAAAGCTGCAGTATACTTCAATTAAGATTCAGAATCACTTTATCCCCTCCCCCTCCCCACACAAATGCTATAATTATCACAAGAAAAACATGGAACATCTGCCACCCTGAGAAATTGTATTCACGATGTTGTAATATGGTTGCCAACAAGGCAGATGTAATGTTTAGTTGCATCCACAGAAAAATAGCTTTGAGATCATGAAGATTTCCATTCTTCACATTTTAAGAAAGTTTCAAATAAATTGAATGGGTCTCTGAAAATAATGAAGTAAATGATCAATGGGCTAAAAAAAAAAAAGACTCCGGTGAATGATCTGCCTTCAGAGGAACAGAACAGAAGGGTAGATACATGCCTTTTTAGGTTCTTGTATGGCTGATGGATGAAAGGAGATTGTCATCTGTTCTCTGACATCATGGAATATGGGTTATCTTGGATAAAATTTTGCAAGCCAGATTTCAGCTGAATATTATGAAATTATCCTTACAGCAGGAGGAGAGAGGTGGTTATAGCTTTGTCACTGGATGTATTCCAGACTTAGAGGTTCAACTGCTTAGCCTACAAGTCTGCTTCCAGCTCTTATGACTTTATGAATCTTTCTTCTACCAAGTCTTGCTTCAACTTTGATTATGCATGCCTTGCTCTATTAGTTCTTGTTTTGCCCTCCTAATAGCATCAAACATTTATTCTATTTTTTTCTCCCAAATGCAAATCCCACAACATAGTTATTCACTACCAGTCAAGTGACAATACATTTATCACTATCTGCTTTTTCAACAACAACTGTGTGTTCTCTTGAGTCATGCTTTATCTCACACCGCTGGTCCAAAACTTGACATCAGTGTCCTAATTTTTCCCCACAGCATGATCTCTTAGCAGCAGGATTGCACTTGGGTTTTACTCTGATATAGCCCATCAAGTTCAGAAGAAGAAAGACTAAGACCTACAAACCACATCCAGGCCTAGTTTAGGGAATTATTTTAAATCTATTTCCCAATGATCTTATTATCAGTTATCCCCTGCTGCTGCTTTCCATTGGCAAGGAAACTGAACTGCCTTTTCATCAACTCCATTCCTACTTGACACTTGACACTGGAGGCACAGAATGTTCAGGTAATTCCAGCTGCCACTATCATGAGTTTGACTGTAAATAAAGATTTCTTAAGTTGATCCAGAGCCATCACTGGAATCCTGGTTCAGGCTGAAGAATGTATCATCCAGAGTATCAGCAGTTTCTTCTAGTAGAATGATACTGTAGGTCCACTTACCATAAAACGTCTTTATCAAAGGTAACCTTCAAAACAATTGCTGAAATATTTTCTAGATTCTAAAATCTGAATTCTAGATTTTAGAAGATCCTGTTATAGAGTTCATTACATTGCACTGTGCAAAATTAAGCAACATTGATTCATGTTGGTAAATCTAAGTTGTGTCAACCTTTGAGAACTGACACTAGTTAACATACCGAATTATGTTCATAATTCATGATGCAATTCTTAAATAAACACTTCATAATGTTATAGGATTACAGAATTAGAAGGAAACAAATAAGATTTTGTGTTTTGCGTAAGCAATGCTCCATCAAATTTGCCATTTTTTCCTCCTAATATGATTCATGTTGATACGATAAAATGCTATGGCAACACTGATCATTTGGTTACAATTTTTATTTTATTTTATTTATTTATTTGTCAAGCAATTATAAGATAATATGTATAAATATAAACATAGTTATGAATGCATGAAATGGATACATATAAGAAAAATAAAAAGAAACAATAGGACAGGGACGGTAGGCACGCTGGTGCGCTTATGCACGCCCCCTACAGACCTCTTAGGAAAGGGGTGAGGTCAATAGTAGACAGTCTAAGGTTAAAGTTTTTGGGGTTTGGGGAAGAAACCACAGAGTCAGGTAGAGTATTCCAGACATTGACCACTCTGTTGCTGAAGTTGTATTTTCTGCAATCAAGTTTGGTGTGGTTTACCTTGAGTTTGTATCTATTGTGTGCTCTTGTATTGTTATGGTTGAAGCTGAAGTATTCATTGACAGGTAGGACATTGCAATGTATAATTTTATATACCATACTTAGATCAAACCGGAGGCAGCGTAGTTCGAGGTTTTCTATGTCTAGAATTTCAAGTCTGGTGGCATAAGGCAGGGGTCCCCAACCACCAGTCCGTGGACCGGTACCGGTCCGTGGAACAAATCCTACCGGGCAGCTGGTTTGCTGGGCGCCGCCATCTTGTTTTGATGAAAAAGTGCTTCCGGTGAGCTTTTCCGGGTAGAAAGCTCACCGGACGCACTTTTTCATCAAAACAAGATGGCGGCGCCCAGCTGATGCCGGTACCGGGCTGCGGCATAAAAAAGGTTGGGGACCACTGGCATAAGGTATTCTGCAACAGGTAGAGGAGTGGAAAACTCTTCTTGTGAAATATTTCTAAACTTTCTCAACTGTGTTAATATCAGATACGTAATGCGGGTTCCAGACTGATGAGCTCTATTCAAGTATTAGTCTAGCAAATGTTTTGTATGCTCTAGCTAGTAGTGTGATATTACCAGAGAAAAAGCTACATAGGATTAGGTTAAAAACTCTTAATGCCTTTTTGGCTATGTAGTTACGGTGGGCTCTAGCACTTAGATCATTAAAGATGAGTACTCCAAGGTCCTTGACAGAATTTGGATCATCAACAAGGTCTTGACTATTCAGCTTGTATCTTATTTTCTGTTTTTGTTTTTTTTTGCCAAGACAGAGCATTTATTTGTTGAGATTTGAAGTTGCACTATTATTATTATTATTTACTATTATTACTATTACTATTATTATTATTATTATCCTTACAGTAATTAGTTTTCCTGCATGATACTTCTTCTTGGGCATTAACTTAGTTGTATACCATAAAGGAAATAGAAATCAAATTACACTAAGGCTGTTATCCCATATCTATTTTCCAAAGACTGAATCCCATTGAATTCAATTGATTTACTTCTGAGCACACAATCATTGGCTTGAATGACAACTTTGAAAGAATGGAAGTGTTCTGTCTAATGTTTTTTTTAAAGAACAGTGATGGGGAGTCTATTTTTCCTGGCTAAACAGAAATATCATAGTAACCTATTAAAATATAATTATAATTATAAATATAAAATATAACACATAGAAATTATTACTGTTTGAACTTCAAAATCAGTTAGCAAAATCCAACGAAAACCAGACATTTTATGCCTTAATGATAGAAATGCATCAATTTGCCACAAAGAGCAGCCAAGAATTTGGCAAACTTCCATGGCATTTACTTAAAGGTGATAATACATTTTTTTAAAAAGAGCACTTGAAGCAAAATTTGTATTAAACACTGATGAACTTGTGTGGATTTATTATCAAATGCTTTTAGACTGTCTGTACCCTGGAGCAAGCTTTTAAAATTATTTCTAGAAATTAAGGAAGAGTCATATATCACTTGAATACATCAAATATCATGACAGGTTCTCTCTCTCTCTCTCCTCACCCTCCCACTCTTTTCCAGTCATGCTATTTTCTGTTGGGGAGGTGTGGTGACAACTAGATTCACTTCAACAACACCCACAAATTGACAAGCATCCCAGCAAACCTAACTTTAGAAGTTTATTACAAACCTACAACATTGTTTAACATATTAACTTTGGTCAGTACAGATTTTATAGCTGAAAAAGGGAAGAGATGGAATCAATTAGTATCGATTCATTAATTCATCCTACTTTTCTTGGAAGCAATTTCAAATTATCCTGGTTACATCTGAAACCAGAAAGAATCTCATTACAGTATTTGCAATGTTCTCCCATATTCTGTCTGAAAATGCTGCTATTGTAGATTTCATAACTCCATTATTCAAAACAGATAATTTCCTCCATTCACCTTCCCTCCAGTTTTTTTTTAATATTACACGATCATGAGATTTAAAGATAACAAAAAACATATTGCAGAGTTTTGTGGCATTTGAAATGGCTCAGTATAAACTATCCTGCTATTCTTTTTCCTTTGAGATTAACATTTTATTTTTGTAAACCCCAAACACAGTTTCATTCTGAAGTTTATTGTGGATTTTTTTTTTTTTTGGTTGACATCAAGCTATTTGGGTGTAATTTTTTTTTATTCTCAAAAAGGGTTAAATTACTAAAACATACTGGCTTAATTCATATCAAGGGTATCTGGAGAGAAAGAGCAATGACACACAAATTATAAAATGTGTGTTATTATGTCACCGCATAATTTTGCCCTATTGTACATGCATTTTTTTAAAATGAATTTTATTAATTTTCAAACAAACATACACAAACAAAACACAAAACATAAAAACATAAAACTTCTTTTTGGAAAGCGGCCTAGTCCCGGGTTACATCTTTTAGTACAGACATAAATCAAGTTCATGCTCACTTTATATAATGGATATAACCTAAATGACAGAGGCCCAGTCAATGGATGAATTTTACTTAGCATGAGAATTTGATCTTCAAACTAGCTTATTTTTTCCCCCTGCAAATAAAGTAAGATAGACACATCAGAGAATAGTCTACCAACCAGTGTGTTATGATCATGCATTGGAGGGAAAAACATGGAAATCAACCATATTGACATGAACTGGATGCAAAAGGTGAATGAATAAACTACTGTCATGAAGCAGCTCTATCAGCAATAATGAGAGTAACTCATTAAAATAAGCCATGGTGGCACAGTGCAGTATTTTGAGCAAATCCTGCCCACAGTCTGTAGTTCGATCCTGACTGGCTAGAGGTTGACTCAGCCTTCCATTCTTCTGAAGTCGGTAAAATGAGGACTCAGATGGTTGGGAGCAATATATTGATTCTGTAAACCTCTTAGAGAGTGCTGTAAAGCACTATGAAGAGGTATATAAGTGTTTAGTGTTATTGCTATTGCTAGCTCAAAATGAAATTCATGGCTTTCTCATTTGAAATTTACACGTGTGCTGGCAACAAAATGTGTCTGGAAATGTATGCTTTTTTCATATGCAAAATAAAAATGACCAGTTCTGTAATCTGTAATCATTTAGCTAATTAAGAAGACAGGTTTTTGATATAAAGGGCACCAGATTGTTCGTTACCATTTATATTTGTTTGATTCCAACTCCATGGAGAACATCTACGTTATCTCTAGAAGTCAAAAACAACTTGATGGCACATAATCAATCAATCGATTCAAACTATCCTTAATCTGTATCCTTGATTGACAGAAGCTGTGATACCCAAAAGTAAAATAAATCCTATTGAAAAGTTTGCAATCCTATTATGTGCAACTGAGCAATGCAAAGATGAAAAAGAAAATGTTCCCTAAGAAGTGGGCATAATTTTCAGATTGCTCAGAATTTCTCTTTCCAACTTTGCAAAATGATATCCTCCAGCTAGAAGGGAGTCTGCAATTCTCCAGCTAGAATGGTTTGCAATCAGTCTGCAATCTGAACCTAGGGTAAATAAAAAATTGAGAATTTGATTAAAGCTAGTAAAAGCTAAAATGGCACATTGGGACAAATCAATCAGTCTTTGTCCAGTAAAAAACAATTACTACCAACTTGCCTTCAGTCGAGGACCTGTATACTGCACGAGTCAAAAAGAGGACTGTGAAAATAATTACAGACCCCTCACATCCCGGACATAACCTGTTTCAACTCCTTCCCTCAAAACGACCCTATAGAGCACTGCACACCAGAACAACTAGACACAAGGACAGTTTTTTTCCTGAAAGCCATCACTCTGCTAAACAAATAATTCCCTCAACACTGTCCAACTATTTACAAAGTCTGCGCTACTATTACTATTAATCTTCTCATCACTCCTTATCATCCATCCCCTCCCACTTGTGACTGTTTGACTATAACTTTGTCACTTATATTCTTACGATTTATATTTACTGTTTCCTAGTATGATTTGATTGCTTATTGTACCCTATGACTACCATTAAGTGTTGTACCTTATGATTCGTGACTCTTGACGAATGTATCTTTTCTTTTATGTACACTGTGAGCATTTGCACCAAGACAAATTCCTTGTGTGTCCAATCACACTTGGCCAATAAAGAATTCTACTCTATTCTAAACTGATGCCAGGACCAGAGGTTTTGCTGTCTGTTTTCACTGTTTGCTTACTTCAGAACATTTTGTTTCTCCATTTCTAAATAAAGTGTATTACAGCAACAATGTCTCTATCATGCTTTCATCCAGAGAAAAGTACAATTTTTATATTCCACCTGGACTGGAGGAATGTTTGCACTACTTAAAGTTGAACAGAATCAAACCACAGCCTATCCCCTTTATAACTGTTCTGTTTTGTTATTACTTCTGAATAAAATGACATTGTTACTTTCGGTGATTTTAACTTCCTGTTGCCTTTGGAAATGAGTTGATGCCAAGAACAAACGGTATTTACAATGTGCTTTCTTTTGTATTATTCTTTTGTATGAGTTGGAGGACAAAAAGAATGTTCTCTGTTGACACTACAGAATTTTTTCAAACTTTCCTACATTGAAACTGTTAAAAAAAAAGAAGTTTCAACCATACAGCCTTATCTGATTAATTGAAGAGTAAATGTTATAATAGATAGATAAAGGAATCAATATAAAAAGATATGTGCCTGGCCAAAACGCCATCTCTTTGACATTTCATTATACGACCTTGTTTGCTTTGAATCTAAATTGTTAACAATTCTTTTTTATTGCATAAGTTTTGATAGATTATTTAAACAGGTATCACACAAGAATGAAGATGTAAAAGCAAAGCAGAATTTAAGCAACGACTAATAAAAAAATAAGTAGAACCATCATGAAAAAAAAAGATTTTGCAATGCTTCCTCCCCTTCCCTTCGTTTAGTCCTCCCACTGCTAATCACTAGATAAATATTTGTACTATATGGGGGACATTCAGCATTAGAACTTACGGCTAGTATCTATTCAAATCTTCTGTTGCTTTTGACTGGTCTCTTAACTCTTTTCCTAAAAAAACCCCATATTCCAGAAGTCTGAATCTGAACCTAAATGATGCTCAACAGCCCACAGCATGGTATTGTTTAACTGGGAGAACATAATGTTGCAAAAATAAATAGTATTGCAAAACTAAAAAGATGAGGCCAAGTTTTAGTTCCTCTTATTCCATTTATTTCAGATAAATGCTATTTTTAACCACCTTCTCGGTAGAGTATCGTTTAACTAGGAGTGTCCTCTTAGGTTCACAAAGAATATTATATTGGAAGCAGATAAGTTTTATTTTTCTAATCTTCTTCTTCCCCATTGCTTTGTACTTCACCATAAACATTGGAATTAGAAGGCCAGGATTCTTACAGACCATTCTCTAAAAGACCCTTAATTAGCTTAGAGAAATGTTCTGTCCTACAGCTTGCAACGCTAAACTGTTTTATCGTATTTTTTTTTAAAAAAATCTCTATGAGAACAATCAGGCAATCAATAAAAAAGAAGCATGTGCATACTGCATCCAATTTGAAGGGCACATGAATATATTATTCATTACTTATCAGTTTCCATCATAATTCTCAACATGTTTCTTCACAAAGAACTGTGATTGCATTCAGGTGTGCCCAGCAATAAATCCATGCTAAATTGGGGCTAATCTTTTTCTAATCTGTCCTTTATACAAGATGCAGAATTCATCAATATTAATATATATTGTGCGCTGGCCTTTGCCCCAGACACAAAAACATGCATGAGAGCCATCTTTCAGGTCTATCTCTCTTGCCTAGAAATAAGATACTTTAGCTAGCAAAAGCCTTAAGGCAATATTTAGCTAGTGAGTTTGTTGATGATATTGAAATTGAGTTGGATCCAAGTTAAATTAGTCATATTTAGGTCTTATTGAAATTAATGTGACAAATTAATCATGACTAATTTAAGTTCTGATGAATTGTAGATCTAGAATATAATTAATGAGATAAGAGTGTGAAATAGTTTGGATGTTTTGAAACAGAATGTGGTGACCTAGCTCACAAACTTTATCTGGCTACATTGGAAATGTAAATCTCTTCTGCAGAGTTGCTCAATTAGTGGGCCAGGTACCACATCTGATATGCAGAAGCAGCCTAGTGATTGTCTTCTTATAATGCAATGTTTGTCAATTTTTGATAACTTTAAGATATGTGAACCTCAACTCCCAGAATTCTCTATCCAGCATGGGCCCTGTCAGTGGAATTCTAGGAACTGAGGTCTACATATCTTAAGATAGCCAAGGTTGGGGAACCTATTGTTAGCATGGGAGAATGAGGAGAAGAGAACAGAACAAGAAGGCAGAACAAACCATCTTCCAGTACAGTGAGCTGAAATATGTTGGTCTTTGACCATGACCGATATTGCAACAGACAGAAGGAAAAGTAGAAAGTGGATAGGATAGGAACACATCTCCAATATAATTATTGGGAAACATACTCCACCCTTATATGTGCTAGAGGAGAGGAATATTAAAGAGTAGCCAGCAAGCATTTATATTAGGGGTCTTCAAACCTGACAGCTTTAAGACTTGTGGACTTCAATTCCCAAAATTCCTCTTCCAGTCATGTTAGCTGAGGAATTCTGGGAGTTGAAGTCCACAAATCTTAAACTTGCCAAGTTTGGAGACCCTTGATTTATATTAAAGTGTGGCCAGCCATGAGGCACACTTACAGGATTTGTCTAGTTGTGGGGTGAGAGCTGTATAAATATTTCCATTTGACTGAAAATATATTTGACATTGTCTTATAATATTCCAGTGTGAGAAGAGATCTTTTTAATCCATATATTTATTTTGGGGTGGATTGGTTGTACTGTTGTTGCATTGCTCTTACTCTGAGGAGATGTGATTTTCTGTTGCTAGGTGGTGAAATGCAAACAGAAACTTCTACCTCAGGGGTCCCCAAACTTGGCAACTTTAAGACTTGTGGACTTCAACTACCAGAATTCTCCAGACAGCTATGTTGAAGTCCACAAGTCTTAAAGTTGCCAAGTTTGGAGACTTCTGTTCTACCTGATAAATTGGAATTACTATTTTACCCAGAAAACATGAAACCATTTGTGTAGTTAGAGCAGTAAAAACCTGCCTTACTGAAGTGTTGATACTACTTCTAAGTAATATAATAGCATACAGTATATAATAATATACACTGTATGTTATTATATAAATATAGGTAGTCCTTGACTTACAACAGTTTGTTTAGCGCCCATTCAAAGTTACAATGGGAGTGAAAAAAAGTGACATGACCATTTTCCATACTTATGACCATTCCAACATCCTCATGATCACATGATCAAAATTCAGACACTTGGCAACTGACTCATATTTATGATGGTTCCAGTGTCTCAGGGTCACTTGATCACCCTTTGCGACTTCTGACAAGCAAAGTCAATGGGGAAGCCAAATTCGCTTTGACAACCATGTCACTAACATAACAACTGCAGGGATTCATTTAACAACCGTGGCAAGAAAGGTCATAAAATGGGGGAAAAACTCACTTAACAAAAGTCTCACTTAGCAACAGAAATGTTGGGCTCAATTATGGTTGTAAATCAAGGGATACCTGTAACTAAAACAGAACTTTTTAAAGTAAGGTTTTTATTTTTATTTTGAAAAGTTCCAGGTTCTTTTATAAAATAATTGTGGGAATTAGGAAACAAAGCATTGAAAAAAATCACCCTTTTATTGCACTTAAAAACAAAAATTATTTTCACATTTCGTGCACTTTAGTAAACAAAAATGATTTGCATCTTTTTCATACTGTATTATGGATATATTATCATTTTATTTTATAAAACAAGAACAGAAGGACAGTTCCTTTTGTTGGAAGAAATAGCCTTCTGGGTTCAGTTCCTAGTGGGGAAGAAAGACACTGGAAACATGGTGAGTGCTTGGAAAGATGGCTTAATGGTGAACAGGAGCACATGGCTTGGAGCTCCAAAGGGAAAAGGATGATCACATACTTCAAAAGGTTGGGCGAAAGAAAAGAAAAAAAGGAGCAAGATGCTGAGAGTCCCTTGGTTTTATGCCCTCTGTTGGGATTTGAATTTGAGCTTGTATTCTGATTGGTTGTCAGACTCCCATGGGGCCATGCAGGGGAAATTCTGTAGGCTGTCCTGAGTTCCAGGCTTGGTTGAGCCTTTCTGGATGGTGATGTAATGAAAGGGCTTTGGGCAATTCCTATTATAGTTCTACCTGGAGTAGATCTTTGTTATGTAAAATAGATTGGCCCAGGCCAGACTAATGGTCCATTAGCAAAGATGGGGAGGCTGAGTTTCTGCCTCGGAGTTTCTACTTTTCTTTTTAGCGAAAATATCCTGTCTTTTTAGTATATCCTAAAATATTTCATTTTCCTAGGAGAGGGATGGATTTTAACTTCCAACATTTTCAAATGACCTTTGGCCAAAATCATAAAGACGTCTGTGGTTTGACTCGAAGTTTTCCTACACTTGAACTCTAAGTCTATGTAGCCTGAATTAGAAGTCCAGAATTCTTTGTTAGCATGTTTCTACTTGAGTTTATAAGAAATAAAACAAGTTATTGCTTAGCCTCCATCCTTATTTTCAGCCAATAACTTCACAGGTAAAAGAAGGCTGTTCCACCTTCTATAACTTTTCTGGATTGCTGCTTTTCAACTTTAGAACTCTAACCTGATATTGACTATGATCCTGCCTTGACTTTTAACTGTTTTGCTGGAATTTAATCCTTCTTGACTTGGGCCATTTTTCTAACCCATTTGGAGTAACAAGCTGGTCCTTGGAAGGCTTCAGAAAGAGCAAAACAATTCCCAGTCCTACAAGCTAGAATTTTCCTTTTTTTATTAGATTGGCATCTGCTTCACATTCAGCTTAGGAGAGGTAATTATTCTCATTTCTTCTTCTTCTTCTTCTTCTTCTTCTTCTTCTTCTTCTTCTTCTTCTTCTTCTTCTTCTTCTTCTTCTTCTTCTTCTTCTTCTTCTTCTTCTTCTTCTTCTTCTTCTTCTTCTTCTTCTTCTTCTTCTTCTTCTCCTCCTCCTCCTCCTCCTCCTCCTCCTCCTCCTCCTCCTCCTCCTCCTCCTCCTCCTCCTCCTCCTCCTCCTTCCTCTTCCTCTTTTTTGTTCTGCTATCTATCTAGCTCCTTCTCTTCCGCACATAAATTAACAAATAAACAGCCCAGGAACAATAGCAACAGTCCCCTTTCAGATTTTCTATAGACCAAGGCTAGGCAGTGCAGAGTGTTGCAGACACTTCTTGTTGCTCCACCAGGTTTCATAATTCACTTGACTTAATTTTTATAAGAAGCTTTTAATTAAAATTGAATGACATGGGAGCTGGCAACAAAATACGGATCTTTGAGATCATCTTTATTTTTAAAAATATCGCTGGGCCTCAACCTGTAAATTCTTAGAAAAGAAAAATGGTGACTGTTTGCAGATAAGTGCTTTCTTGACAAATGTGGTCTCTTAATTAGGAACACACACACACACACACACACACACACACACACACCATGGGGGAGAGGGAAGCAGGTAAGCTGCAATGATAAGATTTTAGGGAATAACCTAACTAATATTTTATGACTGGCAACACTATCTTGATAATCATTTACCAAGTAAATGATTACCAATGGTAATGGTTAAATGATAATTAAATGGTAATCATTTAATGAATTGCCAACATTCTGTGGGTTCCATTTTACATGTCTCCACAATAGACCCAAAGTTGGTAATTATTATTTCAAATGCAGAGCCTTGCAAATATTCCATTGCAAAGACAAGCAGTGGAATGTGGTTCTTGTTTATATGAAGATGTATTGCCTTCACCGGCCTTCTTCTTCCTCTTTTGTCTTCCCTACAAGACTTATGCCAGACTGAATCTAATTTAATATTCAGGAGAGAGGAATATCCTCCAACCTATTCTAAAAATCCAGTATGGGTATGGAATATAAAAAGGGGCCCATGTATTGTTACACATTTCTTTTCATAATTTTAACAGACAAATCTTTCGAAAGCTACTTACACAAGTTGAACAGTCCTCTAAGTGATGAAGGTCTCTGCCCCAAACAACCTGCTTGAATTTTAATCTTAATTTTAGTGTTTTATTCTTCTCTGGTTCTATTGCAATGAGTTGTACCTTAAGGAGAATGAAATGAGCAAGTTTCCCCTGAACTTGGACAGAAGCTAATTCTAATTATTTAATTCTAAACTCTCTTTCATCTGAGGGCTAAAGTGGCACCTTCTGCCTCTTTTCTTCCTGTCTTCCTATTTATGAATCTAAAACAAGGGTCTTCAAACTTGGCAAGTTTAAGATTCGTGGACTTCAACTCCCAGAATTCCTGAGCTAACATGACTGGAGGAGGAATTCTGGGAATTGCAGTCCACAAGTCTTAAAGCAGTCATGTTTGAAGACCCCTGGTCTAAAATATCGGCTACTTCTCCTCAAATGATTCTTAATATCCCCCTCTTTTATTTAGTTCCACGAGTACAGTTAAGATGTTTTCCTAAGATTTCCTGTTCTTCTTCTGCAAACCTTGTGGCTGCTGAAAGGTAAGCAGTGAATTCCAATGAAAAACCCCTGTAAAGTAAAAAATAAGTGGAGACAAATTAACACATGAAATAAAATTTGGGCACTTTGTATTGATGTGACCTGTAACTTAGATGCCATGTCACCTCAAGTAACAAAACAAATCATACCACACTGTGGTTAATCAAACCACACAGTGCCTTGATCATTGCCCTAGAAAGCAGTAGAGAAGGTAATATAATTTCTGTCTTGGATGCAGCCAAATGCAATGATGCCAGCCGAAAGAACAATCTCTTGCTCCACTCTGTGTAATGGTGCTTAGACAGGAAAAATTACTTTCAAATAATCAATGCACTCTACTCTTCTCTGCCCCAATTCAAAAAGCCTTCTTATTCCCAACAGGCTTCAGAACAATCCATTTCTCATCAAACCCGAAGGCAATCATCATCATTAGACTAAAGTGCTTGACTGAAATATGCAGGGCTAAATGAGCCTCTTTTAATTTCTGCACATCAACTGGTTTTGTTACCAAAAAGCAAATGCTTTGTTCACCATTATTAGGTCAGGAAGTTAAAGCCTCTGTATCATAAATCTTACAAACATTTTCTTCTCGTTACACTCCCTGACAGATCTCAAGCGTTGTGAGCTAAAAGCATGTCAGAAGATATGAGGGCCATCCAAAACACACATCCCGGAGAGGCAGAGAGAAATCGTTTCCTCTAATGTACCTGAGTGCTGAAAAAACAATATTAGCCTGCATTTCCCAGGGGTGTCCATGTATAAAGACTGGCTCAGAATGAGCAAATGACTGTCCATAAAGCATTTGATTTAAGGGTGGCGGTTAAAAATTGACATTGTTATAGTAGGAAAAAAATGTTATAGTTGCTTTTAAAAATTCTGTAGTTAAGCCACAAAGCATTTAACCAACCTTTACGGAATATTCTATTTCTATTAGCTAAGAGCCAATGCTGATTTGGTGGCACATCAATCAATCAGCATTCAGAACATTTTTAACACTTAACAACTTTCTACTTTAAGCTGAATAGGAGGGTTTTTTTATATATATAGGGCAGGCAACTTAATTGCTCCAGATATTTTGGACTTCCTATACTGACTGCATGGCTGATGGGTACAGCAATTCAAAGCATCAGGAAGGGATTTAGGTTTTCTGCCTTTGCATTTGTGGAACTAACATACTCACAGTGGTTTAAGATTCGGCCTTTATTTGTGTGTCACATTTATGTACCACTTTTCCTACGGGACAGTGTGTTGTGTTGCCCTAACCCAGGAGGTTTCTGTGGTCCAAGAGTTAGTAGCTGAGTTCACACCTCACCTAACCCATGATTTTGTGAATGATGATTTGCTGGAATGAATTGCACGTACTGGGTTTCTACATTGCATTATAAACAATATTTGAGATAACATAATAAAGGAATCTAGTCAGATTTCATGGCTATGTGACTGTGAAACTGTCCCCCTTAAACATTCATAATGAATTTTTAAATTCATTATGATAGACATGATGTGATATTAAGGTTAGCAAAATGTTGAACAGTAACTGTACCAAATGGTGTCTCTCAACAGATGTAACTCACAATTTATCTGCTAAATTGATGATCTGTTGGATTAGCTAAATTGTTTATCAATCAAGTGATTTGGGATTACATTGCTAAGAATTCCTAATCAGGATCAGCTATTTGTGCAGACACATGTTCGTCATCAGGTTGGGAAAGTTGGAAAGCCTGATATTTAATGCTGTATGGATGGTGCTGTTTAGAGGTGCAATTGTCATAAATTATATTGATTCCCAATAGGCTTCCAGGCCAAATTCAAAGTTTTACAGACACAGTTTGGCACAATGCTAGAAACCAGGAGATTGTGAGTTCTAGTGCTACCTTAGCCATGAAATCCAGCTGGGTGACCTTGGGCCACTCACTCTCCCTTAGCCCAACTCACCTCACAGGGTTGTTGTTGTGAGGAAAATAGGAGAAAGGTATGCTGGATATCTTCACCCCTTTGAGTTATTTGCCTTCTTTGTGGTAGCCCCACTCTCTAAAACACTGGAAGATGATAGATTAGTGTTCAATCGCGGGAAAAGAGACTCGAGACCAGTGTGACAGTTCAGCTCTTTATTTGGTATATAGATCTGTGCTGGACCTGCGAGCCGCGGCAGCCCTTCTTATAGGGATTGCCGGCGGCTCGCATCCAATGACGGCTCTTTGAATCTCCCGCGATCGGCACGGCCAATCGCGGTCGATTCCTTATGAGCCAATCACTGTTGCCCAATCACAGTGCAGTCCGTGTGAGCCAATCAGGTGAGGGTATTCCAAGAATGCTAATATGGAACAATTAGATAGATAGATAGATAGATAGATAGATAGATAGATAGATAGATAGAAACTCACACATACCCCCACACATGGTATTTTGTTTTACACTTGTTTGTGGTCCATGGTCTGGCAGGACTGAAGTGAGTTACAAATAATTACATAAATAAATAAAATTCAGTGGCTCATTTATATCAGAAGGGCTAACATGGTGCAGTCATTAGAATTCTGATTTTAAACTTCTAATTTAAATTTAGAAAAATTATTTTATAAAACAAAATATATTATTATCAAGACTGAGATAGGCAGCTATATAAATTGATAAGGGAAAAGAAAATGTGGAGTTTCTTATTATACAGTAAAAGTAATGAGATTAAAATGCTTCTTTTTCAACAGGACAGGTTAGAAACTTAACCATAATTAAAAGTAAAAGCTATTACCTCTGATTATTGAAGTTTCATTTGAAAAGTGGAATGTAATACGTAGTATTACTTGTTTTGATCTATTTATATTCATGCTGATACAGACAGCTCCTAGCTTGTATCTTAAATTGTCAAGTGAAAGACGTTGAATATAAATCTTTTTCGGGGTATTAAAGACAGATCTCTTTGTGCTTCTTCTCTTCAGTGAATTGGAGAAAGTAAGTGGCACACTTACTATGAAACATATGAATTGAAAACAATATGATAAATAATATATTTATCATTGGACATCCTACTCATATATGTAAAGAACTTAACCTAGGTCACCTCTATATGAGAATTCCTCAAACCCCTTCGCTGCATTTTTCTGATGTAAAATTATAGCAACTATTAAACAACCATCAGGAACATCAGTTTTCTCAAGTGCAAACTGCCTCTTTGTACAAGTATTGCTGATTCTGCATACAAATTCCTTGCAACCCCAAGAGCTTTGATGATTTGAACTAAAACAACAACAAAGAAATTTTTACCATATTGGCAGAGGTCAACCCACATTCCTTTGGCAGTTTTCTAAGTTTCGTTTTAAGGCACAAGGGTGTGGGGTTCAGTGATAGAAGAGCATATGTTCTGGGTGCTCGCCAGCCTCCAGCCAAATCCTAATCGCCCCAGCCAGCATAGGAAAGAGGACATCTGTCTGAAACTCTGACCTTTTTTATGTAAGATTAGAAAAAAGTCCTGTCTTGAAAAATTAACAATGGAGTATGCTAATCCCATGATTTACTTTAGAACAACTGCATGCATGGCACTTTACATTTCAATTAAAAAATATATTGAAGTATTATAAACAATGGAAAGGGGAGCCTATTTTGTAGGGTGACTTTCAACAAGGAGCTGGCTGGTTTTGATGATACTTGAAGAAAAGCTTGGAGCTTACAAGTATGGGAGAATTGTCCTTCCCTGAAATATTTTGGCAGGGTTTCCTGCCCTGGAGCTGGAGGCTGTCCTGGTGAAATGCTTCTGTATTTCTGTATTCAGTAGCAGAAAAGGCTTTCCTTGCATTATGTCTTCTGTGGGTTCTTCTCTAATATAAACAAGGATGAACTGAACGATCTTTTTATTGGTCAGGAAAAGCAGTAAAAGAGGAGTGGAACTCTTGTCAACAAAACTCTTTTTCCAAGTATATTCGCCCATGTATCACCCTACATTATTTTATACCCTATATTCCTCTTGCATCATAGTACTGATCATTATCTCAGCAATCTTGTTTACAGCATTAGAAACCACCTGTATCATACATGTTTTCCCACAACTGTTGGTTCTTGAACAGCCTAGAAATTGCTGGGAATTTAGAAGGCAATCTCGTCAACACTTATGACTCTGCAATGTAGTTATGACTCTCTCTTTTTTTTTTACTTGGGAAGCATGATCTTAAAACACTGTTGTACCATCTAAAATTCCAAGATTGCACATGTCCTCCCCCCAGAAAATCTTGGATGCAGATTAGGAACCCTCTCTGAAAGGTGATCACCACCCTACAATTTTCAATTTAAAGGAGAGAATGGTATGAAATATATGAGGAGTGATCTGTTAATCTCAATGTTATTAATGTCATTTAAAACCAAATTAAATCAAATTTAATCTTTGTCTTGACTTCAAAGGTGTCTGCAGGTAAGGGGGAAAAAACCCAAAACAATGGCCACAACTGTCCGATCAAAGCTCCATTCCTGTTACACACATACAAAAGGGGCAGAGGTTCAACTGTGTGGTTCTGACCACCATCTTAATTTATTTTTTAACTCTTCTACCTGGCCTTGAAATTTTTTTGAGGTATACTCTATTGATTACCAAGGTCAAGTACGACTCTTGATTCCTTCATTCCTTAATGTCGCCTCCCCTTTTCTGTTGATATTCTGCTTCCCACCTGCCAGATCACAACCATTTCCTTTTAAGGCTGAGCTGGAACTAAGGAGGCTTCCTATTCTAACAAGCAAACCAGAAGTTTGGCTCATCTGATAAAGCAAAAATACAAGAACATGTCAGCATATAGTTCACCAGCAACATGAGGTTCACTCACAGCATTTCCTATCCCAGGGGTGTCAAACTCACGGCTCGTGGGCCAGATGCGTCACACGCTGGCCACCCACCCCCAGTTTAGTGAAGGGGGGAAAGTTGTGATATGTCATGTGACAACATGTCATCGGGAGTTTGACATCCCTGTCCTATTCCCAAAGAACCAGGGGTGGGATTCTACCAGTTTGCACCTATTTGCTAGAACTGGTTGTTAACATTCTAAGCAGTTCGGAGAACCGGTTGTTAGAAGAAATTACTGGCCTAATCCTGTAAGGAAGGCAGGAAGGAAACATTCTGGTGTTGCTTACAGAAACTGCCTCTCCGGTAACCCTTATTACATTCTTGGCAGGACTAGACTTCCTGTCTCTGGAACGTCTCTGGAGTTTTTTTCCCCTCCTTTGCTGGTACTTTGCTTGTGTGGAGTGACCATTCAAAGTTACAATGGCACTGAAAAAAGTGACTTATGACCATTTTTCACACTTACGACTGTTGCAGCATCCCCATAGTCATGAGAGGCCAGGCGAGGAGATGCATGCCTGAATGTGAGTGATATTGAGTTGGCCACACCCGGCCAATAACATGACCACAAGCCATGTCCACCCAGTCACATGACCACCAAGCCATGCCCACTACCTAAGCCACGCCCACAGAACCAGTTGTTAAAAATTTGAATCCCGCCCCTGCAAAGAACCTCAGAATGCAGGGAGTGAGAATAGTCAGCTAGAAGGATGTTGAAGCATGCAGTTCAGTTGCTGAATTTCCAGGATTTTGACACTCTTACACAGCTTTCTTTATCTTCTCTTGATCACTTGTCTTTTGATTATGACCAAACCTGTTCCCACTGCTACCACAGTGCTTTATCTCTGCAACGTGACAGCTCCTATGTGCCACATCCACAAGATCAAGCTTAGCCTAGAGTTACCAGATATCTGAACAGGCAAAGGAGGACACAGAAAATTAGGAAAGAGAACAAAGGAGGAGAAGAGGAGGACACATGGTTTAATATTTGTATTCACATTCATTGGAGAGAGAGGGATGACACAGATGTTGGAAACCAGCTGCTAGAGAGTTTGGTTTGAGACTTAAATTGATAACTTCAAAGAGTAAAGTGGCTTTTTTCTGATGGCAGGTCAATGAAAACTATGGTAAATGTTAGATCTGGGGTGGATCGGTTCGAAGGAGATGCGAGACCATTCTAGTGAGTTCAGCTCTTTATTCAGGATAAGAACAGTCTAAAGAATACAAGCCGTGGCAGCCTTCATATAGGGCTGGCTCGCGGCTGGGCGGCCAATGGCAGCGCTTTGAATCTCCCGCGATCGGCACAGCCAATCATGACAAATTCCTAGCGCTCCAATCACGGCCGGGGTTTCGACCAATCAGGTCGCTGTCCGTCCAGACCAATCAGTTGTGAGGGTTTGGAGTATGCTAATATAGCACACCCCTCCCCTCTTGGTTTCGTCTGGCGGTGCGTCGTGACGTAGTCGCTCAGGTAGGCGGGGCTTCGTACCTGTCTAGTTGACCTGCGCGGTTCAGTTCTAGTGTGGTCGTCGACCGGTTCGGATGGCTTCTCTGTCGCTCCGGTTCCTAGGGATGGAACCGCCTGGAAGGTTAAGCTGGGCTTTTCTTGGTAGCTCCCTCCCAGTCTACCCGGGCTGGTTGAGCTGCCGCTCCCGTTGTTCCTGCCGGATCTTTCCGGGCTGGTTGAGCTGGCTTGGCTGCTCCTTCCAGGTGAAGATTCCAGGGTTTCCTGTTCTGTTGGTTCTGCATTTACTGGTGAGTAGGACCGGTTTATTTGTGGTTTATTTGTTCTGGGTGGGGGGTGTTCAGCTTGCGTTAGGGGGTTCCCTCCGGTTCTTTCTTTAACGCTTTCCGTTTTCCCCCCCTTCTAGTTTC
Source organism: Notechis scutatus (assembly GCF_049901735.1). Classification (NCBI taxonomy): domain Eukaryota; kingdom Metazoa; phylum Chordata; class Lepidosauria; order Squamata; family Elapidae; genus Notechis; species Notechis scutatus. The sequence continues at coordinate 67,309,864 of NC_142011.1, read as the reverse complement.
TTGGTCGGGTGTATGGTTGTTGGCTATTCTTGACCTTAGTTGGTTAATGTGCCGTTTCCAGTTTTTCCCGTCGCTTGTCTCTAATCGGTACGATAAGGGGCCGGTTATTTGGGTGATCGTTGCTGGTATCCAGAGTGGTTCCCCTGACAGGTTTTTCGCGTATACTGCGTCCCCTATGTTAAATTTTCTGTGTTGCTGGAGGAGCCCGGGGGTTTGTCAGGGTTGTATGTGGGATGCATTCTATCTAGTGTTGAAGTAGTTTCCTGCCCATCATTAGTTCTGCCGGGCTTCTATTTGTGGTTGCGCTGGGTGTGATATGCTGAATGAGGAGCATTTTATTGATTTTGTCCTGTATGTTGGCTGCTTCTATTTTCTGTATGGTTTTCTTCGTGTATTGGACCATGCGTTCCGCCCGTCCGTTCGCCGCCGGGTTTGCTGGTGCGGTTAATGCATGGCGTATGCCTTGGCCTGCCAGAAATTGTTCAAACGCTAGCGCGGTGAACTGGGGCCCATTGTCTGACACTATTACGTCTGGCAGGCCGTGCGTGGCAAAAAGTTTGCTCAGTTTTTTTATTACCGCCTCCGTTGTGGTGGACTTCATGGTGCTTACCTCCAGCCAGTTGGAGTAAGCATCTACTGTGATAAGGTACATGTGTCCCTTGGTTGTCCCCGCGAAGTCTATGTGAATCCTAGACCACGGGCCTCTTGGCGTTTCCCACTCTTGGATTGGGGCGGCGGGAGGATTAGGTCTGGTTTCTTGGCATTGTTTGCATTTGGCTACCCAGGTTTTGATTTGTTTATCCATTCCCGGCCACCATGCGTAGCTTCTGGCCAGGCTTTTCATCTTAACCATCCCTGGGTGTCCCTCATGCAGCATCCCCAGTACCCTTTCTTGTAATGTTTCCAGGATTACCACTCTGTCCCCCCAAAGTATACAGCCCTTCTCGGTAAAAAGTTCAGTTTGTCTGTTTTGGAAGGGTCTGAATAGTTCATCCCTGTCCCCTTCCGGCCACCCTTTTCCAACCCAGCTCAGGACTCACGCCAGCCGCTTGTCTTTATTTGTTTCTCTGGTAATGTCTGGCGCGGTCACTAGTGGGTTGGATATTGTCTCTATTTGCAATACCTCTGTCGTGGGTGCCGGGTCGTCTTCCAGGTCAGGCAGGGGTGAGCGGCTCAGGGCGTCTGCGTGGGTGATGTCCTTTCCGGGTCAGTGTATGAGCTGGTAATTGTATGCTGCTAGGAATTCAGACCACCTTGTCATTCTTGGTGATAGAATGTTCGGTGTGGCCTTATTTCCTGCCAGGATTCCTAGCAGCGGCTTGTGGTCTGTGATGATTGTAAAAGTCCTACCGTAAAGGTATTCGTGGAATTTCTTGACACCTGCGACGACTGCTAGGGCCTCTTTGTTGAGCTGGCTGTAGTTTCTTTCTGGTTTTGAAAGTGTCCTTGATGAGAAAGCGATGGGTGCTTCCTTCCCGTCCGGTAGCTGGTGGCTGAGAATGGCGCCGATCCCGAAGGGTGGTGCGTCGCATGTTACCATTAATGGCAGGGTCTCGCTGTACTGGATTAGTACCGTGTCATATGTTAGCAGGTTCTTTGTGTTGGTGAAAGCGCTCTCTTCCCGTGCTCCCCAGGTCCAGGTGGCTGTTTGGCCTAACAGCCTATGCAACGGTTCCGCCATGGTCGCCTTTTGAGGTAGGAAGACATTGTAAAAGTTTAACAGTCCCAAGAAAGCCTGTAGCTCTGTTTTGTTTTTGGGCCGTGGTGCTTCCCTTATGGCTCTTAGTTTCTTTTCCGTGGGGTGGATCCCTTGCTTATCTAGGAGGTACCCTAGGAATTCAACCCTCTCTGCCCGGAGTTGGCATTTTCCTTTTTTAACTTTGAGTCCCGAGTCTCTGAATTTCTTCAGTACCTCCCTCAACCGGGCTTCCAGTTGTTTTTCATTTTTTGCAGCCACCAGGACGTCGTCAAAATAGGGCACCACCCCCTCTATGCCTTGGAGGAGTCTTTCCATGAGGCTTTGGAAGACTCCGGGTGCCACGCTGACTCCAAATTGGAGCCGGTTGCAGTGGAAAGCCACCCGGTGTGTTACGATGGTCTGGGCTTCGGCGGTTGTGGCATCGACCGGCAGTTGCTGGTAGGCTTGTGCCAGGTCGAGTTTCGCAAAAATCCGGCCTCCCCCCAGTGAGTGCAGAAGGTGCTGCACTACTGGGACAGGGTATGCGCTTTGTTGGAGCGCGTGGTTTAGGGTGGCCTTATAGTCCCCACAGATTCTCACTGACCCATCTGGCTTGATGGGGGTGACTATGGGGGTCTCCCACCTGGCGTGATCGGTTGGTTCCAGCACCCCTTGCGCGATGAGCTTATCTAGCTGCTCATCGATCTTTGGCTTGAGTGCAAATGGCACTCGCCTGGGCTTAAGGTGGATAGGCGCGATGCTCGGGTCTATATTGAAAGAAATAGGGGACCCCTGGTACTTGCCTAGGCTGTCATCGAAGACTTCCCGGAAGTCCCTCACGAGCGCCGCTTCCCAGTCCGCCTCTCCAATGTGGTGGATGCCGGTTACTTCGATGCCCAGGGGTGCGAACCACTGAAGTCCCAATAGGCTCGGTCTATCTCGGTCGACGATTGTCAGGGGTAGCACTTCGGTGTGGCCCTTGAAGGTGACTTTAAAATGGCCTCTGCCGACTACAGGGATGCGGTTCCCTTGGTAGTCCTTGAGGGTCAGTGTTTGGTCTTCTAGTTCGTGGCAGCGGATGGTGGGGACCAGGCGCTTGATGGTGCGCCATGAGACCATTGAGAGGAAGGACCCGGAGTCCACCTCCATGTCGCATGGCTGGTCTTCTATTCCCATCGTCACGTATACCTTCCGGGTGTCGCTTGTGGAGGAATGGCCAATGACGATGGTCTGTTTCCTCCCTTTGTCTTGCCTCGTGGAGTCACCTGTTCCGACCCTCTTGGCTCCAGCGGCTCTCCATCTGGTGCTCTCGGTGTCTGGTGGGGGTGTTTTCTCACCGTCGGGGGCTGCCATCTCGTCGTTGCGGGCTGTAGTGTCTCTTATTCCAGCACACCTTGGCGATGTGCCCCCATTTCTCGCACTGCCGGCAAATGGCATCGAGGAAACGGCAGTCCGAGCGAGGGTGATCGCCTCCGCAGCCGGCGCACTGGAACCTCGACTTACGACCTCATGGTTCCCGCCGCCCTCGTGCTGCTTGCAGGCGGTGGATCTCTTCCTCCTCGTCCTCGGTCTCCGAGAAGGAGTCGCCGTCGCCGTGGTGTGTGGTTGTGTCTCGATGGTCGGTTTCGGTTCGCTTTTTGGTGGTCGAAGTCGTCTCGCCTGCCGCCGGTCGTGGCGTGATGCTTGATTGCATCTGAGCCGCTGATTTCTTGGCTGCTTCCGCCGCGGCTGCCTCGGTGAGGGCATCGGCGAGGGAGATGTTGCCCTTTGCCATGATGCGGCTCTGGAGGACGGGGTCTCGGAGTCCTAGGATGACGCGGTCTTGCAGTGCCTCGTCCAGATAGGCGAACTCGCACAGGCCGCCGAAGTCTCGTAGTGCCGCCATAAAGTTGCCAAGCCCCTCGCCCTTGCATTGGTCCCGCCTGTAGAAGTCGTGCCACCGGATGAGGATGGGCACGACGGGGGCATAGTGGCTTCTCAGTAGGGGCTCGAGGTCGCCCCATTCCATGGTCTTAACGTCCTCTGGTTTGGCCAAGGCTTTGGCCATCTTGAACACTGCGGGCCCGCAGTGTGTAAGAAACACGGCCTGTTTCTTGTGGCCGTTGGCATCCTTGAGATTGCTACTCTCGAGGAACATCTGGAATCTATCAGTATAGGATTCCCAGTCCTCGGTAGCAGGGTTGAAGGGTGCGGGTGGCGAATTGATGCCGGCCATGCTGCCTGCTGCTGTGTGCCGCTTCGCCACGTGCTGGTTGGTCTCCTTGTCTCACGATCCCACCCTCGTCGCCAGTGTTAGATCTGGGGTGGATCGGTTCGAAGGAGACGCGAGACCATTCTAGTGAGTTCAGCTCTTTATTTAGGATAAGAACAGTCTGAAGAATACAAGCCGCGGCAGCCTTCATATAGGGCTGGCTCGCGGCTGGGCGGCCAATGGCAGCGCTTTGAATCTCCCGCGATCGGCACAGCCAATCGTGACAGATTCCTAGCGCTCCAATCACGGCCGGGGTTTTGACCAATCAGGTCGCTGTCCGTCCGGACCAATCAGTTGTGAGGGTTTGGAGTATGCTAATATAGCACAGTAAAGCAATTGGAAGTTCCCCATTTCAGATTTGCTTTGAACTGACATCCATTAACTGGCTAATAGAATCCGATGCTTGTTCCAATTGCAGGTTGCTTCTTCTAAGATATCTTCCCTGCTTTGCAGCCACTTCATTTTAGCTTGTTTGGTGTAAAATGTAAGTCAAAATAGTGACATTGTGGTAGTGATGGTGTGATGGGAGGCATCTCTTTATGTGAAGTGCAGATGTGCAGACTGGAGCACTACAATTCACAGTAATTTCCCAAGCCCCAAGATGGAAATTAGCTCTTTTTAAGGGATATAAGGAAACATTGAGTAAATACATATCTTCAGAAATCATATAAATTCCTCCTTGATTTGAGCCACAAGTTGGAACATGGTTGACCTGTGAATCATCAGATTTTCCCATTGAAGTACAACTAAAATATGTGTGATTTTTTAAAAAAAAGTGCCATTAGCATTTTTAAAATTTGTTCCACTTCTTTGGTTGTCATGTGGGTAGGTGTGAATGGGTATATGACATGAAGAATCTTAACATGCCACATTTTATATCACATCTATTGTTGGAAAGGCAGGAAAATGGATGAGCAACACATGGTTTAGCAGTGCTCAAAAGTTCTATGCCAGAGTTCAAGATCACCACTACATTTACACATTGCATTAAGCTGTGGTTTAAATAAATCGACCGGGCTCACTGGACACAGCTAAGCTATCAGCCATGATCCATAAACTACAGTGACTATCACCACATGTATTAAACAAATCACAGGATAGTTGAGCTATCATAGTTGCAAATCCAACAAACTCTTTCTCAGGGTATACTCTTGTTTAGAATTCATTAATAGTAAACCCTTCATAATCTCCTCCATCTTGAACTCAAAAGTTCTGACAGCTGTTGACACTGTGCTCTGCTTGTTTGAATTTTCATATATATATTTTTTTACATAAGCATGTATTGTAGAGAGTCGCCTTTGGCAAATGTCAGCTTAACAGTTTGATAGATACATAGAAAGATAGAAAGAGAAAGAGACAGTGAAAGAGAGAGAGAGAGGGAGGGAGAGAGAGAGAAAAATATTCAGATATCTGCATTTTAGGAATACATATTTTCAGGACATACCCTTTTAGTTATTTTTATATTAATCTTTGTAATTCTGTTTTCAGTATATTCAAAGAGAAAACACTGACATTTTTAAGTCAACCTAGTCCTATGAATGCTCAGATTCAAACTTTCCACTTAGTTGTGAAATTTGATGAAGAAATTGAACCCATCTACTTAACAAGGCTATTGTGAGGATAAAGTGAGAATTGTGTATTCTACCTTAAAAGTGAGGGAAGATTGTAATCGATGCACACTGAAAAATTCTAAGCCATCCTCATTATTAGTAATATATCCAGCACATCCTCAAAGTTAATAATATTGAAAGAACTTAGGAACAAAAGGACAAAACTGAAAGAATTTTTAAAAATCAGAATGTTCTTCATTTACTGCGAAAAAACAATCCAGTCATCCAGAAGCTATTTAGGATTTTGTTGTATTTGAACTAAATAGACTTAATTAAAACCACAGGCATTCTCCAGTTGTTTTCTCATATTTCTATGATATTGGGGTATGGGAACATTTGCATTCTTGTTAATGGAAGATTAATATAAGATGTCAGAAAATGCTGATTGTTTGTTCTTGATCTTTTTTCTTCAGGGTTTATTTCTCCCCCTCCCTATTTTCTTCTGTGCTTTTTCTTCCATGTCACACACATGCAACATGAGATTTCTAAAAGGATGTTATCAGCCAACCCATCTCCCAAATGCCTGTCTGGTAATAATGTCCCTGACTGCTATAGGAGGCCTAAATAATGCATCATTAAATCAATTCTTAATAGGAATGCAGGCCAACAAGTTCACGATTGTTGCAGGCAAAACCTGATCTAAGGAAAATGCCACTGTTTGATTGGCATCTTCCCCAAGATAGAAGCTTTGTAGGACAATGTGGGACAAATAAGAAAAAAAAAACCCAACAAAGAAAGAATAGGGAGGAAAAGGCCATGTACCCCACCATTGTTGACTAGGAAATACAAACCTCTACAGATTTTGATGGAAGATCTTTTCTTAGTTTTAAAGAGATTTATGGAGTAGGCGGGTTTGACTGACTATGCCTAAGAGCAATAAAACAAAAAACAAAAAAACAGATTGTGGAATTGTCTTGCTTTGACACACCCTTCCAGTACAGCTCTCTGATTCTAATAAAAAAGAAACCTTTCTGTTTGCAGCCTGCACTATTTAATGTGGGATTATTATTTCACAGAAGATTATTGTCAAGTGTTAAAATTAGCATGCGAGAAGGAAAAATATACTGTTAAACATAGACTCTTGAAGCACAGACATACTGGTTTAAGAATTATTCTCTAAAAAGCAACAAAGAGACTTTTCCATTGTTTGTTTTTGTTATAGTAGATCAACAGTGCTACCTGTCCAGATTCTTGAAAATGTTAAGGATATGATAAACCATCCCTCATAATTATACTAGCTAGTCCCAAAGGTGCTTTCTCAAGAGGCAACTGGATATTCTTTGTTTTCCTTGAAGATGTTTCACTTTTCATCCAAGAAGCTTCTCCAATTCTGACTGAAGCTTCTTGGATGAGAAGTGAAACATCTTCAAGGAAAAACAAAGAAAGTCCAGTTGCCTCTTCAGAAAGCACTTTTGGGATAACTATGACCTAGATGAAGGGTCCCCAAACTTGGCAACTTTAAGACTTGTGGACTTCAACTCCCAGAATCCTGGGAGTTGAAGTCCACAAGTCTTAAAATGGCCAAGTTTGGAGACCTCTGACCTACATGACCAAGAATCTCCATAGAATCTCCACAGATATTTACCACTAGGTAGGATGAGGTGAAATATTTCTTAGGTCCAGATTTTAGGGGGCTATTGTGGGTGGGTAAGAGAACGTCTGACTATAATTGAAGGAAGCAAGAATAGGATTTGTTGACCTGTATAGGACACTTGAAATGGAACCACATTATGGATAATAACATCAGGTATTATTTATATCACATTAAGCAATACGTTATTCTTCAGATACTCAACTGTCTTTGGTTGTCTTTGAAATACATCTGATTCAAGAGTAACCAAAGAAGAATGATTCTGCTTTCCCACACCTGTTGCCATTCTCATACATTCCTCATGCATACTCTTTCATTCACATTCCTTTTCCAGTGACAGTCATGCTGCCAGTGCCACCCATCCTAACCCAATCAATATCATTTGGAAACAGCCTTCAAAAGATTGCTTGGAAATGGTGGAAAAACCAAGGCAGTTACTTGTCAAATAGTTGGGCAGGAGGATAGCAAGTAACTTTTTATGGGCAAAGAAATAGCTGCTTTAGGCAGTACATCTGAAAGGCAGTAAGTGGAGACTTGCCTCTGACTTGATGTCTTTCCTGGTCTAGTCAATCAAGGCAGCCACTTCATTTTCTTTACTAATGGGATCAGCTTTGTTCATCGTCCTTTGAGTCCCAGCGTAGAATATTGACGTCTCCAACCTTTGTTTATGTACATTGGAAAGAGAAAAACTGCAAACTGATAAAGAGGTCTTTACATAATCTATTTAACAATGTTTTTTTTGTTACCACCTTGTGAAATGAACTCATATTATAGGTAGAAACTGGTTTGAAAGCAGGAAGTAAGCTTCATAGCTTAATAGAGATTTGAACCCAAGTCTATCCAAGAGAAATTGAATTGATTTATTTATATCCTATGATTAAGAACAACTGCAGAATAGAATAGTGGGTTGGATCCAATCTAAATTAATTGCGTTGAATTCAACTAAGCAAATACAGTTGCATCTGTACTGTTAACATTAATAATACAATACTATTTATTTAGGTGAAAATGATAATGAATTCAGTGGAGCAAGTATAAAACAGGACAGAATCATCATTCAATGTAATGCTAGCATGAGGTCAGTAAGAATGCTTTGATTCTATAAAATAATTGGTTGCAGTTCAGTTAAAAAGAAATCTTTCACAGACCTCTAAAAAAAGACTCCTCCTGTATTGCTATTAATCCACTTTTTCATATTGTTTGGTAATCTCAGATGATTCAAATCTATGACATGAAACTCAAAATATTCCCTTCCAAAAGTGGTGCTACTACTCGACTCTATTGTAAGCTGTAGAAATGAGATTTACCTGGCATGCTGTTTCTGGAACTCGGAATGCTGACACTTTTTCCTTTTAAGCAACAGCTTTATCAAATACAAAGAACATTCATGTTAAAACAAAAACTAAAGGTGGAAACTATAACCATCAAATTAGGTGGCACACAGGTGAAATCATATAAAAGAATGGTAACTGGAGGTGACAGGTCTTGCATTCCATAGGTACTAAATTTCATTGTAGCATGAAAGGAAGAAACCCTATGCTAACTTTAAGGAATTTAGTGCCACCACAGCCTGATTGCAGGATCAGTATTTAAGTTTATGAAAACAAAGCCATGGTCCCACTGTGTGAACTCAGCTGTTTTCTTCCATGACTTTTGCTCTTACATTTGATCTTTGAGATGATTTGCTAATTGCATCTACAGGTGTCCTATGAAACAAATATGGCTGAGTGATTAAAATCCTATAATTGCTTTATCTAACTTCAGTATATTCAGCTGTAATTTAGCATATGCTCCCCATCATTACATGTCCAATTATCTTTATAACATAAACAACTGTATCTTATGAAGTTATCTATATAGTTATAGTTATTTGAAAAAACAGCAGTAAGGAAAATATACATAACTTTGCTGACTGACGATATGTTAAGAGTTCTTAGACTTTTCACTTATGGAGAGCTATCAAATTTTAAGAACATACTGGAAGCACCTGCACAAAATGACTACCATGAAAGTATGACATTTTCTATAAAGATGTAGCCCAGTTGCAAAATATCCATTTACCAGAAAAGAAATTGGTGAAAGTGTTTCCCATCAATCTCAGGATCTTATCAGGACACCAATTCTAGATCATTGTTTTTCTGGGAACTTGGACAAACTTCTAATCACCTCCAAAATTTACTACTTAAGAATACCTATAGAGACCAGAGGCAATCTTGGAAATCAATACTGCAGACAATCTAGCATTTTATCTATTCAGCATGCCAGCTTCCATTTCATATTTTATTTAAATAATAAAAGAATTCTGGATTTGCCAGAGCTCAGAGGCTGGTAAGCAGCAAGGTAGGTATTTTTCACGGAAGAAAAATTAAAAAATGGGAAAGCAAGTAAATATCAAGGAAATATTGTAGGCACAGCTTGTACTTTCTGTTCAACATAATATTCAAGGAAAGGGTTTGATATTTCAAATTCTTAAACAACAAAGCAGGGGAAAATATTTCTTAGGTCCAGATTTTAGGGGGCTGTTGTGGGTGAGTAAGAGAACATCTGACTATAATTGAAAGAAGCAAGAATAGGATTTGTGGCTTTTGTGATGCCCCCATCCCTACCTCCTTCTCCCTAATTTAAATAAACTCTGGAGAGCTCATCAGAACAAACAGAGTCTGCATAATGTAGTGAAAGAATGTTTACAATCCACAGCTTCAAAAAAAATTTTTTTGCTTGCATTTATAGCCTTCTACCTTGTAGTTATGATGACTTTGGACACAATCCAGTCAATATTAACCATGACTAACTTCCACTAAAATTAATGGGCCTTGAATTAGTCATTATGACTAAGCCGAATTCTTGGGCTTTCGGGGGAATTTAACTTCTACTGGATTATGTTTATTGCATGCCCACATTTCCTGCCTTGACACAAGACAAGCTCACATGACATCCTTTCCTCACCTTAGTCCATATTGTTCTGGATTCTTCTATACTCACCTGTGTTTAAACTGGGGTATAGAACAGTTATTTTGTCAGCTATGAGAGCTGATGACCAAGAACAAGGTACAAGTAGTTCACAACTTATAACCATAATTGGGAACAGAACTTTCATTGCTAAGCTATCCAGTCATTAAATGAGCCACCCAATTTTATTTTTATTCTAATATTTGCCACCTTCATTAAGTGAATCCAGCTTCATCCATTGACTTTGCTTGTCAGAAACTGTCTGGAAAGGTTGATCACATAACTCCAGGATGCTGCAACCATCATAAATATATGACTGTGGTCAAGTACCTTGAATTGTGACCATGTGACTACAGGGAACCCCCCCCCCTACACACACACAATGGTCGTGTGAGGACTGGTTATCACTTTTGTCAGCAGCATCACAACTTCAGTTGCTAAATGAATGGTTGTAAGTCAAGGAATACCTGTAGGTGTGATCACATGTTGTTTTCAGGTCTCTTCCCCTTTTCTTTCTTTATGTTAGTTTTCTATCATCCATCTCTCCCTACCACCCCCTCCTTCAGGGTCTAACAGGGACAGGATAGACAGCCAGAAGTCTGAGCTGATTGTTTGCAGACACTGTCTGAAATTAGAGTGAGGGCCCAGGTGGCCTGTGAAATGCTGAAGACTGTACTTCTCTAAATCCCACTGAACGTGGTATTTAGAATTGGGGCATCTATTATTCCTGCTCTCTGACTTCCAAGTATGAAAAGTTGAATTCACTTTTTAAATTATAATTCCTCCTAGCAACATGTCACAATATACAAGTAGAAACTTTTATTCTTTCCCCTGCAACTACTTAAATTCCTGCTAAGCCCTTATTCTCTCAGCATTTCCAGGCACTATTGAACAATACACCAATAGCTAAATTACTCAATAATCTCAATTGTTCAGGTTTTCACAAAAAACAAACAAACTGAAGCCTTAATGAAGTATGTGAGACTTGTTCACTAAACATCGTGCTCTAAAATGTGATTGGCTAGTTGGTAATTTGAACCCTCATAAAGTTAACTACAGAAGGACAGTAAAACTCTGGACCATCACTAGGTGACAGCAGAGATACAAAAGGCACTCTGTGCTGCCATCTAGTGGCATGGATTTTCAAACTCTGCATAGTATTTCAGGTAGCCCATTCCTGTTTTCAGGCTTGCAAGATTAAAAAGGGCAATGTGTTGAGCTAGTACAAGTAAAACAAGATTACCTCTCGTTTTGATTTTGAAACTTCTAAAATTCTCCCTGTGCAACAGTTGGATAGATTGGTTGTTGAATGAGGAATACTACAGAGGAAAAACAAATTGTGATGGAGTTCGTATAGAATTGTTTTCCAAATGTGCAGTTTAATCTGTTTTATTTTATTTATACATTAGGGTTTTCAGTTATGCAGAAAGTTGAACACCAGGAGCTCTGGTGGCACAGTGATTAGAATGCAGTATTGTAATCTAATTCTGCCCACTGGCAGGCGTTTGATCCTAATGGCTCAAGGATGACTCAGCATTCCATCCTTCTGATATTGGTAAAATGAGGACCCTGATTGTTGTGGCCAATATGCTGACATTGTGAACCACCCAGAGACTGCTATAAAGCATTATGTGGCAGTATGTAAGTATAAGTGTTATTGTTATTGTTATTGCTATTATTCATGCTAGCACTGATGAACAGAATGATCATGGAATCATGGAAATTATAAGGCAAAAAACTGAAATCCAATAGATTGCCCATATCTACTTTAAAATTTTATCAGGGGCTTGATGACTAGAACCCAGGCAAATAATAATAATTTGTTGCCACCTTCTCTGAAACATTCTTGCTTTTTGAAACCACCATGTCCTTTCTATTTCATTGTGGTCAAAAGCTTTCTTCGAGAGGTAGCGACTTCCTTTTGTCTCTCTAATCCAGTGTTTTTCAAACTTGGCAACTTTAAGGTATGTGGACTCAATACTCAGAATTCCCCAGCTAACATTCTGGGACTTAAAGTCCACACAACTTAAAATTGTCAAGATTGAAAAACACTGGCCTAATCTTGTACCTTCTTTTCCTGCCTTTTGCTTCTCTGAAGAATTTCTTTTCTTTGGGTTTCTTCTCTAAGTGACTTCAACTCAATTTGAACAATATCAAGGCTTTGTATGCAGACTTGATAGATCCATCTAAGTAATTACTTTTTTTGCACACAACTCATTGTCAGTCTAGTTTGTCCTACAGGTTTGAAACAATGAATCCATGAACATTTTCCATTCACCTTATCATATTATATTTAGACTTCAAAAGGCTAAATGACCACTAGAACAGGGGTCCCCAACCACCGGGCCCCGGACCGGTACCGGTCCATGGAACATTTCCTACCGGGCCGTGGTTTGCTGGGCGCCGCCATCTTGTTTGACGAGAAAGTGCTTCCGGGTGAGCTTTTCCGGTTGGAAAGCGGCATTTGGGTCCTGAAGTAATCCTCGCGCCTTAGTTTCATCGAAGGGGGGTGGGCTTCAAACGAAACTAAGGTGCGAGGATTCTTTCAGCACCCAAGGCAAGGCGAGCCAAGCGACCGTCCCGAAGCCGTCCCGAAGCGAAGCCCATCGACAAAGGTACAAAGGAGGAGTTGAAGGTGGTGGGGAGAAGCGGGGGATGGATGGCTGGCCGGTCGCTCGGCTCGCCTTGCCTTGTCATGCGTGCTGATGCTGGTACCGGGGTGCGGATCATTTTGTGATGCCGGTACCGGGCCGTGGCACAAAAATGGTTGGGGGCCACTGCACTAGAAGACATTAAAAGATATTGACAACTGCAACTCCTTCCTGACATCTAGAGGTAGCTCAGATTATTGCAGCCTAAATATGATACACCTATATAAATGGATGTTTTTTCATTTTATGATCTTCTACATAAACATTATTATATTGTTAAAAGAAGTTAATTTCACAAGTGTAAGAGCTTCAGTGGCTTTTCACAGGCTGCCCCTCTGGATTTGAATTATAAACTAAATATTAGGTTTTGGCCTCATACCATTAAACAATATTACATTTTAGCGGTGATAAATTTGATCAAAGGTTGGTTTCCTCCCCCATTCCTCACCTCAGTTATAAAACCAGAAGTAGCCAGAAGAAATAAATTATCTCCTGGATTGTAATACTGTTTTTATTTGCATTTTCCCAAATGGAATTAGGCAGACTTGTTTTGCCTCTTTATGTCCCCACAGCATAACTCTGCCTACAGCAGTAACACCCAATAGCAAAAATTATTTCACTGTCTCAAAGGGTCTATAATTCTCTAACAAATACCAGAGAGAGAGAAGTTTATTGCAGAGTTTTGGGTTTTTTGTTTTTTTACACACATTCTGCAATTTGAGCTGTGTTCCTTTGTTACACAGCCATATGTTCCCTGGGATCATTCCTCTCTCTTCATGCCTTTAATTTTAATGGAGTTAGGGCACATCCCTTAAAAATGCATAAGCAGGACACTCATCACATGCTTTCGCTATGGATATTTTATGAAAGCATCTGGATGCATGCTGTGTTCTTGAAACAAAAGACCAGATAATCCACTGCTGGTCCTGAATGCGTATTAACATGTACTATATGCAAGGTTTTTGAGAGCTTCGAGCTACACATGGAGAAACAACAGCCAAGGGCATGAGAAAAACTCCCTGTTCCAGCATGAGGGTCACTGGCTGTGCTCTGACTATATGTACTGCCTGAAGGAACTGTAATTTAATCTGTCAGAAAAAGACAGAGAGGGAAAGAAAAAGCAGATTTAGGGAATCACAGTTTCCTTATCCCCTTTGATTTAGTTTCAACTAGGACTTAGATGTTCCTGGGTAATTTTAAATCTGCAACTTACGTTACAAAGTGTGGGAGATCAGATGTTGGCTTCAGTTTCCCCCCACTTTTGCTATTTTTCTTTTCCTAAATACATTTGTGATTGGTAAAGTGGTTTATTTCTCTGTAAAGCTGCTCAGTAATAGTAGTTGCTAGGCAAATGATTCAGGTTCTTATAAAATCCAGAGATTAAATTCTCTACATGGAAATAGGCATATAATTTCAGTTGCAGTGAAACAACAATGGATCTGCTGCCACCATAAAAACAAATATTTGCAATGGAACAAGCTGTTGTTATATATAAAGTATAAACTCTCCAGTTTCATGCCCTATTAAATGCTTTGTCTTTATTGAGACTTCAATCATAAGTGACTAGTCTAAAGGGTATATACAAGTCAATATATCAAATAAATAGAACGGTAAGAACAATTCAATTACAATGCTATACATGCATTCAGTTATAGCAACTTAACTATTCATCACAGTGAACTATATTCAGATTTCAATTTTGAAACACTCCTGAAAGAACTAGTTTTAACAACTTTTCTATACAGGAGCCATTATGGATGAAAGCTGCTCTATTGGGGGCCGAGAGGAGTAGGCCTTGGACCCACAAAGAATGCTCCATTCTCATAGGTAGAAACTTTCAACAACCATACTTGGGGTCCATTGTGCAAACAGTTTCTAGCAAAAATAGATGGCCTCACAGAAACCCAAGTCGTTTAAGGCTTTATAGGTGATATAATCAGTGCCTTGAATTTTATTCAAACAAACTGGTAGTTGATGTAATATGGCAATAAAGGGTTGACCATCATCATATGGGCAGCTGCATTCTGTTCCACCTGAAGTTTCTGGGCAACCATCAAAAACAGCCCTATGTAATCATTAATTGGGAGAATAGTGATGGTTAAAATGAGCATATTACCAAAAATTCTGTTTCTGTTTCAAACCATACCGATAAAACTATGGAAAATTTTCTTCGAGGAACTGAATAACATGATAGCAAAGTTTGTTTGGCTAGGCAAAAATTGGGAATAAAATTAATAGCACTACAGGATAATAGACTTAGGATTTGGACTACCAGACTGGGAGCTTTATTACCAAGCATCAGCTATGACTGGGATAAGAGATTGGATAAAATTAAAAAATAAAAGGGTATTGATGATTGAGGGACACGATTTACAACTGGGATGGCATGCCTTTATTTTGGAAGGTAAAAACAAATCACATATGTACTTCCAGAAACATTTAGTTAGAGATGCGCTTCTATATATCTGGGGGGAAATTAAGAGGCTTCATTATATGAAAATACCAAATTGGCTATGTACAGTGGAGGCGATGATAAATCCCAACTTAATAGATTTAAATAAAATGATGACCTATGAAGATTTATTAGACGAACAAGGGAAATTAAAGTCAAAACAGGAACGAAAATCTCAAGAAATAGAGAAAGATTGGTGGCCATACTGCATCTCTAAATTCAGGCGAGATACAAGAACAGCCCTAAAATGAAAATGAATCACAGCAATTTACTGAGAGGTAACATGGACCTGAATATATTCAGCATTTCATATTCCAGAAAAAGCCATAGCTGGCACATCAGCTAAAGCCAGGCAAAGGCTCTAATATCAAACCTCTCTTCTAGAAGATGTCATGAGGTTATGAGCCTGAACTTCCAGGGGAGCACAAACTTGTAAATTTTGTTACAATTGTATGTTAGTAAGCATCATTCATGCAATTGCATATTTAATTCAAATGTATTTATCTTCTTTCCGTCGGGATAAAAAATGACACTTTAGTAGCATCTTTTAAAAGGTTGTGCCAAGATTTAGCAGGAATGGAGTGCAGATGAGCCCCTGGTTTAAAAGTTTATTGTTTTCCAAGCATTAAGGAAAGAGAGAGCATAAGGAGCAGGGAAGAAACATACAACAGGAATCATGAACTTAAGAAACAAAACTTTGTTGTCCTTGTAAATGGCTAAGAGGCTGAGAATGAGAATTAAGATAACAGGTTAAAGCAGAGGTGGCATGCAAGTGCTGATAAGGAATTCAGTCCAATAAAGAAGCTAAAAGCCACAAGAAGCCAAACCAGAGGCTGTGAAAGACCAGACTCCAGGAGTTGAAGGCAAAGGAAGAAGTCTGGAATCTACACTGTGAGTGGAATGGAATGATCTGAAATTGCTTTGTTGCCAAGTCTTGGTTAAAGGAATGATATTCCTGTGCTATTTTCAGATTCCATGGTTAATTGGACACCTACAATTTGTAGGTGTTTCTGAAAAACACCAGAGTTATTCCCATCCTTCAGTAAAAAAAAAAAAAATTCCCTCAACAAGATGGGCTTGAAGCAAAGCAGCAAAAGGTGTGGTTCCTACTTGGAAGGGGAGGCACCAGAGAAAATCAGAGCTTTATGCTAGACTAGGAAGTGAAAAGACAACCTGAAAGAAAAATGGGAAACTTCTTCTGCATTGTTGCCAAACATCGAACTGGGCTGAAAGGAGATTTTCCCTCATTAGTCTAACAAGAACCAGATAATAACAACTCAATTCCAAAAAACAGCAATGCATAAGATACAGTCCATCCAGTCATATACTGATGGAACTTGTCAATAAACCTCACTTAACTAAGATCACAACCCTCAAGATGCTACTTAGTTGAGCCACAGAATAAATGAAGTCCAAATAAAAAACCAAGCTCAAAAATCCAAATTAAGTTACAATCACAAGACTTTGCTATACTAAACATTAATATTAATCCTTGACAAACCAAGTCAAGTTACTGCACCAAATCCACTGATGTCTATTCTGCCTAGAAATTGCTTTCCAGAATTCCAAATTTGCTATCTGAAGGCATCTTTAATGAGATACATTGCATGCATCAGATGTGCACTAGATTACATTATGAGAATCTTTCCCAATTATTTGTTTTTCATGGACTGGAGATCTGAAAGCTTTATTTTCTGTTTCATTCACCTTAATACTATTGTTAAATACCTTTCCAAGTGTGGGAAGCCCCCCTCTCCTAGAAGAATGAGGAATAGTAAAAAAAAAAAAAAGGCAGAATATTATATTTCCCTAAATGAGAAATGGAGAAACATATTTTTTAGAGGCAAGAACCAGCCCCAGTCTTCCTGCCCCCAAGCAGAAACTGAGGAGGCCACCTTTTAGAAATACACATTTGGAAATCCATTCAAGAAAGGATATTTTGAAACAAAGGCAGAATGGTAGGATTTAGAAGTAGTCCAGAGCAGTCCAAAGCCACTTCATTGCACCATCCCAGAGTAGTCCAAACTTCACCTGGGAGCTCAGAGGTTGACCAGTTTAGCCCAGACAAACACCTAGGATTTGAATTTCCTCTTTTGCCTATAGAGCCAACTATGACCCCTACATGACCCCGTAGGAACTGACAAGAGCCAATAGAATATTAAAGGACCTGTTCTTGCACAGAAACAGGAAGCTCAAATACAAAGCTCAAATAAGGTATTAAACCCTCCCCCTCAACTCCATTTTGTCAGCTGTCCAGAATCACATGTGCTTGGTGGTTCTGCTTCATCAATAAACCTTGCTTTCCAATCAGCCTCCAGCCTCCATTTTATCTCCAGTGCCTTTCTTCCGGCTTGGAACTGAAGCCATTGGATATTCCTTGCAACACAAGCTTTGGGATGTTGCCTAGCACAGAGGTCTCCAACCTTGGCAACTTTAAGACTTGTGGACTTCAACTCCCAGGATTCCTCAGCCAGCTCCTCACCTCAAAGCTGGCTGAGGAATCCTGGGAGTTGAAGTCCATAGGTCTTAAAGTTGCCAAGGTTGGAGACCCCTGGCCCTAGCAGATGCAAAGAATTGAAGCAATTCCTTTTCTCCACTATGTAACTACTGTAAGAGAAGGAATAGCAAAATGTTCCTATCATTCCATTGCTCATATGGTTCCAACCTCCTCTTAATTGCTGCAGATTCTTGAAGTGCAGCTTGCTGTTGTTATCTATTGGGATTCTAAATCTCAGTTTTGCTAATTGGTTCACACATCTTTATCACAGTTATTCCTGATCTTGCACAAATGTTATGTATTTGTACCAGGATCAGAAATGTAGGAGTGTTCCCTCCTCCAAGCTCCTTATGCTTGCTTGTTTTGGTTTGGGTCCCCCCCCCCCCTCCCGTGTTTCAACATATTACTTTATTATTAGTATTCCTTTTTGACTCTTGGGTGTTTATCTTCTGAAGGCTTTCCCAAGAATTCACAGAAAGAAAATTGCCAAGAAGCAATTTTGGAAAGAAACACCTACTTAAGTACTCAGTAGAACAATTAAAACCCAACAGCTGGGAATTAAAGTGCAAAGAAGTGAGGTTTCTCATTTCTTCCTATAAGTTTGCAAAAGTTGAGGGGAAAATCTTTTTTTTAAACCTAAAACAATATTTCTAGTATGGGAATATACAGTATATGGGCTCCATATTCATTCCAGTAGAAAACAAAATGGCAGACAGATGCATTTGATGATGCATTTGAAAATGAGCCCATCTGCAAAGGGAAAAAAACTAAAGGTTTTTTTTTTCAGCAGCAGCCTTTTCATCTTTTTAATTACACAAAGACTTAGAGCTACTGGTGGTGCTTCTCTTCTCTCTGCATTTCTCAGGCCCTTCCAAGCTGATAAGAACATCTGTGATCGACTGCAAACCATTTATTTTTGATAGGCCAGTTATCTAGTACTCCCTGTACTAGACTGGTGGCTGGAATTCTCCCCTTCTTGAACTCTGAGGAGAAGGAAGTCTGAGGGAGATGGAGATAGCTCAAAAGGGGAAAGAAAGGAAGAGACAACCCTTGAAGGAGGGATGGGGGGGAAAAGGCGGGAAAGTATATTATTTATGTAGCATACGGCAATGGTACAATTATCCAGAAACTACAATGTTAGTACATCACAGTTATTTAGCTGCCAAAGTGTGCTAGTCCATTTAGTTCATGCTAATGTGTTTATTCAGAGTGCACCACAGGGGATGAACTAGCTCTGCACCACAAAGGCAAGCAGTGTCCTGTAGCATCATCTGGGCTCTTCTGTCACCACCAATGTGGCTTCGCAGTTGGGTGTTGCATTCAAGCAAGTCCAGCATCGGCAGGAGTCCAACTGTCAGCATGAAACACCGCCATACTTCCCACGGAAGTGGTACCTATTTATCTACCTGTAGCATGCTTTCAGACTGCTAGTGGCAGAAGCTTAGGCAAGTGACAGGAGCTTACCCTGCCAGGCGGTGATAGAACTCAAACTGCTGGAGCAGAGACAATATCCAGCGTCACTTAGTCACTGAACAACCACACCACTTAGGTGGGAAGAAAAGGACTGGGAGAAACAGGGCTGTTCTGAGCGGGAGAACTGCTGTGGCATTCTGGGTTGTGGATTGTATACTGCCATAAGAGAGATGACAATCTCAGTTGAGGGCAGAGCTCAGAAGTGGCTCTGTTCCTGATGTGGTAGCAATTTCACAATTCATCAACTCTGGCTGAAGAGGATTATTATCTTAATTAAAGCCTCACAAATCCTACAAGGGATTGTGTTTTTGGCCTAGGTGGACTGGCCATCTGAGAAGAGGGACAGAAGGACCCAATCATGACTGTCTCCTTTGGAGGTGACCGCTACAGTAAGTAAGGTGATAGCTAGAAGAAATCACAGGAAAGACCCTTAAGGTTTTAGTTTTTGTGAATGGGAGACCACCAGGACATCCATTTTGAGAAAGTATCTGCAACAAACTTTCAAATTATGTATTTCTCCCTGGCTCCAGATGTTTGTTAACTCTTATATGTAGCATAAAATTATTTAAATGCATCACTGCTGTTTCTATCACAGAAATTTTCCTTACCTTCTACTTGGAGATGTGTTGGAACTACATTTTCCCAAATTCCTGACTGCCAGAGATTTTGGGACTGTAAATCTAAGCAATTCTAGAGGGCAGGTGGCTGGGTGAAATGATTGGATAAGAATCCAGTGTGTTTCTTGTAATTCTTACATGAGTAGTTGTTCATATTAGATATAGAAAGATGAATTGACTTTTTGTTCATCTATTTCTTAACATAGGCAGGTTTTAATTTTGTTACCCATTTTAAATCCTAGCTCAAAAAAAGACACACACGCACACAATATGCCAAAAAAAATCATTTCTGAAAACTATTCCCTATGATCTTTGTACCCAAAGTTCATTGTAATAAAATGTCATTGGATCACAATATATGGCTTCTTCTTGAAACATTAAGCTAAAACCGGTGACTGCCTGATGTTCAACTGAGACACATCAATAGTTCATCTGATATTTTTTTGAGAAGAGACCACAGGAGCCTGGTTTCTGTGGAAGCCATAGCTAAAGACCCCGAGTAAGAACAATGTCTATGCTAGTTGGCTAGGTATTTCATGCAGAGGATGCTTGAATAGCTGAGTTTCAAAGTCAGGATTCTTTTGACTGGCCTTTTTAAATCAAAGCTTTAAAAAGAAGAAACCATAATTTGTTCTGTTAAATGGTTCAATGCTGCAGGCTTTCTGGTTCTAGATCATCTATTACCAGTTGGTAGGGAGGAAAAAAATGTAGTTTGCATGAGTAAATTCTGCCCTTGGTTAAGCCTATTCATCTCTAGTGGTTGCTATTCATTCTCACCTGGACACTATCGTATATTATCATGGCACTGTATTGTGCACTGTTTTACTGACATAGGTTTTTGGATGACTCACAATTTAATAGAGACTAACTTTTTGGTACACTTAAGCACCTTCACAAATCAAAAGGCAAAGTCATGCAATCTAACACTACTTTCTTCACAGCACATCAATCACAAAATAAATGCCACATTATTGCTTTTACGCTGAACTCCCACATGCTTATTTTCCTAGCACTCTTTTGTCATGCTTATTGTTTTTTAAATGAAAAGAATTAGTTGCCTGTTCATTGCATACTCCTCTGCTCTGAATAAAACAATTTTATTTACACCAGGCACATGGTGTTTTGGATACATTCTATTTCAAAAGTTCTTCATTAAAGGAAAAAAAATGTTCTTCATTAAACTTTCATTTTTAGCTTTATATTTTATACTTTGTGTTGCCCAAACTGAATCCTACATTTTATCAGCTTAATCTTTCCAAAGGAAGATATCCTCCTATCATTCCTAAATTGAAGAGAAAATTGTTCCTAGAACCAGCACAAGTAATTCTTGATCTACAACCTACAACTACAATTGAGTCCAAAATTATGATCATAAAGCCATTGCGGTTGCAAGTTGAGGCATCATGTGCCTGGATTTTACGTTATGACTGATTTTTACATTGGTCATTAAACAAACATCATGGTTGTTAAGCTAACACCTTAGTGATTAAATGAATTCATTTTCCCTCAATAGGCTTTTTGGGGGATTTGGGGTTTCAAACTGTGGCACAGAACCAGGATAGTATTTGTCATGCTTGCTGATGACATATGACAGAACAAGGATGTGCACCCATCCTGATCTTCATGATTTCAGTGGGCTTTGATATGGATTACAGTATATTTCTGGACCAGCTCAGGAGCTTGGATATGGGAGCACATGGTTATGGTGATCTTCTAGGATTAGTTCTGTTGATGGACAGAAAGGGGGTCTAAGCTCCAGCCCTTGCTTTTGGCAATGTTCATTCAGCAGATTAAACCATGATTGGCTTCAGTGTAGTTACTGAAAAAATCATGTTGTCGGTTTACCCAATACACTAAACAAAAACCAGAATAAGGAGCCATATCAAATGGGACTTTATAAGTAAGAAACAGCACTTTGAATTGACCCACTGGTAGCCACTATTGTAGCTGAAAAATTGTGTTGTATTAAAATAGCAGTCACATGTGCCAGCATTCTGACTACTGCCTTTTATACCCACCTATAACTTTCAGATGTTCTTCAAAGGTAGCATATTATTCATGCCATAATGAATAAATGTGTCACTGTTATCAAGCATTCGCGGTCCAGATATGCTTCTAACTGCTGTACCATCCTGAGTTAGGCAAAAAACCCATCTAATCATGGCTTCCATTAAGAGTCATCATGAGTCTATGAAGTCTATGAGTATGATTCCCCAAGTTGTGGATCTCCTCTACAGTCCCAATCCAGATCTAGATGTTTCTGGGCAAAATGTTTTGCTGGTATTTAGCCTAAGCTTGTTTTTGTTCATCTTTGTAGCTTCTGGACACTAAGCCAAGATCTCCATAGCAACTCAAACTTGGCCAGAGGTGATGATACATCACCCAAAACTGATCAATAATTTGTCCCTGTGGCTTCATATATACATTTAGGAGCAGTGGGGATAGAATCATGCCTGTGTTGCTTCTCTCCCATTAATACTAATCAAAACTGTCTGATAAAGTAGGGATGAAGCCGCTGTAAAGTGGTTCTTCCCATTTTCAAGCAAGGAATCTATTACAATTGGCAAACCAATGGTATCAAAAGCCGCCAGGATTTTAACAGGATCAAGAAGAGCACAATCCCACCTTAAAACCTTAATGAAGGCCATCCATCAAAGCAATTAGTGCTGCTTATGTCCCATATTTGGGGCAACATGGAAGGGATCGAGACAATCCTCTCCATTTTGGAATCTCTGTGGCTGATTCCCCGTCATTTTCTCCAACACCTTCTTTCAAAAAGGAAGACTTGAGCACTGAGCAAAATTGCCAGATACAGCTGGGTTGGGAGATGGCTTCTTTTAAAAGAGGGGGAAAGTATTGTTTTTCCCCCCAAGGCTTATAGCATTGTGATCACCCTCTGAGAAGCATAAATTAACTTTCAAATCCAATCCTTCACATACCCAGCTGCCTGAAGGTGTCAGAAAGGGCAGGGATCTACTCCAATAATTTGCCCTGAGTAGGAATCCTTAGACCATTCCAAACAAGTGGCTTTATAACCTTTGTTTGAAAATATCCTGTGATGGAACACTCAGAACTCCAGGAGACAAACTGCCCTATTGGGTGCACTCTCTCAGTCCCTCGCTCCCTCTCTTCCCCCCTTTCCCTCTCTGAAAATTCTGCCTTATTACAAGTTTGACTCCCTTCTGTTAAGCTTCAACTCATTTAGCAAATTTACTTAATGGCTTGGGGCCTGAGCACCTAAGAGACTGCCTTTTCTAGGTCAATTCTGTCCTTCCCATCTGCATGACCAGGAAGTATTGGCTGAATTCCATTCTTACCCTGAGGAGAATATGTGATCGTGAATGATCTCTGTGAAG
Organism: Notechis scutatus; assembly: GCF_049901735.1. Lineage (NCBI taxonomy): Eukaryota > Metazoa > Chordata > Lepidosauria > Squamata > Elapidae > Notechis > Notechis scutatus. The sequence continues at coordinate 67,286,739 of NC_142011.1, read as the reverse complement.
ACTCCCTTCCTTTGGAAGAGCTTGACTAAGGTTGATGAGTCTTTCAGAAGCTTTGGGAATTGCTTATGTGCAACCATGTATATCTACATCATAATCTTTTGGTATTATGTTTATATCTTGGGCACCATTCAGACTGCTTTGGAATGGAGAAAGTTAACCAATCTTATAAATAAATAACCCAAATTTAAATTAATTCCCATAATAAGCTTATACCTGAAAGAGGGACAAATGTTTTGTAGAATGACCTGTATAAACATTACCTTTTTCCTGTTGGGGAAATCTTACTCAAATTGTAAGCTATAGTACCAAGATATAGAAAAGCAAAAGAGCAGAATGGATATTCGAAGTCTGGGTTATTTTTATTTCTTCCTTTATTTATTATCTATGCTCTTGCATTTTAAATGTTGTACTGAAAGCCACTTCCAAATAAGAGGAACCAACAGTGAAAGGGAAACACTTTCAGTTACACAAATGACATGATTGGGTATACCTATTCTAATGGTAGCTGCTACTGTATACACATTGGAGCAAACATATATTATTTATCTACTATTATTTACACCATATCAATACAGAACATTTGAAAGCAAATTCTAAAGCGTATTGTATGTAAAACCATTCTAAAATGAAACCTAAGTGAGGAGGAAGAAGAGGAGGAGGAACATTTTGAGCATCTAATTATTTCCAAAAGCATTTTGGCCAACTCAAACAATTGATTGGCATTTAGAGACCACCAGAAAACACCAAGGCTCTGAGCTAGGCTGAAAAACAAGGAAGAAAGTAATGGTAAATCTGTATTGTTGGAAGAAAACTACTAAGACATGATCGCAAAGTCACCAGGAATCAAGTTGGACTTGAAGGAGAGTTGGCTTTTAATACAATAAAAGCAGATGAAAAAGCAATAAAATTGAGTTCAGTTGAGTTCAGAAAGTCTGTGTATTAACTCCACCCAATATGCCAGTACAACTATGTCAATAGAGATATCCAGGATGGATGGATGGATGGAAAGATGATACAGGTAAATGTTCAGTGCCTAGATGCAGAGGGAGTGCTTTCTTTTTTTATCATCTTATGTGTGCCTTCAAATAGGTGAAAAAGATGGGGATTTTGAATGCCTCGTCTCAAAGACTACATTCACTGCATGAAGATGTGAGAATCAAACCTGCACACCTACAATATGCATCTGCTTTCTCACTGTTGTCATATTGAGAAATGGGAATATAAGGAGAGAATGTACACTATCAGGACATGCTTTAACTATATGAGAAATAAAAAGCTGAATGCTTTTTAAAATCATGATTAATACAAACCATTAAAAATGAAGATGGCAAAATACTTACTAAACACTACTGCCACTGCAATAAGAAAACAACATAGAAGTAAGTGTCAGGTCTATGTATAAACCAGTGATATTTGTCATATCCATTTATTAAAGCCAAAGGGGTGTGGCAGCTCAGCATTAAAAGACACTGAACCTGACAGCCTGGATTCAAGACCTGAGTGCCATACAACAAGGTGAGCTCCCATTACTTGCCCCAGATCTTGGTCACCTAGCAGTTTAAAAGCATGTAAGTGTGAGTAGATAAGTAGGCACCACTTTGGTGAGAAGATAGCAGTGTTCCGGGCACCGTGGCTTATAATCATGTAGGCAATAAGTCAACAGAAATGTCTTCGGACAATGCTGGCTCCCTTGGCTAAAAAACAGAGAGTTGGACAAGACTGATAAGGGGAAATGTTACCTTTTTAGTTAAAGCCAAAGGGTTTAGTAGTTATTTTGCTATCTTTGTTTTAATGGTTAGAATCAGCCATGATACTGAATGAGACTGGACTGCAATTAGCCTGTCAACTCAAAATATTTCTGTGGTCTTTTAGAGTTGCCAACAGAAAGGGAGGGGGAAGCAGTGGGCAGCTTGCATTCCATAAATGTTTTCAAAGATGGTTTCTAGGCGACCGAGGTTTCTGCTGAGCAAAATTCTAACTGGAGAGTATGATTGATGACTCTTGGCTATGGATATGTCCCATTGGAGAATATGAATTAGGATACTAGGGAAAACTAGGGCCAAGGGTGACAATGAATTATGTGTCTCAGAATCGGCTACACCCAGGCAGCACCGGCATATTTACTCCTAATAAATCTTCTTTTAGTTGGAAAATCCAGCTAGAGACTCATGATTTAAATGTGGGTAACTACATAGCCACTGACATAGCCACTGCTAAATGGTAAGGTCTAAACATGAGGAAAAGCTTTCATAACCCCAGATGACAAGACTTTCAGAATCCTGAGAGAGAGCATATGATACAACATCTAATCTGTGGTTCATTCACATACCTAATGACAAAAGTTAGATTTTTCTCCCCATCAGCAACCTTCACTGGGCAAAATGCAGGCAGGGGTGTTTCTTTATGGAATTCCATTAATTTCTAAGCTGTTCATGATTTCACAGGCTTGCAGGAGATCTTAGATTACTCTTTGACCTCCTGGTGGGTTCAGGGCAACAAGAAACATACCATCAGAGTCACCATAAAAGTCCATCCATGTATTAGGGCCTAAAGCCATACAAAGGAAGAGGCCATAAATTATCTCAAGAGCCAAGAGTGAAACTAAAATCATATTGCCCTGTGGCATGACCCTAGAATTCCCAACTTTGGCCTGAAGACTCTTCTTTACTTGTGAATGACATTTCTTTTGCCGTAAAAAAAATATACTTGTATCTGCACAAATGTTCTCAATTGTTCATAGTATAAATACTATTGTTTAATTATAAGCAGAAATTGACTTGAAAGTACTGTATAAGTCATAACAAGATCAAAATTAACTATAAAGATTATATTTTCTGATTGTTTTTATGATTTGGTATTTAGTTTCTCCTCCTTTTTTTAAACCCACACACACACCCCAATTATTTGGAAAATTTAAAGTGTCTTATTTTTTTAGCAGTTAAAAGGAAATAACAATTTTATTTTTAATTAATAATCCTACTCTATCTGGCAACTTGCTCCAAAGGTTAATCTAAAAAATCTTTCCTGTTGGCAATTAGATTTGCCTCACATACAAATTCACCCATTTCTTCAATTGTTGACATGTGCTAACATGCTAGAATAACTCAGCAACAAGGGAAGTACATTCTGTACATGATCAAATGTGCATGATTTTACAATTTTAACATGTGCCTTCAATGCTATTTAATCCACTGCTTAGGTTCTACAACTGTTTTTGAAATAAATCTTTGCTCAGAATTACATCATGAAGAAAGTAACTCATCCCCCCTAATCAGCATGTTAATTTCATCTCTGGTGTTTATTAGAAAAGACAAAATGTATGCAAACATTTGTATCTAAAAATCACTATCCACATTGCCCGTGCCTAGAGTTCTAGGCCAATAGAGACCAATATTTTGTGATTACTTTTCTTTTGGCATTGGGACTGAGCAAAACAACTCAGATTAAATCATAATCTTGTAGACCTTAAAGTCTAAGAGAGTTATTTCTATGATGAAGCAAATATTTGATTATTCATCATATGCATGGAGTAATATTTTAAGATACACAAGCATATTTATTTATTTGTATCTGAACTTTATTATTTTTACAAAAAATCAAGGCATATCCAACACACCTTCCTTCTCTTTCTTGAACATACCTTCCTCCTTCAGGAATGGAACAACTTGCCACAGCCAACTTGCTGTAGCCAACTCACCATGGCCAACTCACCATGGCCAAATTGTTGCAGGCAACTCATCACAGCCAACTCACCACGGGACAACTTGCTGTGGGACAATGTAACAATTCTATTTAATTATTTAAAAGAAATATAAATTATTTTAATTTTTCCCATTCACATTTCATTCTGTCCTTCCTTTTGCATCCTTTCTTTAATGATTCTATTCTACCATTTCTTTGATATTAGTGTAACTTTGGTACTGCAGCCAGCTGTCCTGTGATGAGATGGCCATGGCGAGTTGTTCTGCAGTGAGTTGGCCATGGCAAGTTGGCTGTGGCAAGTTAGTCATGGTGAGTTGGCCATGACAAATTGTCATAGAACCTCCTCCTCCTATTTTCCCTGCAACAGCAACCCTGTGAGGTGGTTTTGGCTGGGAGAGAGTGATTGGCCCAAAGTCAGCTGGCTTTCATGACTAAGGTGGGAATTGAACTCATAGTCTCCCACTTTCTAGCCAGGTTCCTTAACCACTAGACCAACTGGCTCTCTAATTTGAATATGATGATAAAAGATTTAAAAGAAATGAAAAGAGACATGAGGAACAAATCAAGTTAATCTACAGTTCAAAAACAAGTGGCCATAAATCTAACATGCTATCCAGAAATAACTTTCATTCACTGCTTAAAGTCGATTACTTATATCATAATAAGTAATAACTTTTAGTAACTGGTTATAGAATCGCTGTCTATATCCAAAGACTCTCTATTCCCATGTTTACTGAGCATGTATCCCCATGTCATATACAGGTAATCCTCTGCTTGCAATCTTTCATTTAGTGATTGTTTGAAGTTACAATGATACTGAAAAAATTGACTTATGATCGTTTTTCACAATTACAATTGTTGCAGCATCCCCAGGGTCACATGATCAAAATTCAGGCAACCGGCATGTATTTATGACAGTCGCACTGCCATGGGGTCATGTAATCACCATTTGTAACCTTCCCAGCCAACTTACAACAAGCAAAATCAATGGGAGAAGCCAGATTCATTTAATGACTGCATAACAACTGCAGCGATAAAGCTCATTTAGCAGCTGCTTTGCTTAGCAATGGAAATTTTGAGCTCAGATGTGGTCATAAGTCAAGGACTACCTGTATTTGTGAATTATCCAGAGCAGAGATATTATTTTGTTGCTAATTTGCAAAAGGCCTTGTGTTGAATAACAACAGCAGTTTGCCAACATATGTAGAGATTCTGTTTATATGCTATATTTATCTGCTGAAATAATATCACATAAACGTGAGCTGTGCAGTTACACAGATCCGTGTGTCCCTCTTGGGTGCATTGAAAGAGGCGTCTTTTCTTTCAGATGTCTTGGCTCTAATTTATAATAGAATATATAGAAATTCTCCAAGGGGGTTAGTTGATTATCAAACAAGCCTGGCTTTCATTTCATTTCATTTTCTTTCTATTTGGACAGGTGTATTGTACTGTAGCCTGTGGTGTGAACATTTTCCCCTTCATTGCTCCTGGCACATGCTCAAACGTTTGCTAAACTCTCACTTTGTTTGGTTTCGGTGTTCCATTCAGGGGTGTTTGTTTAAGCCTGAACCAAGTCATAAATTAACAAGTTGTTTGACCCATCCTAATTAAAGAAGAAAGGTCTGTGAAATGCACCTTTGTCTGAGGGTTATCTGCCGCTTTTCCTCATGAGACCCTCAAAGGGAGCAGGTCCCATGCTGACTGGCAGTATATGGGGCATGGCCTTGGGCTTGTTGTGTGAGATTCTAGCTTGCAGAAGACCAATTGCATCCATATTTACCTACTTTATTTTCAAAGAAATAATTGAATACATACATTTATTTTTTGAAAGGTTTTACATTTTTTTTTGCCTTTGAAAGAAGCTGTGTGCATGTTTGGACTTGACTTTCTTATGCTCATTGTCAAATTATTTCAGAATTTCGGCTGAGTGTACTTTTTTTGCACTTGCTGTATCTTTGCAAAATAGTGGAGAGTGTAGTTGTTTGGATATACCATTCTCCATCATTCTACAGCTTTAGTAGCTGCTCGTGAAGCAGCATCCATGTGGTCAAAAATTGGTAAGAAAATAGATGGAGTATTACGATGGAAGATATAGTATTTAAACCCTAGTACTCTTTCTGCCATCTTGCTGATTCTCATCCCACTCTGTCAGAGGTGGTATTCAGCAGGTTCTACCCAGTTCTGGAGAACTGGTAGTGGAAATTTTTAGTAGTTCAGAGAACTACTTGGCAAATACCACCTCTGACTGGAGATTTTACAGTATCCTTCCCCTGTCACACCCACCAACCCCAACGAACCAGTAGTAAAAAAAAAAAAATTGAATCCCACAACTGCACTCTGTGAATGCTGCTATATCCATTTTCTGGTCCAAAAAATCCCCACAGAAAGAATTTCTCATGAGAGTTGGAAGTCAAGGAAGAGGAGAACAGTAAGAGAAGGATTGTGCAGCCAAACCTTAATTTTACAGAACCTCATTTGATACACTTTGGACAAAATTTAATTTGGACTGCTCCCCTAAGTCCTAGCCAAAGAAGACTGCTGCTCTCAAAACAATCTAAATAGTAGATGTAATGCATATAATCTGTGTAAATTATATGAATTGAATAATGACCATATGGCATGAATTATATATTTTTGGATCTAATAGACATTTGGATTTAACAGACACCCCTACCTTTAATACTTTATTAAACTGAGATTTTACTGAATAGCAGAACATAGAACACTGATAGTTATTTCAGCGTGATCAAATTTGAGTGTTGAGAATGGATCTTGTGCAGAATTATTTGTAGTTTATATCAAATAATTTTTTTTACTATATGCATTTTTTTTACGTATATTGTTGTTGTATTTGAATTTTGTATACATTCTCAGTTTGAGAACAACATGGAATTTAAGATAACATGATCCTGTAACAAATTAACCCCAGGAAAATTTGACAGTGCAATTCTAGTTAATGAACCCTAATGAATCAATGGGACTTTCTCCTAGTTAAGCTTGTCTCTTTCCCTCCTCTGAGTTTATAAATAAATATGTGAAAGGTATACAAGATCTGCCACAACTTCAGTGGTGGGATTCAATTTTTTTTTTACTACCAGTTCTGTGGGCGTGGCTTGGTGGGCGTGGCAGGGGAAGGATACTGTAAAATCTCCAGTCAGAGGTGGGATTTGCCGGTTCTCCAAACTACTCAAAATTTCTTCAGAACTGGTCAGAACCTGCTGAATACCACCTCTGCACAACTTCTATGATATTTTAGAGAACTGTGTTCAGTCTACAGGGGGGGAAAATCAGGAATCCGTAGCATCTTTTCAATTAACACGTTATTGAAAAGTATAGGCTTTTGTGAGTTTTGTAGCTCTATAGCTCAGGAAAGCTTATGCCTTTTAATAAAAGTTATTAGTCAGAAAAGGTGCGATCAAACTCCTGAATTCGATGAATAAAGTCTATCCTCAGATGTTCCTTCCTTCCTTCCTTCCTTCCTTCCTTCCTTCCTTCCTTCCTTCCTTCCTTCCTTCCTTCCTTCCTTCCTTCCTTTCTTCCTTCCTTCCTTCCTTCCTTCCACTAGATATTTTTAAAATATTCATTATAAAACTCTATACACATCAGTTGATGAGGAGGAATAAAAAGACATGACTCTTGAAAGAATTAGAACTGGAATCCAGTAAAAAAAAAGTTAGCTGCTCAAAAACTCACTGACTTCTTCCAAACTTTGAGTTCTGTTTTGATCTTACCTCAGGTTTAATCCACTCTACTTTAGTTACCACAGAAACAGAGCAATATTTGGGGCTCTATAACACCTATCACTAAAATTCCAGGGGAGAATACTGTATATAGGAAAGAGTGGCTATCAATCAAATCCTTCCTGATTGCTGAAGGGTTTGTGCAGCTGTTGTCTGCTCATGCCATGCTTTAAAGAACTAAAACTCCCTGCTTGCAGTTGTTTTGGTTAGAAAACGTGTTTGTTCAGCATTTATTTGGCAAACTGAAATGACAATGTAAACACAGCGCTTGACGGCTTGAGGAGGGCATGTCGGGGTTGGGGTGTGTGCATATGTGCATGGACACGATAAAACTAAAAATATATTTTCACTAGTTGACTTGCTCTGTATTGGTGGTTTCTCAAATTATTTCACTTAAGGCCCCATGTGATCCCTCTGGCGGTCTTCCAATGTTTTCTTTTCATCTCCAAATTCATGGCTAAAGGTTCTTTTTAATCTTACTGTGATAACCTGATCGGGCTGCCTATTTTACTATCAGGAGGGGTTGCTGAATCCTGCCAAGTATTTTTTTTTTTTACCTGAAGCTTCTGATACATTTAAATTTATAGCCGTGGGTAAGAGGCAGGAATCCACAGCAGGTGCTGCTTAAAAAAAACAGCTGAGTTTCAACATTTCCTTCCTTGCCTTTTTCTCCTACAGACAACAGAAACTGCAGTGTTAATATGGAAAGAATATTTTCTCACTTTTATAGCTGTTGAATAAAATGACCTACCTCAACCATAGCAATCCTGGTGATATAGCAAAGCCTTCTTGTTACATATCTATTCAGAGACCTTTACAAACTCAACATAATAAAACATAGCCTAATTATGACCAGGTTTGGCTATTTAATATATGGATCTCTTTTGGAAAACACTTCAGAAACCTAAGTTTGTCTCATATATTACACCTAAGCTTATATTTTGTAGAAGCAGGATTAAAAGTGTATTGGTTCTTTTGAAGTCTCCTAAAAATACCATGGAGAACAAAACAAAAAAAACATCAGCAACAACCCAGTGTTGTCACTTGAGGTACAAATGACTAAGTTCAAAATATCATACTTTGGATATGCAAAGATGTACAGCTAGTCCTAAATACAATCACAGTTGGGACTGGAATTTTGGCCAGTAAGTAACACAGTTGTTAAAGTGAGTCTTCATATGATCAGATCCAAATTTATGGCCATTTTTTATGATGATCGTTAATCAAATCAGGGTTCCCTATTGACTTTGCTTGTTGGAAGCAGGCTGCTCAGGAAGAGGAAAGCTGACTTGGGTAAGTCTATTGAAGGCAGTTGGATTGCTCTTTGATTCAGCAGGAATAGAATTTGATTCCTCCATTGCAATCTTGTCAGCATTCACTTGGGCTTCGTTATAACAACAGTGTCTTCTGGAGAGAAAATGTATGCGTATGTTTTATAGCTTTCATAGTGTTTTAAGCAGATGGAGACTTCTCTTTTCTTAAAACAGCTATGACATAAAATGTTTCTGCACTGGAAACAGCATAACCTGACTAAATAGATGGAAATTCACCTGATCTTTTGTTTTGGAATGGCAGGTCAAAGACCACTTGACTATCCACTTCTGGCTGCAAATGTTTCTCCAGGCACTCTTTTAAAACTGCCCGCAATGATAATCCCAAAGCTTCCCTGGATGGCTTTTCTGTTGGCCAGACGTTCTTCTTAATAGGGAATTCTACTCTTTATATTATTTTGCAATTTTACAGAACAATTATTACGTTTTTCAGATTGGCTGCCTCTTGTCTACAGTTTCCGAATTAGACTTCTGCCAAAGACAATGCTGTATTTGCAGTATTTGTGGTAAGCATTTTGATTCCTCTATGCCAACTGAAGCATTAGTATAATGTTTCAGGGAGAGAGATAACTTTATCTGCTGACCACAAAAATAAGTTGCACATATTGTTCCTGATCAACTTCTTATGACAAAGAAAGAACTGAAAAATTACTCTAAATACATGCTTCGTTAGTAAAACGTTCTGCTTAAAAACATGGGGTGATGCTCTGATACAATTTGAAATTCTCCAAAAGCACTGAACAATCTGTTACCTCAGAAAATAAAAATCTAATTAAAACTTCATAAAACGATTGAGCAATGTTTGAAAATGTAAAATAAAATGGATTTTAATTAGAATCCACATAACATCTGGGGCTTTTCAAAATTGCAGTGCATTTTGAATGAAATTTGTGGACTTTGAAGATATGCAGTAGATTTTGTCTGATTCTCCCGCTTCCCCTCCTCTCTTCTTTCACCAACTGCTACAACCTGATTCCCATTAAAACCACATCCACTGCATTAAAATTATTAATGCGAGTTAACTAGGGAGATCACTGCCAAGAAAAGCAAGGCTCACTGTTTTTTTTTTGATATAGCTTTGGAAAATTAGTCTCAAGGCTCTAACAAAGATCACATTTTCCCCTTTCTTCACTAATAATAAAAGCTAATACCTTTTCATGTATTTCTGCTGTTTCTGCATCTATGGGGAAAGCTGGTTGGATGGAGTTGAAGGTGACTTGTTATTTGGTGAAAGCTTGTCAATGTCAGGGTCACCCTTCATTCTGGTAGTAAGTCTTAGCATTTATTAACTCCTTTTCCACTAAGCTCTTTCCATCAGAATTCTTATTTAAAATAATTACAGGCTTTTTCTTTAAGTAGGAAAATAATGAAGAAGTCAAAATCCTTCTGCTGCTTTAGATGGGACCTTATGCAGATGTCAGAAATGCTGTAGGGTCTCCTGCTTGGGCAAGGAGTTGGACTAGATGACCTGCAAGGTCCTTTCCAACTCTGTTAATCTTAATCTGTCCATTATTTTTAATTGCACCTTGTACTCCTTGTTCTCAAGTTTGTTTGAAAATGTGCACCAACTCGGAGTTATTAGTTTGTTTTCTCTGACGATCCTGTGCCTATTCCTCTCCCCTTTTTAATTATAGGTAGTCCTCCACTTACGAGCACAATTGAGCCCAACATTTCTGTCATTGAGATACTTGTTAAATGAATTTTGCCCCATTTTTACCTTCTTGCCACAGTTGTTAAGTGAATCGTTGCAATTGATAAGTTAGTAACCCAGGTGTTCAGTGAATCTGGCTTCCCCTTTTTACTTTGCTTGTCAGAAGGTCGCAAAAGGGGATCCCATGACCGTGGGACACAGCAACAGTCATAAGAACCTGTGGCCAAGCACCTGAATTTTGATCATGTGACCATGGAGATGCTGCAGTGGTCGTAAGTGTGAAAAACGATCATGAGTCACTTTTTCACTACTGTTGTAACTTTGATCACTCATTAAATGAACAGTCAAGGATTACCTGTATTGTTGTTGTTGTTATCCACAGAAGTGTGAAGAAAGTGTCCTGATCGTTGTGGCAAATCACTATGCAGAAAGCAAAGCAGCACACACACACACTGTCTATCACTATAAGCAATGAATTTAAAGTGGCTTCTTCAAACTGCAGCTCCCTTTCCTGAATTCTGATATCTTTCTTGGACATTCTTCCTAGCCAAAAATAAATGAGAAAAACAACTGAAAACCTTTCTTTAACGATGACCTTTCTGAGGGCCAGTAGCCTTTAAAACAGGGTCAAAATAGTCAACAGGGCAGCTATAGCAGTGTGGTCACTGCCTTTCCCTTCGATGTCAACATTGCAAGTATACAATGTATACAATACAAAGTATACAATATAAAACGGTGAGACTTTGACTACACTCTTACAATTGTTTTGATGAATCTTCCCAAAACGATTCATCAAAACAGTTGCTTTAAGAAAAGGAGGGGTTGCATTTCAGTATTCTGGGGGATGAGGTTTACAAAAAATTCTCCCTAACTCTTCTTCCCAACGTTGGCAAAACATCAGCCATATTTACTAGATTAAAGTCACTGTCTCACTGGCCATGTTCTCGGTAGCTGTTTGATGGCTGTGTTTGAAGATCTTGGCCTGATCCTGTTTTAGTCAGGATGTTGACTAAGGATAATGGGAATTGTAGTCCAATGTACCTGGAGGATCATGGACTAGAAAAGGCTACTTATCAGTTGCCTTCTACAGCAATATGAAAAGAAACAAATAGATTTCATGGTTGCAAAAGACAGTAGCTCCCCAATCCAGCATGAGAGTTGAGATTGTGCTTGCTATAGAATATTCAGAAAAAGGAAAATGCAGAAATTTGCTAGCCTAGCTGGCAAAAAGATTAATATGGTTATGAACACAAAAAACCACAGCTGCCATTGGATTGGCATGATTTTTAAACTGTGGAATTTAAAGATAACTAACCATGTGGGTTTTAAGGAGCTGGAGCAGCTTCAGTGACATACCTGTTGTAGATGAGGAACTACGATGAGAACCAAAGGATGAAGGTTTTACAGAGGAGATCCAAACTCAAAAAAGGAGGAATTTTTCTGATCATGAAAGCTATTAAGTAATGGAACAGGCTGCCTGCTTCAATCAAGAGTGCAACTTCACTGAAAGTTTTCAAGGAAGTTTGGGCAATCATTTGTATGGGATTAAGAGCAATTGCGTTCTTTTCGCTGATGATGTAAAGCTGTTCAATACCACAGACAATACTGCTACCCTACAAAAAGATCTTGACTATGTATCAGAATGGTCAAACAAATGGCAACTTCAAATCTCAACAAATAAATGCTCTGTCTTACATATTGGCAAAAAAAATCAGAAAATAAAATACAAGCTGAATAGTCAAGATCTTGTTGATGACCCAAGCTCTGTAAAGGACCTTGGAATACTCACCTCTAATGATATAAGTGCTAGAGCCCACTGCAACTACATAGCCAAAAAGGCATTAAGAGTTGTTAACCTAATCCTACGTAGCTTTTTCTCTGGTAATATCACACTACTAACCAGAGCATACAAAACATTTGCTAGACCAATACTCAAATACAGTTCATCAGTCTGGAACCCACATTACGTATCTGATATTAGCACAATTGAGAAAGTCCAGAAATATTTCACAAGAAGAGTTCTCCACTCCTCTACTCATTGTAGAATACCTTATGCCACCAGACTTGAAATTCTAGAACTAGAAAACCTTGAATTACGCCGTCTTCGGTCTGATTTAAGTATGGTATATAAAATCATACATTGCAATGTCCTACCTGTCAATGAATACTTCAGCTTCAACCATAACAACACAAGAGCACACAATAGATACAAACTCAAAGTTAACCGCACCAAACTTGATTGCAGGAAATACGACTTCAGCAATAGAGTGGTCAATGTCTGGAATACTCTACCCGACTCTGTAGTTTCTTCCCCAAACCCCAAAAACTTTAACCTTAGACTGTCTACTATTGACCTCACCCCTTTCCTAAGAGGTCTGTAGGGGGCGTGCATAAGCGCACCAACGTGCCTACCATCCCTGTCCTATTGTTTCTCTTATTCTTCTTTTATTTTTCTTATATGTACCCATTTCATGTATTTACAACTATGTATACACTTATACTTATTATCTTGTAAACAATTGGCAAATCAAATAAATAAATAAATAAATAAATATGACGATTTCTACCCTGAAGCAGGTGGTTGGGCAAATGTCTGTATAACTCCATATTTCCTTCCAATCCTATGACTTTATGAGTTACTGTTTTTCAGATGTATCAGGAGCAACTAAGGAAGAATAGTAAATTTTAAAGACATTCTACAACCCATGACAGCTGGGAAGCTCTTTGACAGAGAACCTAGAATTCTTTTTTTTTTTTTTCCATGTATGGAGCTGGCTAAAATTTAGTGGTGGAGAGAAGACACTTTGCACTTGCTTAAAAACTACCTTCATATTACATCATAAGTTATAAAGGTTAAAGTCCCTTGTAATAAAAACAGGGTCTTGGGCTGAGCCTTGCTTGTCTGTATGTTAAGAAATCATGATTATTAGAAGCAACTTTTTAAATGAAATTCCCCATTGCCACAAGGCATTTCAAGCATACTTATTGTACAATTATTAAAAAGGCTTCATACAGTTATAGATGATAAATGGCTTTTTAGTCTTCATTCTTTTTAAGTCACAACAATCAGTTGATAAAATAACCTTTGTAGTCTTTGTTGTTTTGGCATAATATTTTCAGAGATGACTACATGGCTCAAATGAACACTTGGCTAAGAGAACGACATTATTGGACAACCTGCAAGGCAGTAATAGTTTGATAAATACTTCTGCAAGGGCTAATACTTCTTTACACTTGTTTTTAAGATGTAAACCAAGTTGTTATATATTTATCTTGGTTTTGTTAATGGCCAGTCAGCTAAGTCTGCAAGTTCCAAGTTTCTTTTCTTCTTATTTTCCAATGCAGAGTGGATAAAATTACTACTTACTTTAATTCCACCCAACCTTTTGAGGCTGTTGATCAAAGAAGTTAAGTACTATTGCATTACAACTCCCAGTTTTTACAAAACCATGTTCTAAGCACCTTAATTATAGGTATATGCAGAAGTTGACTCCACGTAACATACCACAATGGTGGAGTCCAGTCACCGGGTTTTACATTTTCATGTGTATTTGCAGAAGACAAAAGGCTTTGTAGAGGAGAGATTTCACAGTCATTCTAAAAATATCACAGACACAACATCCTACATTCCATTTGCTGCATCTTTTTTGACATTAGAAAATTAAGTCTTGAGGTTGCTGGATGAATCTTCTGTTTAAGAGTTTTTCTAGAATCTGGCAGGACTTCAAATGAAGCAGTGGTAACTTTGGGTCTAATTGCTGCCCGATATATCTTCTTGTACTTGCAGATACATTTTCCCACCTTGCCTCCGATAAAACTTTGCCACAGAGAACTCACAATGGAATCTTGATTTTCACACACAAACAGCCAAGACACAAATATGACACTAATGGGCAGTCACCATCCTGTATTTCCTGGCTTATATACCATCCTCTATGGCAGGATTTCTTAACCTAGGCAGCTGGAAGACACGTGGACTTCAACTTTCAGAATCTTCCAGCCAGCATTGCCTGAGGAATTATGGAAATTGAAGTCAATATATCTTCAAGTTGCCAAGGTTGGGAAGCACAAGAGCTCTATGCTGTTTCTGTATCAAGATATGTCTGGAATTTCCCAATACTTGGTTGATTATTAAGGGAGTCTGGCTTATGGTCCCCCCCCCTGTGTTTTTTTCCCCAATTGGGTGTTGTGGTAGAAAATATGCCCCATCCCAATGATTAACAGAACTATCAATATTCCTCTAAAGCTGTGCCCTATCTATTTGAAGTATTAGGAAAACATCTATAATACATAATGTTCTGGTTATTCTGTAACTGTGATAGTTTCTTAGGCTGTTAGAACAAATGACCTTAAATCAAACTTATCTAAGTGGTGTTCTCCAGATGTGTTGGATTACAGCTCTCTTATTTCTCCAGCCAACCCTGGGTTAGGAAACACCCCATTATACTCTAATACAAGGCCAGTTTTAAGCAGTGATTTATTATTAGGATTAACTGCCAAAGTTAAAACACTGTGCTGATTCCCTGTGATTTGTACATGATGCTTTCCTAATTTGATGCTCCCAGATAAAATGAACTTCAGTTGCAGTAATTTTCATCCAGTTAAGGCCATGGCTTAAACAGGACCCAAACCAAATGTCAAGCATATTTTTTTCTACTTTCAGTGATTTGCATTAAAATAAACATGTATTTTATTTGATCCTGTTGTGGTTCAAACTGAAGAAATAGAATTTGGTTTCAAAAGTACTTTCCACAATGTAGAAAGAATTGGTGAGAGGAGCGCAGGATTTCTGAAAATCTTTAGCTATTTAATAATCATGCTGCACATGTAAATACTCTTTCTCTTAGTGCATAATAGGCTGTCCCTGGCTTCCCATGTCCCCATTAAATCTCAAATAAAGACAATATGAAGGAATTCCTCCCATTGGCCTTTTGCAATGGGGTGCTTCCAGAAGATGGAAAATATATGTACAGAAAAATTGTAGCTCCCTTCATCACCTACATTCCTATAACAATAAAATGAATGCAAAACCACTACCAAGACAAAATTGAAATAAATGTTCCAGCACCCTGAAAATAAAGTACTTACAAACAGTTTTTTCTTCAAGGGAGCAAAACTTTGGCATAGTTGCTAGGTGGATTTTGGCAAAGCCTTTAATCTCATCTAGTTTTGTCTAGAACACTATATTTACATATACCTCCCCCTGGAACAGCTTGGTCCAGATAAGAAATGGAATGTTCCCAATTTTTCCATGCCCATCCATTCTTCAACAGATGGTTTTGTACATCCTTAATCTTAACCTGTAACCACATTTACCATACCACCAGAACCCAGAAGACAAAAGAATCATCTGGATTCAACAACTATAAAATGGCAATGTATTGCCAAGACAGGTTCCTTAAGAACAGTTCCACCAGACCAGATGATTTCAGCATTAT
The DNA here is from genome assembly GCF_049901735.1 of Notechis scutatus. Taxonomy (NCBI): domain Eukaryota; kingdom Metazoa; phylum Chordata; class Lepidosauria; order Squamata; family Elapidae; genus Notechis; species Notechis scutatus. The sequence goes on along the minus strand of NC_142011.1, from coordinate 67,270,877 downwards.
AGTCCATTTCATCAATAATACATGTGAATTGAATGGAGAAGTCTAACATCCTTTCCTTGGTGTATCTGCCATTAGACGGCAATAGTGGCTAATGTAAACCAGCAAATTGATATAATACACGTCTGGAACCTTTGAATCCAAATTTGGTGCCCTTCTTTCCTATTGTCCTCTAGGAATGTCAAAATACCAGATATGAAATAGTGACTTTGAAAGCCTTGCTGAAGCCTTGCTATAACTCCATTATAATCACGGCATGCCAATTCCATCCTTGCATCTCCTACAGAATGGCAGGGCTTGGGGCAGCAAAATCAAGCTATCTGTATCTCCTTGGCTATCATCCAGCTGCAAATAATAATCCATTAGCATCTGCTCAGCTGATATCCTGGCCAAATAAAAGGGATATCTTTTAAATAAACACTGGCAGTTCCCAGTCAGAGAGAAAGCAAGGGAGTAGAGGAAAAACAATCCTTGACATTTCAGTGACTTTGCAAGGCTAGCTGACACCTGGTACTACCCTGATCTGGTGGTGTTTATGCAGAGCTTTGGGCTCCTACCCTGACTTTAAATAGAATTGAAAAGGCATAATGATAGGCAGTATCTTTCTTGGACATCCATAGTAACCGATTTTCCCTTCCCCCATTATTTTCCAAATAAAGGAGATCCCAATGTTAATATTAACATGAACATCTGTCTTGCCGTCTTCCTCTGAAATTCAGCAAAACAGCTTAGCAGCCAGCATGCCCCACGCCCTTTGTCAACAGTATTCTTTTTCCCACACTGTGCTTCTCTGATGGAATCAGATTTCACAAGCTTTCTCTCCCATCTATTGATTCCTTAGCTCAATCCTGTTGATCATCTGAGAAGAATATGGTGGCTTTCTGCACAGCTTTTAGAGTTCCCCAATAGATTTTTCTCACCCTTTAAAAAAAATCCTTTGGGGTTATTATTATGGTTATACTTATTGTGTCTGTGGCTTTTCTGAAATATTCCTCATTCCTACTTTTCCTTTTGTGGCCTTGTAGACCCTTTTGGAGCATAATGCTCAGAACTGGATTTTTCTTGACTAGGTTTTCAGTGCAAACAGGAAATCTGCCTGCAGTATTTGATTTCAAGGTTCTCTATTTCAATTCCATATGGATATTCTTCCAAATTATTAATTAAATACAATGGAGAACAAACAAGCTTATGCATGGGGAATTTTTTGTTCTCTTCTTTCAATTGCACCCCTGTGCTTTCTGGGAAGAAATAAATAATCTGTGAAATAAATAACCTGTTTATAAAGTACAATGTGCAACATCTGGAGATCCACGATTACCAATCAATATATCAGTACATTAAGTTGGACGCTGCCAAGAAATGCCATTGCCATTGACCTTTCTTGGAACTCTCTCATCCTCTCTCTCATATACATTACATTGTATTCCAGTTGCAGGTGCAGTGAGATAAATGCAGCATTATAGTAAGCATGAAGAATACATGCTCTATTCTTAAAATGGATGAAAATGTATTTAAAAACATATTCTAGTTAAAAGAACCATTTTCCTAATAGAAGGGAATATATGCAGCTCAACATTGAACTGTGAAGTCCTTGGTACACTCTGAGCTTTACTGTTTTTTTGCAGTTGTTTCATTATTCAGTTGAAGATGTTTATTAGTGGAGCAATGAGACACCTGCAAGAAAACAGAACACCAATGATTCCATTGACTTTTTCTTACTCTGACATTATTGGAGGCAACTTTAAAGTATTTGTTCAATCTTGTCACTCATTATCTTGAAGGAAAATCTGAAGACTGCAATAACTTGAAAAGTGTGATAGACAAAGGAAAGGGATCAGCAGTAGGGAAGCAAATATGTTGGTAGTTTTTTGCAATTTTAAGAATACCTGGATATCAACTCAACTGTGGGAAAAGACACACTTGGTGCCATGTTTTTGAAAAATTTGTGCAATTCCAGTGAAACATTTTCCTCACCATGCAGTGTGCCTCCACGATTCTTATTCTGAAAACACAAAAGCTAGCCAAGATCTAAAGAAGGAATGAATGGGTACTTTGACAGAGGTTGGGCCTGCCTTATCTATGCTCTTCCCCCTAGGAAGGGATGGCACAACTTAAATATGGCTGAGCAAGAGATGATCTTACTTGTATCCCTGTAGAAGCACCTTCTGCCCTGGTTCCATTCTGCCTGCACTGCAATCTTCAATGGCAGTCCATGTGAAAGATGCAGTGGACCAAGACTAGCAAATGCATAGACTGACTCCCACCTCTTGTTTAATCAAATTAGGCCCACAGGATGAAGGTTCCCCATTCGTTTGGGCAATATAAACAGCAGGTTCAGAGTATTTGATTTACCCTTTAAACTTGTGCATATTTATTGTAACATCCCCCAGGTCTTTCTCCTTGCATTAAAATCAGGGCTCTATCTAGCCTTTTGCCAATTTATTCAAATTCTGTTTTGTTTTATGTTTTACATTCTGCTGTTACATTACTTATTGCACTGAATACCCATCTCATGCTTTTATAATGCTATAAAAATATGTACCAAAAACAGAGATTAAAGTGCTATAGAAAAGAAAACTATAATGTAATTTAAAGAAAATTATATTGTAATTTATTATGCAGTAGTGTGCATGTTTCCACATTTCATAATCCTTTTTTTTTTTTTGGTCGAACTAAAGAGGGAAATAATTCAGGATAATGAATTATCCTGTCTTTCTGTTCCCTATCCTCTTTAAAGCTGATAGCCAATTGTACATATATTCTAGTAAACTGAATAGCTACTGTTCTGAAGTTTTAACGGGAGGATACCAAATGCTTCCTTGCTGACTGCCAAGAGTGATGGATTATATTTAATATCTTTAAAGTGTAGAAGGTAGGGATTGAGCCAATCCAAAAATAGAAGGCAACTCTATATCACTGTATTTTTAGTTTGAACATGTGACTCCATCTCCTGTGCAGCCCAAATATGGCAATCTGTCTTAACTTCCTGTTTGGTTTCTCGATACTGGAATCACGTTAGTTTCGGTTTCTGAGGCAACACAAAAGTGACTCTGTGTGGGTGGAACAGAACAGCTGGAAATCTTCCAAAAGATAACAGATTAGACTGGATAGGGGGAAGAAAAAGATTGTTTACAAATCATGAGCCCATATCTTTTGTTAATTCTTCCTAATATTTACAGGTATCCTAGTGGGGGTAGTAACAGATACATTTTAAAGTGTCTGGAAGTGACCTGAGCACATATTTACATTGTTTCAAAGCATTTGGTTTCAGACTGGAGAGACATCACACTGGAGTTCTAGCATGCATTGCTTGCACAAAGATAACAGTAGACTGGGGGGAAAGACAAGGACATTTTGGGCCCCAGGTGATCTAATGGTCTCTACCCTGCCTCCATGCAGTTCCTGACTGAGGGAAAGATGCTTGACTAAGAGTCCTTTTAGAGTCCTGAATTTTAGAAGCACTCTGTGTGGTTGGCTGGGGTGGTGGTGGTCCTTTGAAGTATTGGGGAGTGAAACTTGCCTGTATATGCCTTTCTCTAGGAGAGTGAAGATATGAGACTACATGTGGATACCAGTGAAAGGCACTCAGGATTGCAATGCTAACAACTTAGGATAATAGAAAAAGCATCACCATTCCAAAAAGATATCTGTTTTTGTTTTGCTTATTATACTAAAGATAATCATGGAGCACACACACAAAAAGTATGGATAACTCTAAAAACATGGCCACCCTTTCTCACCTGCCTATTGAAGAATTTGTATAACTGCCAGGAAGCAGCAATTTGAATAGAATGTAGAACAACTAAAAGGTTCAGAATAGGGAAAGGAGTGTGCCAAGGTTGTATACTGCCACTGTCCAGCACAAGAAACCAAGGGAAGGGATAGAGTCACTAAGAGTTTATTTCATCTACCTATACATAAGAATTTGATCTACTAATGGTCAAGACAAATTGATATTATATAAGAGTCAACAGAATTCACAAGGGGATGGACTTGGGTCTTTAATGGGAGCATAGTGATTCTAAACTTATGACACATTTGACCCTGTCTTCAGGGCCAGTTTTGTTCAAACCCAAGCTCAAGATGACATAGTGAGCTCCAATCAAATTCAATCCTTTATTTGCTTATATATAATGGACAGAATGTTGCCAAACTAAAGCCTTAACCTTCTAACTTACGAGATATATCCTGAAAGATTCTAGGGTATGGCTACTCTGAATCTCTTCCTCCCTCCCCAGTCCATCTCAGGACTACACAGTCTCTTAATCTGGATCTCTTTCTGGGAAAGCTCTGGGTTGCCAAAACTCTCCCTCATTGCTCCTGCAGATGCACATTCCATCACAATAAATAGGTGCAAAGTCAGCTGATCTTCAAACAAGACTCAAAGGCCTTGAATTAAAATTGTTAGGAATCTCAGATTTGCTGGTGTCAATATTTTTTCTATGGCACTTCTTCAATTTTCAATTCCAGAGAGTATCACAGGAAAAACCACCATCTGCACTATGTTAATCTTTACAACTAATACCACATCATGGCATTTGAATATCTTCTCCAAATGCCTTCATACTACTCAATTAATTTAATCTTTGATTGTGTTCAACTTTCCCACATTCACATTTCATGTTCCCACTGTACTCCTGTCTTTGCAGCTTTAGATTTTCTTTTCCTTTTGGCCACATTAAGAGTTAGATGTCCAAGGACTTTAATCTAGTCACATAAACTGCATTAGTACTCTGAAAGAATCTCAGTTCTTCCTCAGTAGAACCATCTGATTGAGAGTTGGTCATCCAGTGCTACATCATCAATCATTTCATACTGTCTATCCATGTGATTTTCTAAATACAGACATGATTATCTTACCACTGTCTTTTCCTACATGTTATGATAAGATTTATTTGCCATCATCACTAAAATAATCATTCAGCTCAATATAGATGCTTGCTTGCTAACTTACTTTAGCTGGGAACTGAGATGCCTTGCTTGACCCTGCTGAAGTAGATATACTTGGCATATACCCCCAGCATTCTTCACCCATCCATTTTAGGAATGCCTCCCTGCCATCATGAAGTTGCAGAGCAAGGTTGGAGCGGGGAAAGAGATAAAGTAATAATACTTACTTTACCATTCCAGTTTCAAAAATTCACATGGATGGGAACTGTAGCCATGAGATATAAAGACATTTCATACTTCAGATGGAAACAACTATGGCAATTTAGTCAACCACACTATAGTGGTTGAGGGCATGGGATTAAAAGGCAGGAGACTTTGTTTTAGGCACAAAAACCAGCTGGGTGACTTCGGTAGATTATTCTCTCTGAGCTCTAAGAGGAAGGCAGTGGTAAGCCAATTCTGGAAATATTGCCAAGAAAACTGAAATGTAAATGGAGACTCAACATCCAGGCCAAAAGCAGATTTTGGTTAAAAGGTTAAATCGTGGCAACTGGACCAAAGTTTATTAAAACTGAAATGTTTTGTTACTCATCCAAGTAACTTCTTTTGTCAAAATGAAAATTTTGGGTAGGCATAGAGTCAGAGAGTCTTTGGAATGAACCAACTCTTGCCACAAAACATCTCAGTTTTAATAAACTTTGGTCCAGTTGCCATGATTTAATTGTTTAGATGCCAATAAAACTGCATAGACTTGATCCTGTAGTTACTACCAATTAGAATTGACTCAATGGACTGCCACTACCAATATCACCACAAGAGACATCTGACCCACAGAGGTGTGTATTGCCAAAGCTATGGTTTTGTCTGTTGTAAGTTACAGCTATGAAAATTGAATCATCAGAAAAGCTGAACAGAACAACATGTCTTTAAATTGCCATGCTTGAAAATATTGTGAATGCTTTTAGTTGCAGGAAGAACAAATGCACACTAAGTAGTGTAATATGAAACTTGAATATTTTGGATACTTAATTTGACGGCAAGTCACTAGAAAAGACCTTGAAAAAATGGAAAGCAGTAATAAAAGGCTGCAGATAAGTGGCAAGATACTATCACTGATGACACATGTATGAGCTTCCAAGAACCCAAAGAAAGAGTGACTGACAGTCCTGACAAAATGATATCTACCAGGTCACAAAGAGCCAACGGCATCTGAATGACTCAACAATAATTACAACAAAACTGAGATCAGAAAACAAAGTAAAGCTCATCCTTCAAGGGACATTTGACTTGAACACAACCAAATTTACCATTATGCCTAAAAACGATCTACGGCATCTGCATTAGAATAAAATTTTCTAATGTTTCTATGAGAAATTATGACTGATTTCTATATATAATAAACTGATTTCTATATATAATAGTTCAATGTTTTATATATCCTTCAAATTATTACTTGCTTGCTCCTACTTATAAGTAAAATGAAAAGTGCCCCCTTTTGCAATGTTTATCTGTCTGCAGAAGAATCTTAATACCTTCCAGATTCTTAAGTGCCTTTCAGATTCATCGGCATTAAGCTCTCAACCAATCTTAAAATGGCCAATTTCTGAGAGATTATAAAAGTTCATTCTATGGACAGCATGACTTCAGAGTGGCTTCTACAAGGTTTTTCTGAGCATGGAGCAAGATAAAGATTTATTGTTCTAAATCTTTACTAGAAGATATGCCATCATGTTATTACTACTAGAATGAATAACTTAAATAATTATTATCCAAATATCTAAACTAAAACAATGACGACATAGCTGGGAGATAGAAAAGCATACAGCACAGCATAAACCATTGTTATTACAGGTAGTCCTTGGCTTACGACTTCAATTGACCCCCAATATTTCTAAATGAAAAATTTGTTAAGTGAATTTTGCCCCATTTTATGACCTTTCTTGCCACAGTTGTTAACCGGATCACTGCAGTTGTTAAGTTAAGCTTCCCCATTGACTTTGCTGGTAGGGAGGCCACAAAAGGCAATCACGTGACCCCAGGACACTGCATCACAAATATGAATCTGTTGCCAGGCCTCTGAATTTTGATCTCATGACCTTGGGGGTGCTGCAACAGTCATAACTGTGAAAAATAATTCATAAATCACTTTTTTCAGTGCTGTTGTAACTTTGAACGGTCACTAAATGAATTGTAAGTCGAGAGCTACCTGTATTTATATAGTCCCTTGGTAGGTTATTCAGTTCGTTATTATTTCAATTCCTCCACAGAAAGATTTTTGCCAAACTAAGAATAGTCAGAATCCTTCAATAAAACCTCTATGCTTTGAATGTGTATGTCGTTTTCTAAAAAATTGCAGAAGCTCTAAAGCGTCAGTCTACAGTTGGTATCCACTGTTATCAGAGGATTTGTGCAGTCACCTCAGGATATTTAGTGCTTTAGGGAGTCAAATTATCTAATCTGTCTTCAGTATTTCTAATCTTGTATTCCTAGAGGGCTGTTGTTGTACCCTAGGTTGAACCCTTATCTAGAAGAACGTTCTGTGTCATGCTTATCTGCAACTCACATTGACACAAGAACAATTCTGATGTTGGCTTTTTGTGGATGTGGGAATTGATCCAGGGTAGCCTCCAATGGCCTTTAGCGTATACGCCTGAAAATGCTTGAGGCATTTTCTAACGCAAAGAGCTAAAACATCCCTGCAAAACCTGACTCCCCCTACCAACACACACACACACACAGTTCAGCCTTCCAAATCACACAAAAGAATGGATGGAGATAAAGAGTTCTTTCAATCCTCCCACCCTTAAACACAGCTACATGAATAATGACCTTTAAGGAACAAAAGGAAGGTCTTCCTTTGTCTCACGCTATTAATACTATCAAAATATTTGTTCGTCACAGACCCTTGTATGAGTTTCCTCTGCAATCATCTTCCATTGGTGATGGAAAATAAATGGTATCTGGCATGCTGCCAATTTGTTAAGAAGAGGTCTCCAGTTACAGACAACATAGAATGGGTGGTTAGAAAAGTCTTGATTTTTTTTTTTTTTTGTCTGGAAAAAATCAAGTTAGTCAAGACCACCAGCAGTCATAGAAATAATTTTTTTAAATGTACAGAAAAATCCAGGGTATTGCAGACCGATCAATCCTACAGCAATAGCGTTTTAATAATACGGAGTTTGAAAACAATGCAGTGATTACTAGAAATCACCATGGATTTGTGAAGAACAAATCTTGTAAGGCTAATCTTATTTCATTTTTATTTGGGTAAACTTCCTTAATAGATTAAGGGAATGCTGTGGATGTGGATGTGGCATATATTGATTTCAGCATCTTCCCAAGATCCCTATAATATTCTGATTAGCAAACTAATTCCATTAGGCATGTTTATTGCCTAAATCCTCAGCTGGTTCAACATATTGCTCAGAGGAATGCCAACCAAAAATTTCTCATTGAATTGAAGTGATATATTGAAGAGGGTTTAGTGATAAAATATGTGGAACTTGGAATTGTTGTTCATCACACTCACTAACATGCAATGTGGCTACAAAAAGAAAGGCAACTTTAGCTTGCATCATTAGAAGTTTAGTTTTCAAATCACTGGAAGTAATAGTTCCATTTTATCCTTCATTGGTCAGACACTATCTTGAATTCTGTATGATCAGTCTGAAACATTATGTTTTAAGGAGTGAGATAAGCTGACGGAAAAAAAAATATACAACTCTATGAGCAAAGTTGTTTAGCCTTGACATGACAAACAAGCAGGGTATGAAAACAAATATAGGTGTCACACAGATAATGCTGTGACAACTATCTCCCAGAACAAAAGACGTAAAGGTTTTACATTATACATCTATTCACAGGATGTGTTCATGGAAAAGATATAGAGACCTTTGCTTGGGATGCTGATATGGATTGCTACACTGAACAGAGGTTTAGTCATGGTTTTATTGGATTTTTCCATTCTAAGATTCCTTGAATTCTTTGAACAGTCTTGCCAGATCGGCCAATAAAATTTAACTCGTAAACTTTGACATAGTGCCAATACCATAGAAAACTTGCTGATACCCTACAGTGTAGCAAAGACCTGACAGAAAGGGTATTAGAAATAGTTTGGTACTTTTAAATTGGCCAATAAGGATCTATATATTATACAAGTGATATCAAGTTTTTGCTCATTTTAGCACTAAGCAATTCCCTGCAGTCACCATCCCTCTGGTCATCATTAAGAGTTTCCTTTAGTTTCACATATGCAGTTCAAATTAAATTGTAAAGCGTTTAGTTTAGTGCTTCAGAAAAGAAAGAATGAACTAGAATACCAATCGGCATATCACAGAAGGGGAAAGGTGAGGGATACTGTGGGTTTGTAAATAGGAAGACTTCATACATGCAATTAGTCAAATTCCATGAAGCCTTCTTGGTGGTCTTTGGAAAAGCAGCCATCTCTAAGTTTCTTTGAAAGATTGTAATGAAGATAAAATGAGATAATCCTCTACATGTTGTTGATTTAAACTCATTGGGGGAAAGTGTCTAATGGATGATTAAATGTCCTTTGAAGTTCTTCTAGAGTGGTTGATTCTTCTGCTCAAAAGAACACAAGAACATCCCTGCTAAATCAAGCCAAACAGATCATCTTAATCAGCCTTCTATTTCAACAGTGGCCAGTCAGACACATTCAGGAAATCCCTAAACATGGACAAGAGGATGAAAGCCGGTCTTCACTGTTTCTCCATAAGGGATTCATTGGCATGCTGACTATTGTAATAAATAACCATCAAGATTGATATCCATTGATAACTTGACTATCCATAACTTCTCCAGTTCCCTTTTAAAACCTAAATTGGTTGCGCTGTGATGCTTCCTGTTATGATGTTATTTCCAGTTGCTGTTGGACAATTCTGTTGCTGTTATTGTGGCGATAAATAATGCTATTTAGGCAGCCATGAACCCATCTGAAATTATAAGTTATGACAAAATGGCAGAAAGGGTACTAGTGAGGTTCCTTTGCATTGCCTCCTAGAGATGCTCCACACAATCCTACTTTTGTCTTGCTCCTGGGTGATAAACCTAGTACTTTGCTTTTGTGCCATGCTTTACATTTATTTAATTAAAAGAATATTTGAAAAAATAAGTCAGATGGAACACAGCTTTAGAAGTCCCAAAGGTATGGTTTTATGATGATATCCTCAGTCACAGTGTTGTCTAACCCAAGAATAGTGCTATGTTCTCAGCACATGATCAGAGGCATTCTTTAAGTTGAATTCTTCACATGTTCCATGGCACCAGAACAGATGCTTAGCTTTGATAAGTCCCGTTTCATGTTATATAGTGATAGTTCAACAGCATTCCAAATTTTGGGTTCACCCCAGAAGGAGCTGACATGAGAGATTGCAGCAACAGCTGTCCTCAGTGGTGAAGTGGCTAAGATGAACTTGAGATAGATAAAGCCAAGTATTTAATAGAAACAGCAATACGAGGAAACAGCTGAGGCACATGACAAAGGATAGTTATTGTGTAGTAAAGGAAAGTGTTTACACCAAGGCTAGACTTTTGCTACTCTAATCCAAGGCAGTGCAAACTAGTCTTTTGAGTTGCCTGTCCAACAGGCACTAGCAAGTTATGATATGGATAGTAAATATCTACCACACCCTTGAGTGTGCAGACAGATTGTTTACCAAGTGGGCCCATTTCATTTGTGCTGTAACTATAAAAAGAGTGTTTAATCTGCTGCTAAGTGTGACTGCAAAGTCATCAAAGCAGTTTGTTTTTCTAACTCCTACTCTCCTCGCCAAATCATTTCGAATGGACTGGCAAGGATATGGTGTTCAGTTAACTAAAAACTGTACCTCTTAGTTATAACAGCAACAATAATCCTCCCTTTTACCAGATGCACCAAGAAAAGCTTTTCTTATCTGGGAGAATTGCTTTCCATGCACACAAAAAGAAATCATTTATGCATTAGAGAAGTATGGAGAATGATCTCTCAGTCACCCATATAATAATGCTGCCTGTAAAAGGAAAAAGCAGGCACTGTTCAAATCAGAAGACGCAATAATTCTTGCATTGGATGATGCTCCATAGGTGGCCTGGCCTGGCCTGGCCTGCTGGATCAGGGCTCCAGAAGGATAGATTCTCATTCCCCTGCTACATAAATAACTGCTACCATAATCCCATAATCCAACTTTAAAAGAAACAGCTAGCACAAATGACTTGTAACCAGCTATCCCCTGACTTTGAACAGATGAGTTGGTTGGTGAATATGAAAGTTAGGGATAGAGAACTTTGTGCCTTTCAAGCATCTTAGACTGCATGCCCTACTGTTTCCAGTGCTGGTCATTTTGGCTAGAGCAGATGGGAACTACAGGTTCCAATATGAGCCAGTCATCGAAATATTTAGTCTTCCAAGCTTCAGGATTCATGCTGGAGTCCATCCTCAGGTTACTTTTCTCTCTATGTGTGCACTAGGATGTTCATAGTTCATAGATGGGAGCTAGTCTATAACTCAAGAAGATCCTGCATTGCTTATTCCTATCCTAGGCTTGGAATGGGAAGTTTAAAGTGTTCTTTGTTGTATTAACAGAATAACAGAGTTGGAAGCAGTGTGGGATTCAAAATGTTTTACCACCAGTTTGGTGGTTGTGGCTTGGTGGGCGTGCTTTGTGCAGGCGCACACACTTTGTGTGCACGTGTGCACCAAATGCGCGCTTTGCACAGGTGCAGAGGCGTTTGTGCGGGCGCAGAGGTGTTCCAACTCGCCTCCTGCAAGCCTGCACTCTCCCAGTCACTTCAGCAGCTGCTGCGTGGCACTCTGCTGTGCCGCGCAAAGCAGCTGCATTTCAGAAGCAGAGGATAAAGGTTAGTATGGGAGTCCAGGTGGGTGGGTGGGCCCAACAGCAAAGCGGCGGAGAAAATCGGTTCAGTCTCCACTGCTCATCGCCACTACCGGCTCAGCAGAACCAGTAGAATACCATCACTGGTTGGAAGGGAACTTGTAGGTCATCTAGTCCAATCTTCCACCCTACACCATTTCTGACAGATGGCAGTCCAGTCTCTTCTTGAAAGCTTCCAGTGATGAATCTCCCGCAATTTCTGAAGGCAAGCTGTTCCATTGGTTGATTGTTCTCGGTGTCAGAAAAATTCTCCTTATTTCTAGGTTGAATCTCTCCTTGATCAGTTTCCACCCATTATTCCTTGTCTGGCCTTCAGGTGCTTTGGAAAATTATGAATAAGCAACCATCTTTAATTCAATCAGTTGCAAATAATAAACATTAAGTTTTGAAGATTAGTTAAGCAGTACTAAGGGTTAAGCAGGGTTAGGGTTAGGGTTAGGGTTAGGGTTAATTCTTTTATAATAAAACATACCCACAATGGCTTGAATCTCTCTTATTCTTTTTGGATTTTTGAATTTCATTTTCCTCCTTATTTATGGTTTTTTTTTGGGGGGAAACCTAAAGGTCCAGAAAGTATGAATCATTAAGTTATTAATAATGTATTAATTATTAATAAATTCCCCTCATAGACAGAAATATCTACAGCTCCTCTGTACATTTATATCACAAAAGATTAATCTTTACTTATGGAAAAGTAGTTGGCTTGCATGGTAAAAGCTATGTTATCCAAAAAAAGTGGCTGCATGCTACAAACATATAACACAGTCATTACTGGAAAAGAATGCTCATAATATGAATATGTGGAATTGGGTGTAGACAGGGCTGTTTCTGCCATGTCCACTTCTTAAGTATCTTCTTGGACCCTGGGAGAAATAAGAGGCATACAGTATCTGGCACTTAAGCTTCTTCCCCTCTGTGCTCATGATGGCTTGATTCTGAACTGCCTGAGGAAAATCATATCTGGATTAAGATGTTTTGGCAACAGCTTGCAAAATATTCAATCTGGACTGTTGGCAACTTCATCCTTTCTGCTGCCTCTTTTTTTCCCTTCCAGGAAAGCAATTGCCAAATAGCTTTCTTGGGCATGTCTTCCTGGATCTACTATACATATTTTCCTTTCGGTTTGGGTGTGTATTATGTACCATAAAGACAGCTGCTGATTTAAGGCCCAGACAATTGTATTCTTTTTTTTAAATTACTCCTTTTCTTTTCTTGAGTAATTAAATTTCCCCCTGAGTTTTTCAATATATTTATTAAATCAATGGGATGACCATTTTGCCAGTCACCTGAGATGGAAGGATTGGTTATCTTATTTGTTTTTGTATCAAAAACAGTCAAGGCTCTTGCAGCAACGTGACAACTAACAAATTCCTTATCGCAGAAACTTTTGTGACATGCAACCCAGCCTAACAAGACTGTGGTTTATTGAAGGAGACTGAGCAGAATAAAATTCATAGACAGACGGACAGAGAGACAGAGAGACAGACAGATATATCAGTACACACACACACACACACACACACACACACACACACACACACACCTATATTGGTTACTCTGTAAGGTTCCCCAGTTCATTTTCCAACTTTATTCTGTCAGTAAAAGTGGAATTATTTTGCTTTTTTTAAAACACAGAAAATAAACCCAACTTAACTAGATTTTTAAACCCAATGTTTGAAGAAAATGTGCCTGTGTTCGCAGAAGTAAGTCCCATTGTCTTCAATGGAGTTTAATTGTTAAGTCTGTAGGCTGCATGTCCAGTCAGTTCTATGCAGTTTGTGATCATCATCTCAACTGTATTTCATATAGTTTTGCCTTTTCTATCTATTGAGATATGCTCATTTCTCCTGCAAATTGTAAAGGCTGAGCTATGATACAGGTAGTCCTTGATTCGACACAGTACGATACAGGTAGTCCTTGATTCACTCAGTGACCGTTCAAAGTTACAACAGCATTGAAAAAAGTGATTTATAAACATTTTTCATGCTTATGACTGTTGCAGCAACCCTGTGGTCACATGATTTACATTCAGATGCTTGACAACTGATTCACATTTATGATGATTGCAGTATCTTGGGATCATGTTATCACTTTTTGCAACCTTAAGATTCAATCAACAACCATGTTACTTACTAATTACTTACTGATTCATTTAACAAATGTGGTAAGAGAAGTCATAAAATGGGGCAAGACTCACTTGACAAATTTCTCACTTAGCAACATACATTTTGGGCTCATTTGTGGTTGTAAGTTGAGGACTACCTGTACTGTATTTTGTATTTGAAGAATTTCCCAGGTAAATACATAGCATCTCTTGATTTATTTAATTGCTTCTACTTCACTCAGTCCTACGTTAAACTGAAAACAAGGATGTAAATATATGAATGAAAAGCCTAGAGTCATAGATTTGCCTTGGCTATTGTGATAAGGATGAATATATATAATAAAAGAGGCTTCATTTTAAATTGATGAATTTTTAAAATAAATTCCTATATATTTATGGGATGTAAATATATATAATTTAAATACATTCCTATCTCTTGATAGGAATTCATTATATTGAATAATCAATGTGCAGATATTACTGTAGTTTGATACACAGAAGAAAAACACATCAAACGAGGAACTTCTATGAATTTACAGTAGTTAATTTATACAAGACCATTTTCCCCTGATTTAGGCAATCTGCAAAACTACACATTAATTTCCTCTCAGAATGATGTGAGGCCTATTTTATTTGGAGAAGAGGCATGTTATACATTATTTTATTCATACCTTTAGATGTAGCCCTCCTGCTTTCCTTTGCTGGAAAAGAATGAGGGATATTGACGAAGAACTTTGTTGTTTATTTGCAGTTATGATTTGCAATCCTCATAACATGAAGCATTTTGTATGAATAGCATATATATATAAAGGTGCACAACATACAACAAATTCTCTCTTAAAAAAAAAAACCACTAAGGCCAAGGAAATCACAGATCTGACACCTACTTCCAACCATTATTAAGGGGGGAAAAAACATTACTTTGTAATGTGAAAAGATTCACGATCTTTTCACATTGAGTGGGCTTGTCAAAATACACATGAACTGAATAGCGTAAGGATCATGAGTCACGTTGCCCAGGCTACAACTCTGAAACTTTTCCTCTGACAGTTTTATATTCATTCTTCTTCCTCCCACATGGATGAGTAATTAGTTGTATAGTAATTAAGATTTCTTTAACATATCAGGTGGATTCATTCAGAAAGTCAAAGTAATGTTCTTATATAGAATTGTCTTTTCTTCCAAAGACAGCTCTCTGTGACCCTTTTACACATGATTTACCAAGTGGTTAGCATGTGAACTCTTCTACTGCTTGAAAATGTATTGAACAATTAGAGAGAATATACCATTACATAACTCATACTGTGTCCATCCTGATTCCTTCTTACTTTTATCCTTTCACCAATAGCTTTCATCAACATTTTGGCTTTGAATTATAGAAAGCTGCAGGTATTGCACTCTCCCTGGCCATCACTATAGAATCATAAAATCATAGAGCTGGAAAGAACCTTAAAGCAGAGGTCTCCAACCTTGGCAACTTTAAGACTTCTGGACTTCAACTCCCAGAATTCCTCAGCCAGCTGGCTGAGGAATTCTGGGAGTTGAAGTCCAGAAGTCTTAAAGTTGCCAAGGTTGGAGACCTCTGCCTTAAAGGTCTTCTAGTCCAGTCCCCTCCTCTAGTCCAGCATTTTTGGTTCTTCTTTGAAGACATTTAGCTTCTCATCCAAGAATCTTCTTCGGCTACAGAGAAGAAGCTTCTTGGATGAAAAGTGAAATGTTTTCAAAGGAAAACCAGAAAGTCCAGTTGCTTTTTGAAAAAGGACTTTTAGGACATCCTGGATAAATGTTTGTCCAATCTTTTCTTGAAAAATCTCCAGTGATGGAACACCCACAACTCTGGGACGCAAGCTGTTTCAGTCAGGAATTTTTTTCCTTATTTCAAGGTTGGAGATCTCTGATGAGCCATCACTTGTCTTGCCCAGAGAAGCTATGGAGAATAAATCAATTTTCTCTTCCTTGGGGCACCCCTTCAAGTATTGAAGACTGCTATCAGGTCTCCCTAAGGCTTCTCTTAGTTAGGCTAAACATACCTAGTTCCCAGGAGTTGGATTCCACCAGTATAACTGGTTCAGTGATCACGCGCTTCACAAGAAAAAGCTTAGGGAAACAAGTGCATCTGTGTTCTTTTGTATTTTAAGGATAATGGTAAAACATTTCTTTAAATATATATCAATAGTTTAATGATCTCTCTGACATCAGCTGTTGCTCTAAGGCAACCAATCAATTTGAAAAATGAATAAGGGAAGAACATTCAAGGAGATAATCTGACAAGTGCCCTTAAGAATGTTTCAAAAGGAGGTCGCATCAGTGGCGAAATCTAATATAGTAAATGAAAAAGTACAACACGATAAGCTAGTTCAAAATCACTTTGATTAACTTTAGATTTTATTTATTCATTAATCAAATTTATATAGCCGCCCATCTCACCAAAAGCGACTCTGGATGGTGCACAACAACTTTAGATCCAATGAAAAAAAATCTCTCTAAGACAACAAGATCAAAGCTTCTAGGTGTTCCAGGAATGACATCTGACAGAGGAATGACTACTGGACTCGGGAGCTGTCATCTGGTTCTGCCTTTTGATAAAAGAAGATATAACAGGAATTCCATTATTCATTTTACTGTAGTTCTCTCTTTTATTAAAATATATGAATAAATTTGCATGTGCCTTCAAGCTGGAACTGTACTTTGTAGTCTTCATATCTCTGATTGAAGATTTATTGGGAAAATCATATAGAAATGAGTTGCAGATGTATTCACATCCATTATGCTATGGGCTCGTATTTCTTAAAAGTTCTCAACTGCTTTTTTTGTTAAAAATTCATCCTCTGTGCCATTCTATATAATCTGTGTCTTTAAACTTTTTGAATCTCTTCTCTGAGTTACTTCTCAGAGAAATGCTAGCTGTCAACCTTCATATCTGGGAGAAGAAGAAAAAATCAGTTCTCTAGATATTAAACCTTTTATTTAGAATGAACTTAGTTGACAAAATCTCACAGACGTGATTCAGCAAGATTAATTTCTTTTGTCTCTTTTGCAAGTAAGAATAATGCCATTTAAACATTTTAAAAAAACTTGCCTATAGTGAGCCAAGTCTATAATAAGTCTATATTCCAGAGTTTAAATCCTAGGCTGTTTTTCTCCTTCTCGAATCAACAGTCTTGTCTGCTCTATTAGATCTAAGAGACAAAGGTTCTAGGTCAGGGGTGGGCAAACTACGGCCCGTGGGCCACATCTGGCCCGTTGGTCTGTCCAATCCGGCCCGCCCCTGAAAAAAAATCGCTGCGCTATTGCCCTGCGCCGCGTGGCCCCCAAAGCTGCAAAACAGTGCGGAGTGCTTTCGGGGTAGGAAAGAAAAGAAGAACTTTGCAAAGGCCTCAGCTGGGAGTTCAAATCACCTTCGAATGTGACCTCTCCGAAGGTGAGTCCCTGCCGATCCCCCTTTTTTTCCGGGGCTTCCAGGCTTAAACTTTGCAAAGGCAAAGTTTACAGGCGGGAGCGTCTTCCGGCCGAGGAGCGGGAAGGTTCCGCCGGCGGGCGGGCAGGCTGCTTGGAGCGGGCTGCTTGGAGCCACCTAAAGCTAGGCCGCTGCTGGTGGAGCCTTGCCCTGCCTTGGTGCCCCGTTCCCGGCTCGGCGGTCCTGCTCGGGCGGCACTTTAAAGCCTGCTCCCAGCACCCAAGCAACTTCCCAGCAACTTGCGGCTTCCTTTTTCCTCGCGGGCCCTGAGCCGTGCGGTGGAGGGAAACCGGAGCACCGCCGGTCGCCTCCTCCAAGCAGCCCGCCCGCCCAGCGGGCGAACCTTCCGCTCCTCGGCGGGAAGACGCTCCCGCCTGCAAACTTTGCCTGTGCAAAGTTTAAGCCTGAAGCCCGGAACCCGAGCAACTTCCCAGCAACTTTCGGCTTCCTTTTAACTTGCGGGCGCTCGCGCCTGGCCCGAGCCGCGCAGTAGAGGGGAAGCCCAGCGGGTGGGCTGCTTGGAGGAGGCGACCCGGCGGTGCTCCGGCAGCAGCAACAGGCAGTTCCGCCCGGGCTCCGCTCAGGTGTCTGGCTGGGGCTGTCAGGAGTTGCTACCACCGGCGCAGCTCAGCGCGCTCCAGTCCCTGCATTGCCTTGGGAAGGAAAAGGCAAAACCAGGAGCCACTGAGCCTGAGCCTCCGGTGCCGCTGCTGCCATTGCAAAGCACCGCCGCGGCTCTTCCTTTTTGCCTTTCCCTTCCCGAGGGCAACGCGGGACTGGAGCCGCGTGGAGCCGCGCCGCGGTAGCAACTCCTGACTCGGGGCCTCCGAGGGGAGGGAAGGAGGAGAAGAGGGTGGGGGAAAGGGTGGGGGCGATTCCCAAAATCTTGTGCTGACCGGCCCATCTCTCAAATTTTAAAATCAATGCGGCCCCCGAGCCAAAAAGTTTGCCCACCCCTGTTCTAGGTTGACAAAATAAATTTCTAGGTTGACAATTAATTTCTAGGTCAGTCATTTCCCACCTTACCGCACCAGTCAAGCTACTTATTTGCTGTGATATACCCAGATTCTGCCAACAATTTTCACAGTGAGCTGAAAGAGATATTTCTCAGTCCTTTACTTTTGGTGTTTTATTTGCAAGTGGGCTTTTTCAAGATGGCAGCAGTAGTGGCACAATTCTACTAAGATATTAATAGGAAGAGGAACCAGCAGATAGTGGGATTATAAAAAAGAACAGAAAATAGAGTGTAGTATATTGTGACAAAATATAATCATAACTACCTCCAAGAAATTAATTTTAAAAAGTGTCAATGGGCCCTTTTCTTTCTTTCTCTCTTCCTCCTTGGATCTCACACACCCCTTTTCCCATTCCCTTTCTCTCCCTTAAATTCCTATTTTTTCTTCTTTGTATTTTATATAATAAAAATAAAAATGATAAAGCATAATAAAGGAAAAAAAGTGCTATATGTATGTAAGAAATTTTGGAAAACATACTTTTTAATATAAAGATGAATTTTTAAGGTTAGATTCTGATGCAGACTTCTCATTTTAGACATAACCTTCTAGTTCTGATATACCCCCAAAACTGCCCTACATAGAAATATTTCTCTTGAACAAACCACAGCAATCATGACATGGTTTGTCCAGATGGACTTAATCTCATAGTCAAATATCTCCTTTATTCCTGACCTCTCCTGTGCTACATTAGACTTTATTTTTGGAGTACATACTCTGTTCAGTGATATAATCCATGCATTTTAACACATTGCTTTTATTTTTCTCCGATCAGAAGTCTACAGTTCAGAGCTTTGTCCTGAAGACACACAATATTGTCTAGGGATAGTTATTTCAAATTGCCGGATTGTCGCGGGGAAGTGTTGTTTTGCAAAAAGTTGCTTTTTATTCAAACAACCAATGTTCATATTGTTGGGTTACTTGATGTGGGTGTAAAAGCAATTATTAGTTTATCTTCTGCTTAAAATGTTAACTAAGTTATGGTTGAGATATGAGGTGTGAAATTAAGGTATCTTTATTTTGAACTTCTTTTGCTAGGTATCTTGATAATCATGATTAAATTAATATCTTTTTGTACACCTTAAGGATACTTCTATCTGTTCCATCCTACTTAAGTTTTAAGATAAAGGCCTACAATTGTAAACAAATGCTGCAGCTGCATTCTGCCATAAACTTAGCTCTCTCTAGAAGCAATTCTACCATGTTCTATGAGAATTTATTCTTTAGTAAATGTATAGAAATTGCACTCTACTTTCAACTATTTTTTCAGCAAATCTCCATTAGATTTTGTGTACAACTGACTTCATCTTTACTTCTCCTCTGGAATATGACACTAAGAATTCTTCAAGTTTATACCGTATTATGAACATACTTTCATGTTAATCAACATTATTGTTTGTTCTTCTCAAGTCAGGAACATTTTTAAAAATGAAATCCAGAATGAGCCGTTCTCTAGATGTGCAGTAAAGTTATTTAACATGGCTGAGGAATGTAACATGAGAAGGCAATCTGTTCATATGCTACATAAGCATAGCTTCTGGGGTTTGGCATTTAAAATAACCATTTCAAAATATGGCAGCACGTTTGGGCATGTTTATAGGATATCATAAATATTCAGAAAAGAGCAAATGTTTCAATGCCTGTTTTTTTGTTGGGAAATTCATGATATAGATATTCTAAAACCTGTGGTCTGTTTTGAATAATATACACTGTTTGGTTTTTCTCTGTGTTGTTAGGGTGAAGGGAAGGCCATTTACGCAGAATTAAACTGTACAATATGAAAAAATTGACTTCTGAGACTGCTTTGCCATTTTTATTTTTATGTTACATAAATGGGGGGATGAAATTTAAACATTCTCTACTTCTACCATTTAACAAATTTTATATTCAGCAATATGTGTGCTCCCATACATTTTGGTTTTTTTCCATGCCCACCCAAACTTTTTAACTCTTTCTCCTATAGCTATGTAACTGATTATTTTAAAGCAATGGAGGAGAACAAAAAATCAGGTTTTCCTATGCCAGCGTGTAGTAGTCTTGCTGCAAACAGGATATGTATGGGTCAATTATATAGCAATATAAATATTCAATAGCCTTTTTGCTTTTTGATATGCGTATTAAGGTTAATGTGGCTTTGTCTCTAGAATCCATTCAGCCTGGATTTGTCAAGAATGAATCTTGACAGATTAACCTTGCCTTGTTTTTTAATTGTAAATTTTTAAATTGTGAACTGCTTAGCAGACTATGGGAATGCTGTAAATGTAATATATCTTGATTTCACCAAGTAATTTAACAAAACATCCCATGAAATTCTTATTAGTATGTTCTAGATGGCGTGACAAGTGAAGTGAAATGAATTTGAAGGGAGGTCCATTAATGTTTCCTCACAGACCTATAGGAAGTATGGAGTAAGCTGTCACAAGGTCCAACCCTGAGTTTTCTTATCTTCAATATTTATATTGATGGCTTTGGGGAGGAGGGGAAAGGAATTACTAATTAAATATTTGTATCACACAAATCTGAAAGGGATAGATTAGATAATATAATGAAAGAATAAATAAGAAAAACAGAAAACCATGGGCTGATGGTCTCCAAATGAAATGTAGTACAGTTTAGAAAAATGAGTCAATAATAATAATGGAAAAGCATTTACTATAGACTAATCCAAACTTTGTTTAGGAAACATAAATAAAATACAAAGATTTAGAGTTGTCCTTGCTTAAAGGCCAGTTGTTTTATGGACTATTCAAAGTCATGAGAGCCATGGAATAGGTGCTTTATGGCCTGTAAGCTGTTCCTGGCCATCATAATTGGTCACACTGGCCCCCTCCCCTGTGGTCATATGATAGCAAGGCAGCTTTAGAACATGTTGCAGTATTGCATGGTCACATGGCCACAAATTGTGATATATATATATTTGCCACTTTAAATTGAATGAATTAACTGAACAACTATGGCGTTATTTAACAACCACAGTGTTTGCTTATTGACCATCACTTAACAACTGTGTCATTCATTTAATGACTACTGCAAAAAAAAAAAAAAGTCCAGAAAATTATTTCAACTCATGCAGATGTCTCACTTTATGGCTATAACAACATATGACCATAATTTTGGGATCAATTATGGTAATAAGTCGAGGACTACCTATACAATAGAATGTGGGATATTTGATTTGGGACTTGAAGGGTGAGGAAGCTGCAGAAAAGAAAAAGGCCATTTTAAGTTGCATCAGTAGATGTATAGTTTTAAATGAAAGAAAGAAATGGTTTCAACTTGTTTTAGAAACTCCATATTGTGAATTGTTTCTAGGTCTAGCTACTACTCTTTTAGAAAAAAAACTACAGTATTTAAAAAGATAGTCCGTGCGTAATGACTACAATTGGGATCAATCACTCTGTCCCTGAATATATGTAGTTATTAAGCAAGACATCACCTACTTCAATGGATTAATGACCTCACTTCTGCCACAATCATTAAGTGAGACATCACATGACTGCAATTCTGATTTGGCTTCTCCATTGACTCTGCTTGTCAGAAGCCAATTGTGAAATATGCAAAGGATGATCAGGTGACTGCAACAGTCATAAATGCCTACCAGTTGTGAAGCATCCAAACTTCAGTTATGTGACAGTAAAGACACCGTTGAGTACCAATCTTAAAGTTACTTTTTCAGTACTGTCGTAACTTTGAATAGTCACTAAAATGGCCAGTTGTTAAGCATGGATTACCTATATTAGAAAAATCTTCCTAATACTAAAAGCAATTTGACAGTATAATCAATTGTCCAGAGAGTTCCAAGCTGTGGTCCCTGTGGATACCTAATTGCTATGAATCACTTTCAATGGTAAGAATGGCAGCAGATAAATTTAATAAATAGATAGGTGATAGAGATAGATCGATAGACAGGCAGGTAGTTTTAAATTGGATTTCTACACTGAATAGGGGGATTGCACTCAATGAGCTAAATAGCCCCTTGCAATTCTCTACAATACTTATTTAGAATTGGTCCTATGAAACACAATGAAAGCATTGGATTGTGCTATGATTTACAAACTTATTTTTATGATATATTTATTTGTTTATGTCAAGGTATATGGTTGTCCCTCTGGGCAGCAAACCAAACTGAAAAATTAGAACAACAAATAAGTAACTATCATGTTTTAATTGTTGAAAACATGCTGTGTAGCCTTTGCTGGAGGCCATCCCAACTCAGGCTTCATCAAAAGATTTGAAACAAGATACTAAGCATTTTTTTAAATTCCTTCTCAGCATCACATCAATCATGATACTTTTGACTGAGGTATGTTCTGTCGTTACTATATATTTAATTCTAAGGCGCTAGCTTTCCAGTAAGAATGCAACAAGAATCCCGTTAAGAGGTTATGGATATATAGCACTTATAAGAATTACTTACGGTATTTGCCAAAGGGTGATCACTATTATAATCAAAATGGGGTGTTGCCAGGCTTTAGATGCTTTTCGTTCCCACTAAAAAGAGTTGCACAAACTATTCGTAGTAGTTTCCAATTTCCTGAAAACATGTTATTCGTAATAACGGGTGGCTAATAAAAATAGAGGAAATATTAAATCTTGGCATTTATTCAATTTGGCTGAAACACCAGCTAAAGACATCCTCTTTGAGAACTTATTCCAATTTCCCACATTCAGGTAGCCCCAGTAGAACAATCAGAGGTCTATGAGAACATGCCTGATTGTAGCACAATTTTTCCCCAGATTATGAGCTGCCACATGAATGAACATACCCAGATTTTCTTTCTTTCACTTTTTAAAAAAATATATGAATTTCCAGATGCTCCAGTTATTGAAGAGTTGGTTTTAAGACTTTTGTTTATATGATCAGTGGTGAGATTCAATTTTTTTTTACTACCAGTTCTGTGGGTATGGCTTGGTGGGCATGGCAGGGGAAGAATACTTTAAAATCTCCAGTCAGAGTGGTATTTACTGGTTGTCCGAATTTCTCAAAATTTCCACTACCAATTCTCCAGAACTGGTCAGAACCTGCTGAATACCACCTCTGTATCTGATCAATGGTGCAATGGATGTCATATCATTGGGAAGAAGTTGGTACCCCTGGTGGGTCTTCTCTCCTTCTCTAATCCTTTTGTCTCTGTTTGCCTCCCTTCTCTAAAAGACATGGTGGCTGTCGATCTGGATGA
Source organism: Notechis scutatus (assembly GCF_049901735.1). Lineage (NCBI taxonomy): Eukaryota > Metazoa > Chordata > Lepidosauria > Squamata > Elapidae > Notechis > Notechis scutatus. The sequence goes on along the minus strand of NC_142011.1, from coordinate 67,247,346 downwards.
TGATTCCCAGGGATGTACTGGACCAGCAGTGGGCTTCATCTCCCAGAATTCCCCAGCCAATATGGCTGGCTGAGGAATTCTGGGAGTTGAAGTCCACAGGTCTTAAAGTTGCCAAGTTTGGACAACCCTGCACATTGTTCTTTCCCATTCATAAGGGGGGAATGCTTGACCCATCCTGTGTCTCATATGGGCCAGTGGCCCATATTTAAGGGCTGATGATTATAAAATGGTAGGCAAAATCCCATATTTAGGTTAGGTAGAATTTCACAGGAAATTCTAGTTTTTAACTGTATGGTCCTTATCCTATAATGTTTATTTGTTAGCCATTTTAAAACAGTTGGGGACTAATTTAAGCCATCATGGTCAGGAAATTGGGGGAGGAGGTATCCAAGAGGACTTGGAGTTCATGTGTCACTGTTGCCACAATCAGATCACTCCCTGGTCCAATTGAGAGTTATTACTACCAGGGATCACTGCAGGGCAGAAGGACACATTCAGATGGTCCACTCAGATGCCCCATGGATCTCAATGGGTTCCTTAATGTGTTGAATGAACCTAGACCATGTGGTTCATTTATAGTTTGAAAAGTTAGGGAAACCCCTAAAATTGAGTTAATGAAATAAATGAAGCCAAGATAACTATGGGTAAGTCCAGCTCACATGATCTGCCATCTTGTTACTGTTATATACTCTATTATAGTGTGTGTGTGTGTGTGTGTGTGTGTGTGTTGTTTCCCACAAAATACGACCTACCCCAAAAGTAAGACCTCCAGTGATTTTTTGGGAGGACTGGGCCAATATAAGCCCTACCCCAAAAATAAGCCCTAGTGAAGTGGGTGGGCAACTCAGCCCAGGTGGCAGCCCTTTCCTTCCCCGCTCATCTTGGCCCTTTAACTGCAGCCTGCGGATCAGTTGAGTGATAGAGAGAGAAAGAGAAATGATGGAGAGGAGTAACAAGAATTGCAGGCAACACTGTTTGAAAGGGTTGAAAACTGCCATTTCTCTTGCTTTCTCTCTCTGTCTCCATCTCTCTCATTCACACACACAGAGAGACATTTGATGAGAAATGGTGGAGGGCAAATGGGAAAGGGTACTGACCCTTTCAGATAGATAGATAGATAGATAGATAGATAGATAGATAGATAGATAGATAGATAGATAGATAGATATTCAAATATGCAGACGGGCAAGCAAAGATAGATAGATAAATATTGATAGGCAGGGATAGATAGATAGATAGATAGATAGATAGATAGATAGACTGATAGACAGATAGATAGACGACAGATGTCATTCAACATAGGGAGGCCGGAAGATTGTCAATGCCTGCATTAATATAACAATGCAACCAGCACATGGGAAGTGTGAAGATATCTCCTAAACTGTTGGTAACAATATAACATAATGCCAATTATAGTCTTCAAGATTATCCTTAACTGAAAGAACAAACATCTCATTGCTTTTGATTCAATAGAGGGGCTAATATTGCAAAACAACAAATACAGCAAAGAGCAGGAGACTAGAAGAGCATTTGGATGAGAGTGAAGTTCTTTAGCCATTGATCTATGGAATGTGCATTGGATTGTCACACTTGTGTCTCAAAATTACTCTGTGTAAAATCAGAGAATGGGCAATACTAGCACAGTCAATTAGCATTTGTGGCAAAGATCCCCATTGAGCTAAAATGAACACATAGTAGAACCATCAATTGAAGCCAAAATCCTTGGACACAGAGCTTTTCATCAAAAGACAACCAACATCTTTATCGTATCTTTACTGTCTGAGGGCAGACTATGTGGCAGAACTTGTATTTCAGCTGAAAAAATGACAAGTATTGAAGGAAGGACACAGACGTTCCAGCAAAGACTGGATGAGAGCAGCAATAGTTAACAAGCTGGTGTGAAAAAACTATACACTAAGAGAGGTAGGGAAAGTGGGGTCAGCTCTATATCAGATAAGAGGCAAGAATGTTGTGGTCAAATTTCAAGCTGGACGGGGTTCAGAAGATTCAGGTTTGAGCTGGATGCTAGTTGTCTTTTTGGCAATCTTGACACACTGCACAATAGTTTCAATGCCTGTATTGAAACTCACAAGGGAAGATAAGTAGCAGAAAGAAAGCCAATCAACAACTAGCCGTAAACCTCAGCAAGCCTCCTGAAAAAACACCCTCCTCCTAAACGCATGCGTAACATGGCCTCCCCACCCATTCGAGACACGTCAGACGAGTGAAATCCGAGAGGGGCCAAAACCCACAAAACCGCCCGGGTTTGCCCTTCAACCATCATCTGCCCCGCCCTCTCCTCACCCGACTTCGTCGACACGAAGACATCAAACCCTGCCCACCCTTACCTTCTTGGTGATTTCTACCTCAATAACTGGACCCTAAAGTGCACAACACCCCCTTCTACACCAAATCTGGGACTGGACACAACCACACCAGACACCTCTCCTCCTTCTGCACGTGCCTAACCGAAACTCACGGGACGTCCTATCAAATCCAGTACCTGTCAATAGTGGTGTTCCCCAAGGCAGTGTTCTGGACCAACTCTCTTCATACTCTACATAAACGACCTCTGTGATCATATTAAGAGCAATTGCGTTCTCTTCGCTGATGATGTAAAGCTGTTCAATACCACAGACAATACTGCTACCCTACAAAAAGATCTTGACTATGTATCAGAATGGTCAAACAAATGGCAACTTCAAATCTCAACAAATAAATGCTCTGTCTTACATATTGGCAAAAAAATCAGAAAATAAAATACAAGCTGAATAGTCAAGATCTTGTTGATGACCCAAGCTCTGTAAAGGACCTTGGAATACTCACCTCTAATGATCTAAGTGCTAGAGCACACTGCAACTACATAGCCAAAAGGCATTAAGAGTTGTTAACCTAATCCTACGTAGCTTTTTCTCTAGTAATATCACACTACTAACCAGAGCATACAAAACATTTGCTAGACCAATACTCGAATACAGTTCATCAGTCTGGAACCCACACTACGTATCTGATATTAGCACAATTGAGAAAGTCCAGAAATATTTCACAAGAAGAGTTCTCCACCCTCTACTCGCTGTAGAATACCTTATGCCACCAGACTTGAAATTCTAGAACTAGAAAACCTTGAATTACGCCGTCTTCGGTCTAACTTAAGCATGGTATACAAAATCATACATTGCAATGTCCTACCTGTCAATGAATACTTCAGCTTCAACCATAACAACACAAGAGCACACAATAGATACAAACTCAAAGTAAACCGCACCAAACTTGATTGCAGGAAATACGACTTCAGCAATAGAGTGGTCAATGTCTGGAATACTCTACCCGACTCTGTAGTTTCTTCCCCAAACCCCAAAAACTTTAACCTTAGACTGTCTACTATTGACCTCACCCCTTTCCTAAGAGGTCTGTAGGGGCGTGCATAAGCGCACCAACGTGCCTACCGTCCCTGTCCTATTGTTTCTCTTATTCTTTTTATTTTTCTTATATGTAACCATTTCATGTATTCACAACTATGTATACATTTATACTTATTATCTTGTAAACAATTGGCAAATCAAATAAATAAATAAATAAATAAATGAATAGTTAAAGTACTCTTGGATGTTTTTGTCACGGTTTCTGAGAAGTCTTTATATTGAGAAGACATTCCAAACCAAATTCCCTGTATGTATACCACTATCACAGTCACAGCAAGAAGAATAGTTGTTAGTCATGGCATACTGCTATTAATAAACCTCAATCCCTTTCTTTTTAAAACTATATTTCTTTTTCCTAATCTGAGAAGATACTATAGCTTATGCCTACGATCATGAGAAGCTAGGCACAAAATAGTGATTGAAAACAGGAATGGTTCCTTCAGGATGGATTAGGGAATCATTCCTATCTGAAACCAATGTGAAAGCAAAAGCTTTGAACCTTTGACTGGATGTCCAGAGAGGGTCTAATACCAGTGGTAAATATGAGGCTCTGTTTCACAGCTTCTGGACTCTATGGATGACTTCTACATGATTTGAAATGTGTATGTCAGGATCATCCCTAAATAAAGAACTCAACATATTTTCTCCTCTATACAATAAGAACAAATGCTATTGATGTAAATAAAATTAAAGGTAAAGTTTCCCTTCGCACGTACGTGCTAGTCGTTTCCAGCTCTAGGGGGCAATGCTCATCTTCATTACAATGCCGATGAGCCAACGCTGTCCGAAGACATTTCTGTGGTCATGTGGCTGGCATGACTAAACACCAAAGGCGCATGGAACACTGTTACCTTCCCACCAAAATGGTCCCTATTTTTCTACTTGCATTTTTACTTGTTTTGAATCTTGGCAGAAGCTGGGACAAGTAACGGGAGCTCACTCCATTATGAGGTGCTAGAGATTTGAACTGCTGAACTGCCGACCTTTCTGATCAACAAGCTCAGCATCTTAGCCACTGAGCCACCACGTCCCCTAAATAAAGTTAGGGGCTGGCAAAGTAAAATCTTAATGATAAATGGTGGTCTGCAGGGGATCAGGAAGGTCTTTAACTATCAGTTGTCCAACAATTAAAAAGCCCCTTACACAAATTTTGGGTACAAGCTAGAAATGAAGTAACATTTGTAAACTTGGTTCTGAAACCAATTAGTTTTTTGGCTTCAATATATGTTCTTCTTTCATAGTGAAGTATACTCATCTGAGCCACTCTTGTACTTGGCTCTGTTGATGGCACTCACATTCTAGTAAAACAAAATCAGGAATTAATTTTTATTTGGGCTCTTCAGTTCTTATTATTTGAAAATGGCTTCTGCTCTTATTCTAACTGGCCTTGTTGGATATGAATCAGAAGTGGTTTGAATTTGATTTCTCTTTTGTGTGTCCCATCACTTCTCCAGGTATGAATTGCAAATGTTAAGCCAACTGAGTTGGAATAATTATGGCATTTTAGGGTACTAACACTGAAAGAAATGAAAAAGGGAAATCTTCTTAAGAAGGAAATGTGACAAAATTTAAGAATATGTTACTCAAAATTAAGAATATGGATGATGGTTGGAAAACTATGGGATTTATTTAAAAAGAGCCCAAGGATAGTCAGAATACTGTCTATGATCTTGCAGGATGATTCATGGATGTCAAGCATTTCTGCTGTGCTTTGATATCAATTACCTTGAAAAAGAGAAACATAATGATACTCAGGGAAAAATGACAGACATCTGTCAGAGGAAGGTAACATAGTTTCTGCACTCATGCTACTATGAGCCTGAAGACATACTTTATATCAGGGATACACAACCAATATCTTCCAAAAGCTTTGAGAATCCTGCAAAATGTAATTTTCAGTATGATTGTTGGGGAAATATTTTCCATACATGGAAGGTTATCATACCAGTTGCATCAAATTTATTAATGAAAATTAGCTACAATTTAAAGCAAGGTATGTTTTTTTCTTGTCAACTTCTTTGTTCTATCCTCTTCTCCTTTTTCAGTAAGGCTTCCGCCCCAACTATCTAACGCAAATTCTGGAGCTTGTTCAAAAAAAGAGAAAGTAATGGTGTGCTTTTGTGTTTCTCACAGGACTTCTGAGTTTTATGGACAAAGCTTTTAAAGAACCAAGTCAGCCACTAAAATGCAGAAATTTCATAATCCCTAATGGATTAACTGTATTGCTGAATGTTTAACAGCAAGATTTATGGGTGGGAGCAACTCTGAATTTAATGCTTCTTCATGATAAAGCCTTCGAAGATTGATTGGGGATTAAAATGCACTCATATTGTACTACACTTTGATATTACCAAAGATGCACAGCGTGGCAGGTGGCATATTAATATTTTAAATACATAAATCCAATCTGTTGGTTTAAATTAGCCTTGTTCAATTTGGCACTCCTCAGATGAACTGGACTACAATTTCCATCACCTTCTGGTTAACGTGTCCCCATCAGCTTGCTCTCTGGATACAACAGAACTTCAGTCCTACATTAAATCAAACTTCCCCAACTCTTACGCGAAGATGGTAAAATTTGATCTAAGCTTTTATATTTTTACAATTACATATGAAGCCAAAGAAAGAAAACAGATTTTTAGAACAAAAAAGACAAAAGATAAACCAGGTAGACTAAATGCCCTCACTTATGTCAGCTTTCTTTGGAATTTTTCTTTCCCTCTTTTTCTTCAAGCCAAACTAAATTTTAAAATTGGACGTGCTTCAGGAGAAAAGTTAGCAGAAATACTGCAAGAATTAAAACTCTGGAGTATCTGGCAACTCTTGCTTGGGCCTTGTGCTTGTTTCATTTTCAGACTTTCCTTGCTGTCCTTTTTGATAAATATGTGTTTTTTAGCATCTTGCATTTCAGAATGCCTGCAACAAAAGATTTTTTTCCCTTTTTTTTCTCACTTTAGAGGACACCTAAGGACTCTGGAGAACTGGATTGTGCTAAAGGAGTGTTCCTTTATCTGGCTGATGCCTTATAATGAAACCAAGATAAATCTATGTGCATTTCTACCCTGATGGAATCTCAGTTGGCTTAATCACAACTATTTGGTTTCTAACCAAATATTTGCTATGCTGAGAGCAACTCACACACTAATATCCTTTGGAGTTATTTTGCAATCCTAAAGATTTCCATATGTACTTTCCAAACCCATTGGCTAAGCGGTATTCATTTTATTGTTCTCTGGGAAGAACAAAAAGAAAAAAAAACAAGGCACAGCCAATAAAATTCCTAACAAAGACCATTAATGTTAAAGAAGATAGCAAAAGATAGGACAATAGAAGGAAACCATTAAACTAGTCTCTTCAGTCTCAGAGATGAAACTCTATTGTGCGAGCCAAACATCCTTGTTATCATTCCAAAATGTCATAAATATTATAGTTCTGAAATGTCAGAATACAATTTGAAATGTATTTCATTTCTTCCACCTCTCACTTCCTTAGATTATGTCCTATTGAGTGAGATAACTAGCAGGAGGAATGTCCCAGGGAAAACTGCCTTGGTAGTTTTAAATAGTTTTAAAACAAAGAAGCACAATCTAAGGCCCAGATCTCTCAAAATTCTTGACAATAAAAATTGATAACAAATTATAAATGTTTAATGTCGTGAGGGAATATAAAATTATGACTGGGATCCAACCTTATCAATGATAATCCAATTTCATTAAATAGAAAGCAATGAAATCAAATGTAATCTCTGGCTTAGCTCCATCCACTCATTTTGGAGTGACATGTTTTCCTGAGGGTCCTTGGTGCTCTCTGAGGTTGGTGGTTTTCTTGCAGACATTTCATTACTCAAATATCTTCAAGATGTTACCTAGTTTGGGTAATGATACATCTGCAACAAACTAACCAAGCTCAGAGAACACCAAGGACCTCTCATTTCAAACCGAAGCTGCAAATATTCTCTTTAATGTTTCTTGAGTTCTGGCAAAGGTTGCACATTTCTACCTTAAGGAACTAAAGGTGAACCAAAGGAACAACTGACCATTTCCTCTAGTAGTCTTCCCAATTAGAAAAGTTATTCATGTAATTCACGTATAGCCAGAAGCAACTAGAAAGCCCCCCACCCCTTTTAAATGATATCTTTCCCATGACTTCCTTTCCTGGATACCAACTCCGTGATGAAGGAGGAGTATCCAAATGCCTGTCCATAAGGCTGTTTCATTTGTAGTTCAGGACTAACTGTTTGGGGTTCTTGCGGCTTGGCAACAATAAGGTCTACAACTGCCATCACCAAATCACACAACTGGATTGATTGGAATGCCCACTACCCACCCCGCTTCTTGGTATCGAAGCCCTGTAAAAACTAGGCTAGCCAGGATTCTCATCTACCGTGTTTCTCATATAATAAGTCCGGGTCTTATTTTTTTTGAGCCCCCAAAAATGGCTAGGCTGTCTTTTCGGGGTGACTTAATTCCCCCCTTGCATCTTTGGGTGGGCGGGTGGCGGCGACGCTTGGATGTTGACCTTGGCATTGGTGGGGCACTTCGTATCGGGGTCAACGCAGGCAGCACCATATCCGGGTGTGCAACAAAAATACTTCCTAACAGCAAGCTCCCCACCATTCCCCCATTTCACATGTTTTAATATGGGCCTTAATTTGGGGGAGGGCTTAATTTCATGTCATGCCTATAAAACATGCTGGGACTTCCTATTGGGGAGGCCGTATTGTTGGAGAAACAGGGTAGATTCCCTTAACCTTCCCCACCCCCTCTAATAAGGCATTCCATATTTAAGAGGTGCCTTTAGCATTATTGGAAGGGGGGGGTGTCTTGTTTTTTATTTTAAAAATTTGATCTCCAGGATTAGATTGATTTATTTACTGCAACTCTAGTACATGTTGAAGAGCAGTTTATTACACTTTCAATCCAAACAGAACATTCATGGACTACTTAGAATAACCCCAGGTAAGAAACCTAGGAGATTTCAGCAAACGATTGCTGTATTCAGAATGGCTAGTTCTGCTACACAAACTCCAGAATCCTGTTGCATCGTGTGGGATGGAAAATGCTATCTTCCTTCCAAGATAATGTTGTCTTGCTTTTGTTCTGCCGTTGTGTCACTAGTCCATGCTGAATCAGGCACATGACAGCAAATAAGGCAAAGCCTGGCGATTAACTGATAAAGGTAGGAGAGATGTCAGAATGCAATCTTAAAAAGATAAAGCCAAGAAAGGGTAGTCCCGATAAAGAAGATAATTAAAATGTTTGCAGGAACATTTTTCAGATATGAAAGGGCTAAATACAGGATCAATGGGTTCTCTTAAGGGTCATAAAACTCTATGCATTGTGTATCCAGATGACCAGTTCTCTTAAAAGATAATGGAAGACTTCCTTTCTAATATACCTGTTCCATCACTATAAGGTGGTCAAGTCTTTATGTAGTATTTTTGAGAAATCCTGATGATATACTAGATGAATGGAGGAGAGAAATGTTTTCCTTACCTTCAAACAAGGAAGGGAAACTATGATCAGGAAAACTATGTACCTGTATAGTATGTCGAGCAGTATACACTATTAGTTTGACATTGACATTTGGCAAGTTCTAGAACAGATCTTAAAGAAGACTGATTTGCAAGTCCCTGAAAACCATAATGATTATCAGACGTTTGCATGGAATCTTCAAGAACAAGTCTTGATAGATTAAATGTACCACAGATTATTGCCAGACTGTATAGCTTATTTTTTAATTAGGCAACTTATTTAGTGAGATCCTGTTTGATGTCATGCTTAAGATGCCAGGGAGACTATGAACTCTAGTTCTACTACAGGCACAAAGCCAGCTAGGTGATTTTGGGCTGGTCACGGGGAAGGGAAGGGGAGAGAAAGGAAGGAGGGAGGGGGGAAGGAAGGCTTTCGGATGTTGATTCCCACAGGGAAACTCAATGGGGAAACTGGCAGGAAGTTAAAGTCACTCCTGCTCCCACTGTTCTTCTGCCCACATTTAGTCATTCTGTTTCTCTGTTTAGAAAAAAAAATGAAACAATGACCCAATGGAGCATGGTTGTTTAGGGTTTTTTTTTTTTTTTTGCTAAAGTCCTGAAAGCTTGGAATCTATCTGCATCACATTTCAGTTTTCTGTCTCTCATAGATGTATTATAACAGTTTTAATCCCCATTTCCCAGTGTATCTGGAACTAATCAAGCTGTCTTTAAACTTGAAAAAGCATAAAAAATAGGCTTGCCAGTCTGGAGAGACTGTTATAACCAATTGCTTTGAAAAAAATTTTTGAAGAAAGGGATAGAGGGAAAATCATCAATCCATGATGATTCCATGCGAAGAATCCCATGTGAAGGAAATGGATTAAAAAGATACAAAGCAGTAATAGCAAGGAAGAATTTACTGACATCAGCATTTGAGAGCTTAATAAAGCTCTCCAAAAAGGAAGCAGGTTTGTGTTCTTGTCCTGGTCCCACCATGGAAAAATATTAAAACAATAAAAAGAAGAAGCAGTGGAGTGTGTTTTTGTAAAGAAGCAAATTTCCTGCCTGTGGTGGCTCTGATAAATTTCAGTCAGGAATGACAAGAGAAGTTGGCGTGGGGGAAGGTCCAGAGGAGTAAAACGAGACTTCCTGGAAAACCAGACAGCCTAGAATTAATTGAGGACATCTTCATCAGCAAAACAGCTGGTACAGCCTAATCATCAGGAAAAAAATTGAACAGGAAACAAAAAATTCTGAATCAAACTTTTCAGGATCCAAATGTACAAAAGAAAAAGTAAAGCATACTCAAAGCCAAGCCTCTCTGAATCTCAGTCAAACACCAAAGGAAGTGCCAGTGGTCTGAGCAATCAAATAGCCTTGCAACACAACTGCTTCTTCTGCCAGCTGTTGGCATCCATTCAGTGGTGGGTGGCTGCTGTTGCAAGCCCTTTGTAGTTTAGCATGAATCATAACAGCAGAAGATCCCTTCCGGTTCCAGCATGAAGTTCAAGTCACCGAGTTACTGAGGCTTTTTGCAATTCGTAAGAGTGCTAGCAAGAGCAGCAACAGATGCTGCCCGTCCCTCCTCACAGATTTCAAGTCCACTCAGAACAGTGACAAGATCAATCATTATAATTTGATTGTGAGTTATCAAGTTAGAATTCCATATCAACCTTCTGGAAATAGGTTCTATTGAGCCCAGTGGGTCAACCAGGATGTCCTAATGTACTGCCAATCCTGATTTTCTAATGCAGTGTTTCTCAACTTTGGCAGCTTGAAGATGGCAGCCAGAATGGAGAATTCTGGGAGTTGGAAGTCCACACCTCTTCAAGCCGCCAAGGTTGAGAAACACTGTTCTAGAGAATTACTGGCAGATGAACATTTCAGTGTAAAGCTGCACTAGTCACACTGAGAATAAACATTTTCACTGGGATCTTAGCTTCTTTGGTAGCAGCTATATTGGCTGTCCTTTTAAAAAATGATTTACGAGAAAAATTACATAGAAATTTGTGGTAAGCCAACACTGGCTAGGGATGCAGCATTCTGTAGCTTAACTTTATGTCTTTCATTCAGTTTGTATAACAATTTGACCTGAAGATGGCAGTTTAAATTTGATCAACTCTGAATCTGTATGGGGTTAAAACTTAGCCATTCCTGCCCCATTGTAGACTGAATGTTCATGTTTGTACAAGATGCTAACTCACCTTCCCCCAGTTAAGCCTAGCCAGTGGGAAAATACACTACTTCTATGGGACCCAAAGCAGAAGTCCTGGGAATTTATTTAGCAGCGATTATCTCTGTAAAAATAACAATTACTATGGGAAAAACATAAGGGGTTGCAGATATAATGAAGTCCCACTGATAGTAGAATCATATTTGCCAGCTGTACAAATTTCTTCTTTTCTTAAACATCCTTGCAATAAAATTTCAGCATTTAAAGACTTTGAAAGCAAATTTGGAGTATTATTATTTTAGGTTTTATGTCTGCAAACTGCAATTGGGGCAGTTATGAAAGAAGGGTGATATTATTATATTCCATAAAAAGTGATCTGCAAATTATTATACTGGTGGACATTCAGGATACTGAAATTGTCATCAAGATGGATATTGTGAACTTTTAAGGTGTTTTGCATTTCTTGTGATAATAGAAGAGATGTCAACCTGGGTTTAACATGCCACGGGGGTGCAGTGGTTAGAGTGTAGTACGGCAGGCTACTTCTGCTGACTGCCGGCAATTTGGCAGTTCCAATCTCACCAGGCTCAAGGTTGACTCAGCCTTCCATCCTTCCAAGGTGAGTAAAATGAGGACCCAAATTGTTGGGGGCAGTATGCTGACTCTGTAAACTGCTTTGAGAGGGCTGTAAAGCACTGTGAAGTGGTATATAAGTCTAAGTGCTATTGCTATTTCAGGAAATCACACAAAGAACATAATTTTATCTGGTCAAATAGATGTAGAGTATTCAGAAGAAACTAATAGTGATGTTATTACAAGTAGTCCTCATTTAACAACTGGTCACTTAACAGTTGCTTGAAGTTACTGTGGACCCCCCCAAAAGCTACTTATGACCCATCCCAAAGTTGCAGCCAGAATCATCATGCTAGCTTGCCATTATGACTGACTGCAGGGATGCTGCAGGGCTCCTCCCATCTATCTTCCCTCTGTCGTTCCCTTCACTGGGTTTCTGCAGGCCCTTCACTCTCTCACCAGGTTCATGCAAGCCTTTCTCCCTCACACAGGTCTCTGCAGACCTTTCCCTCCTTCATCCAGCTAGACAGGCTCCATTGCAATCATATGCCAAGGACTATCTCTTTCCTTCCTTCCTTCCTTCCTTCCTTCCTTCCTTCCTTCCTTCCTTCCTTCCTTCCCTCCTTCCCTCCCTTTTCTTCCTTCTCTTCCTTTCTTCCTCCCCTTTCTTTCCTTTCTTTTTTCTTTCTTCCTTCATTTTCTTTCTTCCTTCATTTTCTTTCTTCCTTCTTTCTTTCTTTCCTTTTATTTTATTACTTTATTTGTATCAAGGTTGGGATTCTGAATAGGAAAATCAGATTTGTCAAGGTCCAAGAGAATTCTCAAGGAATATAATTGTGATATGGGATCTAACTGAGTGTCTAAGTCGTGACCTTTACAGCTTATCATTTTTCTGAACCATGGATAGTGAGTTCTGCCTTTGCTGACCTTTTGGGAAATCTTGGTCCTGAGGAAGGTTTGCAGCATATTTCAGCAAATCAAGGTTTTTACAAAGTGCTTATAATAGCTTCACTACTAAGTGCCACGCTGAATTGTACCTGCATAGGAAAAAGAACCCATTCAGTTCAATGGAATGGTATCATCAGCCCAAAACTAAAAGTTATTCCAAACATCCCATCCACCCTGTCCACTGAACTATAGTATAGAAACTGGAAAATAAAATTAAAAAAATATTGAGAACTTAATGAAACATAATTCTTAAAATTTAGAAGCATCAATTTCCTAAATTTGTTATCTGGACTTTGCAACTATTTTGTAAATTATATTATATTTACTCTCTGTTATGGATTTTAAACATTTCTGTAATTACTGCCCAATAATAGAAATCCAGATTTACTGTCGGAGGTTCTTGCCATACACCACTTAAAGGCAGGGTAAGCTCAGATTGTGCTGATTATTAGAGAATATCCATAACAAAAAAGCAATTATGGTACATTATGTGACTTGTTTCCAGGAAAGAATTCTTAGTAAATCCAAGAGTTATGACCCATCCTTTGCAAATCTTTAATATGGATTTTTGTCTCATGAAGAAAACAATTGCTTTTACAACCAAGGTTTTCAAAAGTTGAGACCCAAAAATTTAAACCAATCTCTGTAATAGTATTGGTGTCATGTGGCACAGTAAAAGAAACATCATTGTATAGCTATGGATTTCTGAGCATCACCAGTATTTGAAAATTTGGGGGTTTTTTCCCAAGATAAAAACAGTATCTTAAAATGAGTCCAATTGGCTTGAGCTGAAATGTGGAGTTGCTACTGTATGGATTTGGATGTATAGCCTTGCTTTGGTTGTAGCTGACACTTCCTAACGGGCTGTGTGTATGATGATAAATTGCATATCTGATCAACTGATCTCTGATGAACTTATGAAATAATGATAATTTAGTTGGGAAAGTGGAGAGTTTGCATTAGTCAGTCACAGAAAGAGAATTGTATGACATGCAGATGCTTTTCTAACCAAATTCTTTCTCTGGTGACAGAAAAATGAAATTATTTAATATAACTGGTCTAACAGGTGCTTAATCTCATATGTTGCCTTTGGTTTTGGTGGCCTGTGGCTGAACCACATCCTTTTGGGGCATCAAACATTGCATTTCATTTCAAAATTATACAACAGAAGTTAATGATGCTCATGGATGAGTCACTTGCTAATAACGAATAAGTAGAGCACCAGGGTGTGCAGCAAAAGGAGAAAAACGTGGCTTTTATCTCTCACCGTTTTCTCCTTAGTGTGGACTTTCTCATGAGATGGAAGGCTACGGGAAGCTTTACATAAACACTCAGCATTTTTTTCAGACTGTGGTTTGAAAGAGCCTGACTCATAAACTTTAAACAAAAGAACACCACACACAGAGGGAACATTATCTCTTTACCCTAGTAAATTCTTTCAAATATAAAAAGGAAATTTTAGTGGGAATTCATTTGATGTTTTAAAATCTGAGACCCTGAACAAAACCAGAAAGCTGCATTCTTGCCTGCTGCCCTCCCTTCCAAAGCCATCTTCTTTTGGCTGCTGTTTCTTTGATGGACCACTACTCCATGCCTACTTTATAGACCACATCGGCAGATTTGTTCCTGGTATCGTATGGCAGATTTATGAAGCTTCAGATGTGCAGCGGCCGTTACTTCTTTTTCTTAAAGGTGGGGTGGGGGACCAAGGGACCCGAAACAGGAGGATCCAATTGTCTGATAAACAGAAACATCTGTTGAAGTCATGAACAGTTTAGTAGTGGAGTTCATTTCCAGGGTATGGCTTTAAAGGAACGCTCTTGTTTCTCCTCACTGCACATGTCAGCAAATCCCAAATCGTGGGGTAGGAATCCCAGCTGGCTCAGGGGAGCCTTGTAGCTGAATCACCAGGTCATATAAGTGGTACAAGGTCAAGGAAGAAGCTTCAAGGAAGATAATGATATCTTGAATGTTGGGCATCTTTGGACAGAGAACCTTGCTTGTTCATTTGTCATGAAGTCGAGATAGTCTCCGTCTTTCAAAGTAGCTTCCTGAATTGTGCCGCTTCCCACAGTAAGCAACATAATTCTAGTCATACTGCCTCTCTTTCTTTTAAATGTATAGTATCTTGTTCGAATCTAAAATATGGTTGGTTTACCTCTCCGCATATGTTCCTTTTGCTAGCTGTATTCTGTACTGCCCTTCTAGACCGAGATTTTCAAATTTCTAACGTTGGGCAAATATTAACTTTGATTTCAGTAAGAATCCTGAAAGTAAGATTGAATTGACTTTGCAGTTACCTTGCTGGGATGTATACAGGTAGTCCTTGGCTTACAACAATTCATTCAACGTTAGAACGGCACTGAAAAAACTGACCTATGACCTTTTTTTACACTTTAACCATTGCCGCATCCCCATGGCCATGTGATCAAAATTCAAATGTTTAGCAAGTGGCTCACATTTATGATGCTTGCAGTGTCTCTTGGTCATGTGATCCTGTTTGCAACCTTCTGACACGCAAAGTCAATGGGGAAGCCAGATTCACTTAACAACTGTGCTACTGACTTAACAATTGCGGTGATTCACTTAACAACTGTGGCAAGAAAGGTCATAAAATGGGGCAAAACTCATTTAACAAATGTCTCACTTAGCAACAGAAATGTTGGGCTCAATTGTGATTGTAAGTTAAGAACTACCTAAACAGCACCTCAGATCTCAGCACCCACCACCCCCTAAATACCGGATCCATCCCCCAGAGTCACTGGGAAGGAGGGGGGTGCAGAGAGAATTTTAATTAACAAAAGTGAGAGAATGAAGAAAAGTCTCAAACAGCTCAGTGAATCATGGAAACGAACACCAGCCATGCTCAACCCCGAAGGGGCTGCAGACCTGCAGAGCCAATGGCTGCACCCAGTCCACAATGGTGAAGAGCTGCACCGGCAGTGGCCCGTCGCTCGGCAGCCGGTGGGAGTCGAGGAGGCGCTTGGGCTGTCGTCGGCGGCAGCGGCAGCGGTGGCGACAGCCGGGACGGGGAGGCGACTGCAGCGGAGGTCGCGCGGTGGCGGCGGCGGCAGCAGCGGAAGAGGAGGCAGCGGCGAAAGGCGGCGGCGGCTGCCAGCGGAGGCCGCGGCGGCGGCTGCGGAAGAGGCCGCGCAGCGGCGGCGGAAGGCCTCAGCGGCAGAAGAGGCAGCGGCGTCCCAGACGGGGGCGGCTGCCAGCGGGGGCCGCGGCGGCGGCGACGGAGAAGACCGAAGAGGCCGCGCGGCGGCGGCGGAGGCCGAAGAGGCCGTGCGGCGGCAGCGGAGGAGGCCGCGGCGGCTGAAGAGGCAGCTGCAGCGGAGGCCGCGGCGGCGGAGCGAGGCGGCAGCGGCGGAAACGGCGGCGGTGGTTGGAACAGGAAACAGCTGCAGCGGAGGCCGTGGCGGAGCGGAAGAGGCCGCGGCGGCGGCGGAAGAGACCGCGTGGCGCGGAGGCCGCGGGCGGTGGCGGAGCGAGGCGGCGGCTGCGGAGGCGGCGGCGGCGGAGGCCGCAGTGGTGGCGGCGGAGGCTGCGGTGGCGGCGGCGGAGGCCGCACACCGGCGGCGGAGCGAGGCAGCGGCTGCGGAGGCATGCGGCGGCGGCAGAAGAAGCGGAGGCTGGCGGTGGCGGAGGCCACGTGGCGGTGGCGGAGCGAGGCGGCGGCTGCGGAGGCGCGCGGGCGGCGGCGGCAGAAGAAGCGGAGGCCACGCGGCGGAGGCGCGGCGTGGCGGAGGCGCGCGCGGAGCGGCGGCAGAAGAAAGCGGAGGCCGCGGTGGCGGCAGCAGAGGCGCGCGGCGGCAGGAAATGGAGCGCGGCGGCGGAGCAGCGGCGGCGAAGCAGATGGCTGCGAGGCGCAGCGCAGCGAAGGGCGCCAGACGGCGGCAGAACGGATGGCTGCAGCGGCGGCGAAGGCCAGAGCGATGGTGGCAGCGACGGAGGCCGCAGCGGCGGCAGAAGCCGCAGCTCGGGAAACCGCGTGGCAGCAGGAATGGTAACGGCGGCCGAGTCGGTGGGGGTTGGAAGCGGAGTCTCGCCGGCCTTCACGGCCTTGAGGCGACGTCTGGACCTCTGCTAGAGGCTGTAGACTTCTGCGCTCTTGTAGCGCCAACGGGTGCATTTGGCACGGAGTGCATTTGGCACGGGAGGCGGGCCTTCACGGGCTATGCCTGCTTTACGGGGAAGGTCTCGCCGGCCTTCACGGGCCTTGATGGCGACGTCTGTTCCTCGGCTGGGGAGGCTTTCAGACTTTGGCGCTCTTGATAGCGCCAACGGGGTGCCTTTCGCACGGGAGGCTAGAGTGCCTTTCTCTTCAGTCAGGGAGACTTTCAGCTTCGCGCCTTCAAAAGGGCGCACGCAACAGGGCCTGTCAGGCAGTGACTTTCTCCTCAGCTCATGGAGACTTTCTCCTCAGCTCAGGGAGACTTTCTCCTCAGCTCAGGGAGACTTTTTCAAATTTGGCACGCGCAGAAATTGTCTGCGGCTCCAGACATTCAGTGGCTTCAGCTCTATCTTCAGTGACTTAGCTTCTTGCCTGGGTGTCTCTTCTGACATCCCACCTTCGTCGCCAGTGTTGTATTTGTAGGACGGACACACCAGGCAGACACAGGAGCTGAAGAATAATGTTTCTTTATTTGAAGCAGTAACAGATTAACGTGGCTGCCCAGCTGGGCTGGCAGCCGGCTGGCTGGAGCCGGAGCCCCAAGAGCCCCGGTTGATGCCGTTTGACAGCTCCTTATATAGCCTGCTGTCAAACGGCACCAACCAATGGGAACAGTCGGTGGTCCCGCTCAAAATGCGGACCAGGTTGAAGACTTAGCTAGTCAGGGACACAACACTTTTTGTGAACATTATTTTAACAGAGTTCAGCCTGAACTTCATTCCATGTTACAGTTGGGTAGAGAAAAAGATCCTGGATGAATCTTTGATCTGTGGAACCCTTTTGTAGTATTTGAAAATTTGGAGGAAAATTGGGGTAAACAGTCCCTACTCCTGATTTACCCAATTTATCCAAATTATACCCTACAATATTTGGAAGGAATGAGGTTGGATATTGGGTTTCTTTAAAAAAAATCAACAGCCATGCTATTAGCAGCATTTTCTTTTATATTTCACATCCCTAATTTTGAGGTTCATTTTAGTTGAATCACATCCGTCTGAAACACTGAACTTTTTAGTCTGACTTCTAAACTCTGGGAAATAAGTTGATCATACTCAGAGATAAGTTGCTCATCAGTGCCTTAGCAGTCAATGGTTTAATCAGAATGTCATCATTTTTACTTATGTTCCTGCTTTGTAAGGCTGTGCATGTTTTCAAAGCATTTTTAAAAAAATTTAGCTTACTTTTTATCAGACCTATCTCAGTAAATATATGCTTATTTATGTAATAATTTTGGATAACAGGATAAAAGGAGATTTGAGAATGACAAGTAAAAATTTTTAAATCAGAGCCCTGGATCAAAGATTTGGATTTAAATGGTTGAGAAACTGGGTGAAAATCAGTGGTGGGATTCAAATTTTTTTTACTACCGGTTTTGTGGGCGTGGCTTGGTAAGCGTGGCAGGGGAAGGTTACTGTAAAATCTTCAGTCAGAGGTGGTATTTACTGGTTCTCCGAACTACTCAAAATTTCCGCTACCGGTTCTCCAGAAATGGTCAGAACCTGCTGAATACCACCTCTGGTGAAAATGCTCAGAACTATTGCTTTAAAAATGTTATTGACTTCCTTTGACTTCCTGAATTTTCTAAAACTCCAGTTCTTACTAACAGCTGCTAAAAAGCACGTGCATATTTCATAATAATGTATAGCATGTTTGTGGCTTTTCATATGTCTTTACAAATTCAGTAAAGTTTGTGATTCAGTCCAATTCCTGTTTTTTGATGATTGGTTATATGCACGCACATGCACACAAACAACAAACAACCACAATGAAGATGTGGAATAATTCAGTGGCTGTAGAAAGATCTAGGTTCAAGATCTCTACGGGCTTGGAAAAAAAACCAGAATCATGACTTCCGTCTTTCTTTCCACTGAGCAATTGCCATCTTCATTTTTCCCCTTCTTCTTTAACCCTTTTTAATCCCCAATCCCTAACTTTTAACCAATTAATCTTTCTGAAGTATACTGTAAATAACTAACTGTATATTGTGGCCCTCAATTCCAAAGTCTCTGTCTGAACGATGATCAATGCCAGGACTGCTGGTGTCAAAATGTGATTTCAATTTTGTATTTCTCTTATTCTGAAAAAGAGACATATATACTCACTGTGCTTTGCTAGATCAATTATAATGTGTTAAATAGGAAACTGGCCTCCCATAACCTAGTTCTACAAGCCATATGGCTGCTAGTTCAATACTTTACTACTTCTAGCACTTTTTCTTAAATTACTGTTAATTATCATTTTATTTGCGAGTGTTCGCTAATGGAGGTAATGGTGAAATGAAAAGTGGCTCCAGCAGTAAAAAATTCTTCTCTCTTTTGCCATCTAGTAATTGTCCAGAATTTTGTAGCCTATTTTTGAGGCGTATGAAGTGCAGCCGCCAAATGTCAAAAAGCTGTCCACGTCTTCTGCATTACAGCTTCGGTCATATGATAATGAGCACATTAGTCCTATTGATTACTCTTATTGACCCAAACATACTACACATGGTAAAAAGATCTATTCTGATTGCCAGTTGTTTATCTAATGCAACTTAAGGAGTTGGTTTTAACCTTTAAAGCCCTAAATGGCTTAAGGGCTAGATTATTTAAGGGCTGTCTCACTAGATACGACCCTTTGAGAGGCTAAGATAAGTCAGGGAATCATTATTAAAAATGCTGTCACTTTCTGAAATCTACTTGTTGGGCACATTATTATTTATTTAAATTTATTGGCTGTCCGACATGGGAAAGGAGCTTTCATGTTGCTCCCAACAAATATGAAATCCATTCCAGTGAAATTACACTTGCCCCCCCGATTCTTTCCTATTTATGTATTTATTTATTAATATTCTGCCTTTATCCAATATACCTACCTTCCTCCTTTTTTCTCTACAACAGTGGTATCAAACTCAAGGCCTGTGGACCAAATCAACACACAGGGTGCTTAGATCTGGTCCGCAGGGCCACCCTGGAAACAGTGAAGGACTGGCCGGCAATACCTTTGCCAGTGAAAATGGAGCTTGGGGAGGCCACGCGAGGCCTGCCAGGGCTCCATTTTCACTGGCAGAGGGCTGCAGGAGGCCATCATGGCCGAAAACAGAGCCTCAATGAGTGATGTTGAGCTGGCCACACCCACCCTGGAGGAGGCTGGGGAAGGGCAAAGTCTGGCTAGGCAGAGCAGGGGAGAGATAGAACAAGAGAGAAGGAGTTCAGAGGAAGAACCAGGCCCACCCCCTCTTCATCCTAGGGCATGCAGGGAGGAACAGAGAAGAGAGCAACATGGGTTGCATGGCTTAGGGGGGAAGAAATGGCCCTGATTCCCTTCATTAGCCACAGCTGGGAAGACAGTTGATAAGAAAGGCAAGCTACATGCAGCAGGCTGTTGGGAGCAAATGTGACTATCTTGTGTTGTCGTGGCTTATCTGTGTTCCTGGTGTCTTCCCAACCATGTGAGTTTTGTTGTGCCTTCAAGTCTGAAATTCTTGCTCCTGCCCTGCCAAACTAATTACTTCAGTTTGGCTTGTTTGGACTTTAAGTTACAGTTTGTGCTGACCATGTTTTGGGCTTAATTTTCTGCAGTCAAAGGCTGTTCCTGGGAGAGTTTTTCTCCAGTCAGAAGGTAACCTGGACATTGGGGGCAAAGTTGGAGCTAATAAAAGGACTCTTATTATCTGACTGTATTGCCTTTGTGTCATGCCCTGGGTCATCACAGCAGGACTTTAACTCACAGTCTTCTGCTTTCTAACCTGGTGCCTTAGCCACTGGGCCAAATGGGCTCTTGCCTTCTACTTTGGGAAAAGAAATCAAAAGCTAACTCACCTCCCTCCTTTCTAAGTGAATTTGTTCTCAGTGATTTATGGTATTTATATATTTGTATAAGGTTTTTATTGTTGTAAATAATCATATTGGTTATGGTCTAATTTGGGCATGAGCTCACAATTTCTAAAGATCAGTAGAGCCAAACTAGAAACCCGTAGCTTTCTTAGTAGATATTTGCATGTTGAAAAATTGAAGGCAGAATAATGAACGCTCTCTGCATAACCAGCATAAGATGGAACAAAATTTGAGGTGGACTTTATATTTCCAAAAGTAGACAACCAACCAATTTCATTCTTCCTACAAACTCTGATATTGGCCATTATTGTGTCATCAACTTCATTTCTTCCAGCTTCCTCCCACTTTACTTTAATTACTAAGTTGTGAGATATATTCATGTGAATATAAAAGAAACTAGGAGGGATTAAAAAATAATAGGAAGAATAGAAGACTAGGAAGCAGTCTTGCTCCCAAAAACTAATTAGTTCTCATAATATATTTTATTGAGACAAGCATCCTTTCTTTTAATTACTATGTTTTTATTCATTTATATCTCTGATGTATAATTGTCTGGGACAATATTTTCAAGAACTTAAAAAATATTTTTTTAAGCAGGAGTGACTAAATTTTCCTTTGCTTTCCTATAACATAGAAAAGCAGATTTCTGTAAGTTATTTTTTTTTAAAAAAAAACAAGTTTTATTAATTTTTAAAACACACAAATTATCATTATTCATTACATGTTTAAACCTTTTTCCCTTGTAAATTTAACAAGTCAGATAAATTATGATTCTGTTTTAAACCATTTCCATATAATATACCAAAACCTCTTATTCAATTTCTCTTTACTTCTCTTTACTCTTATTCAATATCATTATTATTATTTCATCTGTTTCTTTCTGACTTAGTTACCATTATTCTCATTCTATATTTCTACAAGTTTTTACCAATTCTCCCCCAAAAAGACATATACACACAACACACAAAACATAAAAAAAATATCTTTTTGGAAAGTAACTTGGACCCAGGTGTCTCTCTCTTCATGGACTTCAATTATATTCATGCTCATCTTACATATCATTACTTATTTTATTTACCATTCTAAGCCTTCTATATTAACTTCTCCACATATTTCACACTTCTTAATTCTACCTTAATTAATCATCTTAGTTTAAATCATTATATTTGTATCTTTTGTCCATTTTTATCATCCCTTTGTCTCATCCCTTATGAAAAAAAAGAAAATCAGTTTCTCCTGAAATCATTAATCAGAGTATGATGCCTTTCTATCTCCCCCTAAGTTAATCAAATTAATCTTTAAAATAATATCTAATACCCAATCAGATTTTGCTTGGTACATTCTATCTAACTAATACATCCAACACAATTAAGTGCATAATTAGAGAATAAATCCAAATATTAAAAAGAAATACTATAATAAAAATTTTATAACATCAATACCATAATTTTATTAAACTCTTTAATTAAAACAATATTCTAAACCTCTCCTATTATTAAGTTTTAAAACCAATCATTTTTAAACATTTTAACATTTTAATCTCTTATCAACTCTTAAACCATTGCAATACTACCATCTCATCTTATGTACCTTGCAAAATCTTTTTTTTTTAAAAAAAAATTATACTTTATCCATTATCCATAAAAATTCCTTTTTCCATTTAATTTCAAAACGTTGTAGCTTTTCTCCACCTTTTCCCTTTCTTTCTTTTCCCAACAAACCTTTCTACCCCCCTTCTTCTAGCCTCTGCCTTACCGGCTTCCCTTCTCTGTCGTATTTCTTTTCCCCTTTGTTTACAATCATCATATTGGTTTTGCACTTTATTTTTCCCTTTCTTAAATGTTTTTTAGATCTTAAATCCTTAAATCCTTTAGTTTTCTTCTTTTCTCTTCTTTTCTTTTCTTTCTCTCTTCCTTTTTCTGGATCAAATTCTGAGATTCATTAAAGATGGCTCCTTCCTTTCTTTCTTGTTCCTCTGCTGTCTTCATCTGTTGTAATTTTTGTTGATAATTAGTAAGCGCCATTTCTAAGAAAAGGAAAGCTTCTTCCACACCATTTCTTAGTTCCTCAACAGAAAGAGCCATTATAAATCTTTTCTTTTCTTTTCTCCTTCTTTCTTCTTACAACAACCAGAATATTCAAAAGAAAATAAAAAAGATAGAACAGTCCCAAAGTTATCAATCAGTCCAAACCAAGGCAGAGTTCTCACTTTCTCCTTCTGGGGTGATATCAATCAAAGAGAAAGAAAGTCCATAATCTGTTTAAAGTCTTGTTACAATATATTCTAGTCTTCAAATCCTTAAGGCATCTGCTCCAACAAATCTTAGCATACAAATATTTTCTTTTTAATCCTCTCTCTTCCCACTCATCGCTTAAAACCAATTTCCACCTAAAAATAGGTTTCTTAATATCCAGTTATTTATTCCGTAGGAAAAGAGGGAAAGCTATCCTTTCAGCACCTTCAAGCAGCCACTTTTTTCCTCTTCTGGCAGGTATTATTCAGAAAGTCATACTTTTCAGGAATTTTATTAAATATGTCTTAGAGTCCTAGGAGCCAAGAAAAACTTTCTCCTCTCAATCACTTTCTCCACTTCCTCCTGCGCATTCTTACCCGGCTGCCAGCTTCTTTGTGGCGGCCATTACGGACCGCCGCTGCACTGTCGTGGGAAAAGGGGTTCTGCCGGCCAGGAGGGGTCTGCAGCACCCCAAACCCTTCTCCGGATCCCCCTTACCTTCAGCTGCCCCTGCAGGGCAGCCTAGCTCCGCCCGGCTGGGTCGGAGCCCAAAACGGCTAGCGCGGCAGGGATCGCGCAGCCGCCAAATCCTGCCGCCGCAAAGCCGACAAACCGGAAGTCTGATTTCTGTAAGTTATTTTTGTATTATACCTATGAAGGAAACTGCTAAAAAAATTAGGACTCACCATCCTAAGCCATTCTTTCTTTATCATTAGTGGCCACCTGGATTTTTCTGGGTCAAAGGGGAAAAAGAAAATATTAGAAAAAAAACAGTGTTAGGCTATCTTTAGAAATGAAATGAGCACTCCGACTCCTGACTATCATGGGGGTTAACCATTTGTATTCAATAGCTCCAAGGCATTCTATAGTCATTCTAAAGGTAAAGTGTAAATAACTATTTCCTCTTACTGGATTTTAGCCCATGACCTTATGGAGCAATAAAAAAAAAATGTTCAGGATGGTTGTTTTGAAGCAATCGTTCATGCTTCAAAAGAAACATCCCAATAAACTGCCTGGACCTTCCTTTATTTTTTATTTTTTAAAAGAACATGCTCATTTAAAATAAGAAGCCACAGTAAAAGGAAGAGGTCAAATGTCAGTGTGCAACACAGTTTGTAAAACACAGTGTACTACCATAAATAGGCACAAATGCATGCCTTATCATGTTATGCAACCCAGGAACTACTAAGAAATACTGGGATCTGATTTGTCATATTAAACGCACACCTAGAATACTCTGGGCAATACTTTCTCAACCCCTGTACTGATTACATTCAAAAGAAAATCACATTTAGATTTACACTGAAGATTATTAATGTGTGAGGGTTCCTTATGGGTATTTATTAAACATTTCCCTGGCTTTGTTTTTTGACACATTTCTTCTTGCTGATCTGTGATCGTGGAACACATTTGAATTTACTCTAGTTTGATAAAGCAATTTTAAAACCTTTTATACAATTTAAAACTGAGTTTGATTTTATTTAGCATGCTTCCCAGAAGTTTATTGTTGTTTGGATTACTCTGTCTTGTCCTTACGCTGTTTCTGAAGTTCCACATTAAATGTTTCAGATGATTCAAATGAACTCCTAATCCATTTTTACAAGAAGTTGAAAGAATTCGATGAAATTGATTTTAATTATTGATGTAGCTTTTGAAAGAAGAACAGCTGTTACTGTAAATCAATAGAAGGATGCAAGTTACTCTGAAATCTCTTCTTCATAGGAGATTAATAGGACTATACATAGAATATTTAATAAGGATTGCTTGTAATCATCTTACTATTGGATATGAAGTTCAAGATCTGGAACATTAAGAAACGTAGTCTAGGCTTGTCTAAGCATTGCCACATTTGGGATTGAAACCACAAGGTCACTAGCACGTGATTAGGCCAACGGTTATCAAGGAAAAATATGGCAAAATCCCATTATACATGCAGGTATCTTCATCTTACAAAAACAATTGGGATCAGAACTTCTGGTGCTAAGTGAAGCAAGTGTTTATGATGGTTGCAGCATCCTGGTGTCATGTAATCAGTCTGCAACCTTCCCAGCCAGCTTCCAACGAGCAAGTTGCACCTGATCTTATAGCCTTTTTTTTTGCTGCTGTCATTCTGTAAATTACAGCAGTCATTAAGTGATTTACATAGTTGTCAAGCTAATCCAGCTTTCCCCACTGACTTTGCTTGTTGGAAGCTAGCTGGGATGATTACATGACACCAGGAAGCTGCAACCATCATAAATAAATGCTGATTGCCAAGTGTCCATAACAGTTGTAAGTGCAAGGAACAGTTGTAAGTCATCTTTTCCAGCCCCATTGTAACCTCTAACAGTCACTAAACAAAGGATCATAAGCTGAGGACTATCTGTACATTGAGAATTATGATATTTTTACACAAGAGGAATAGGCCAAAAATAATGATATAGCTCTGTAAAGATAAATGCGTACTTGTTTGCTGCAAAGGGTGTTGTATATAGTCTGAATATTGTTCTTTTTGTTTGAGAAAGGGTCAAGAAACATGGTTATCGGCAGTTGCTTAAGTTATTTGAAGATTTTGTTTTTTCCTTCTCTCTCTCCCTCCCTCTCTCTCTCTCTCTCCTTTTCATCTGACTTGGAAACTAGGTAAGCTTGGATCTGATTAATGTCACTGGGTGGGAAACTACTAAGAAATTCCTGGGGTCTAAATGACTGAACAGTTAGAAACATCCTAGAAAGGGACATCAGATGTCTTCTAACCAAGCTCTCCCCCACCAAACCCCCCACCCTTTCAAAGATATCTGTGTAGTCAGTAGGAATCATTCTCAATGTAACAATCTCTGTACTTTTTAGTGAGATTGTTAATGTATCAACAGTGCTTTTCTATTAATCTGGTACAATTAAATATTTTTTGAAAGTAAAATAGTCTAAAAAATTACAGCTATGTTTTTGTTCTTTGTGATATATGTACCTTCAGCTATATGTTCACAATTTCTAAACCAACCAATTTGTAAACCAACCGGCACACTGTTTGTATACCTATGGAAGAAAGTTTGATGTTTTTATGTTTTGTTTGTTTATGTTTGTTTTGAAAAACCAATAAAATTTAAAAAAAAAAAAAAAAAAGGCTCAGGAACCTGATGGAAATTCTGCCATTCTTCTCCTCTTTTAAGGAAATCCTGGTTGAGAATAAATAAAGCTACTTTGATAGAACTGGGTTTGAGTGTCCCAAATATGCTTTTCAAAAGGCAACTGACTTTCTTGTGTTTTTGCTTTTAGTTTGTTCCTGGAAGAGTGGTGGGGAATGTATACTCCTTAGCTGCTAAGCAATATAAATCCTTCCATTCCCTGTGATTCAGACAGAACTGAAGGAGCTTTTTCTATGGGAAGCGAAACGTCTTTAAAGAAAAAAAAACCTAAGCAAGTCCAATTGCCTTTTAAAAAGCATCTTTGGAATAACCATGACCTGGATGATTGAAAATGTACATAGACAGTGGGCTTAAGTGATTTGTCTTATCATCCCAGTTGGATAACATTATTAAATAGCACTTGTTTGAGGAGCAATGAGGATGAGATAAAAATGGTACAACTTTGGGTACCATCCAGTGACTAAAATGTAGCCCAATATAGAATTACCCATATCCCTTTGGTGCCTTTTCACACATAATGGTGGGTTTTATGCATCGCTCTAAACTATGGTTTGCCCAGTAAGCCAGAAGACAAGGTCCATGCATGCAATTTTGGCTTTACAAACCACAATAGGCCGCCACATCAATCTAACCACCTACCCAAACCACTCCCACCACCGTATCCTGTATGTAGTAGCAAAGGTAAGGAATCTCATGCATTCCACGTTGGTGAATTAGTCCGTTTTCTGAGTTTCTCCCGCATACGGACTTGCAAACACTGCGTTCAGCCAGGGTGTCAAGAAAAACCCACGCCGAGATCAAAGTTCTTCCAACCTCACAGGTCACGCGAATAAGAAATCCCGTCTCCAGCCTTTTACTGATCCGTTCATATGCGCGGCGGCGCAACTTTAGCCAAGAGACTTTATAGACAAGAAACCTGAAGTGTGTGTGTGTTTATTTTATTTATTTTTTATTTTATTTATTTTGATTTGTCAATCGCTTACAAGATAATAGGTATAAGTATATACATAGTTATGTGTGTGCGTGTGTTAATTGAAGAAAAAATTAATTGAAGAGAAAAGTAAATCTTCCTTGGTCGCTCGTTCCTTTCTTTTATTTATTTTAAAAACCCGCGTGCAGGTCAGGAGCGAGCGAACGTTACCACAGACGGTCGAAGCCGCGCCAGCAACGGGCGCAGCGCGCGCGTATCTTGACAGCCCCTCCCTCTTCCTCGCAGACGTTCGGTTTGCCCCCGCCCCCTCCCCCGCCGCTGCCGTCAGGGAAGGCCTGGGGAGAAGCGTTCTGTGGGCGCGCGCTGCCCAAGAGGAAAGCTCCCGCCGGCTACGTGCGGCGTCTCAGCTAATTCCCCCCCCCCACCCCGCGCGCACGAGCTGTCGCAATCCTGCGGCAACCGTCGCGGAGTGGGAAACGGAAGGCGGCTTAACCTCCCTCCCTCGCTCGCTCGCACAGGAAGGGTGGGTGTCTCTGCCCCGCCGCTCAAGTCTCTCCCGCTCCCTCCCCCAGCCCCGCTCGCCCTCGTCTCCGGCGCCAGGTGAAAGGCTCCTACGCCCGAATCCCGAGACAAGTTTTTGGTTCGGCCGACCCGCTGACGGATTTAAGAAACGCCAGCTGCGGTTAGCCAAGGTGCCGAAGAAACAATGGAAGGGCCGAACGGGGGCGGGCAGGGGAAAAAAAAAAAGGCGACGGCGGCTGCTGCTGGCGACACGGCCGGATGACACGGCGGTGTGGGTTTTTTTTGGAGGGGGGGGAGGAGGAGGAAGGTGGCGGGAGGCTGGGAGAAGGAAGCCCGAGGATTCGCTGGTTGCGGCCTGTTCCTGGGAAAGGCTTAACTCCTCCTCCAGCCTCGGGACAGAGTAGCTCGCTCCAGTATTGGCGGGGAAGTGGGGAGAATAGGTTGCCTTCTTAAAAACTAGTGCCCTTTAGGTTGTCACCCCACTGCGGTTCCCATTGTGAGAGACAAGTGTCCAGCCCGATTGTGAGGGGAGGGGTTTGGGCACTGTATATTTGTTTTTGAGAAAACTTGCAAAGGTGTAATCAGGTGTAATCTTCAAGGTGTAATCAGGTAGCAGCCTTCAAGACCCCAGACTAGATGACCTAAAAGGTCCCCAGTTGGAAGGGACCTTGTAGGTCATCTAGTTCAACCCCAACCCAAGGAGGAATGGCACCAAAAAAAAAAGCCATTGTCTTCTCCACCACCCCAAAGTAGAGGTGAGCAACTGTGGCCCCTTTGCGACCTGTGGACTTCAACTCCCAGAATTCCTGAATTCTGGGAGTTGAAGTCCAGAGGTCGCAAAGGGGCCATAGTTGTTCACCTTTCCCCCAGAGAGATGGACACAGAATAATGGCCTTCAATGGCAGGACAGCCTTTTTCAGTTAAAAGTCCTAATAGTCAAGAGGGAAGATGGCTGCTCTTTGCTGGATATATTCAAGAGAGACTAGACAGCCATCTGTTGGGGAAAATTTAGTGTAAACTGAAGAGGGTTGGGCTCTCTGTGGTCTCTCCATGGCTACTTCAAACTCTGTGATTCTGGGCCTTCTTAGTTTTATAACTTATCTTGTTCTTAGGAAGGAAATGTATACTGTGCTCCATCCCTCCATTGGCTCAGTGTCCAGCAATTCTGTATATAAGTAGTCCTTGACTTAAAACCATTCACTTAGTGATCATTTAAAGCTACAATGCACTGAAAAAGTGACTTGTGACTGGTTTTCACACTTATGACATTGAAGCATCCCCCCGTCGCATGATCAAAATTTGGGTGCTTGGCAAACTGGCATTTATGACAGTTGCACTGTCCTGGGGTCATGTGGTCATCATTTGTAACTATCCCAGCTGGTTTCCAACAAGCAAAGTCTGGAAAAAGATTCGCTTACATGATTCACTTAACTACTCCAGTGATTCATTTGACAGCTGTGGCAAAAGGATCATAAAATTGGGCAAAATTAACTTAACAGCTGCCTCACTTACCAACAGAAATTTGGCGCTCAATTGTGGTTGTAAGTCTAGATTACCTGTAGTACGTTGGACTGAGGCAGAGTAATGGGCCCAAATCAGCCAACTGACCATGATGGAGGTGAACGGAACACAATTGCATGCCACTTTGCTGGTACTAGTCAACTTGGCTAGCTTGACTCAGATGGCTAACAATTTCATATTAAGGGGTGGCCTACTTTTCATTTCAATTGTTTTCTTTTAAGGCTGGGGTGAAATTTGGGGGGGCAAATTTCAAAAAGAGGATTGGAGCAGGTCAAAAAGTTGGGCAAAAAAAAGGCAACAACTAATTTTATTTTTTAAACTATTTATTTGAATGTATTAACAGTCTTAGTGTGATGTGTGAACTCAACCATTATTCCCTTGTGCTAAGTAAATATATTGCCCATTTCCAGCATGTTTAAAAGCATGTCAATAGCTTCACTCCAAATTTTATCTTCAGCGAAGTTGCTTTATCTGAAAGATAATGATTGACTAAGTCTCCCAGAGAGATTAAGGATCAAATGAGCATTTGCATCTTCATCTCTTTATTCCTGGTTCTATATTGTAACTCTATACCAACATCTAAAACCATATGGAAAGCCTACGTCAACAGAGGTGGAGATCAGTGCCGAGGGATAGAACAAAATTATCTGTTTTTCTTTACTCATATGTAGACCTTGAACAATTTAAAACACCTGAAGAAAGATTACTAGTTATCTAGTCCAGTGTACAATGTAATATTTAAAGTAGAACATTGTAAGCTCAGTCCTGGTATGTACTCTTTTTTAAAAAATGGAAAAGAAATATCTGAGACCCTGCAGTCTGTTAGAGAAGTTGATAAAGTAGTAGATAAATAAAATGATAAAAAGGAACTCATGTTAAGTAATTAAGTTCACACATGCAAAACCAAAGCATTTTGTTTTTATTTTGCATAAAATATTTTGGCATAGAATTATGTTTTGATCAAATAAACCCTGTCTGAAATTTATGTTTGTTTGAATGTAGTGTTTGTTATTGACTATATATTAAATTTTATGACTTACTTTGATCTAAATGTTTAGTTGAAACACCTGGCAATAACTTGTAAACAAACATACACATACACACACACCCTAAACATTTATGCTTGACTTGCTAACCAAACTCTTTCTTTCTTGCACTTTATGCAAGAGATCCAGAAAAGGGAAAACAAAAACATTTACCAACATCCCAAAATTGAATCAGGGTGAGCCCTGTTATTATCTATTTTCCCACATACATGTTTAAACTTCTCAAGACCTTAGCTAGTTTAAATTGGTTAAAAGCTAGATTAAAGAATTGACAGTTTGAATTGGGCCTTCCTGTTTAAAGTTTTAGAAGATAGTAACTTTAGAAAGAATTTTATTAAGTAAGTTTGACTTACAATTCATAGAAGGCATAAATACAGTAATTGTCAATTGAAATCTAACAAAATCCCACGAGATACAAAAAGATAGAGGTGCCTATTGTTTCCTGTTTATTTTAGTTCTTGAAATATTGAATAGCTATAGGGCAAGATGAGAAAATTGTGGGAGTAAAGCTTAAAAAATTTTTAAGGGCATTTCCTGCTGATTTGGTGTTCATTTTGAAGGATCCAGTAGAGCACAGGTGTCAAACTCGCTCGGTCACGTTGCCGTCACGTAACATATCGTGACTTTTCCCTTCGCAGAGCTGGGGTGTGCATGGCCTGTATGTGATGCATCCGGCCCGTGGGCCGTCAGTTTGACACCCCTAAAGGGAATAGAAATATTAATAGAAAAATTAAAAGAATTTGCTACACTATCAGATTTTAAGGTTTTACATAACAAAAACATGAAAATAGAGGTTCAAGAAGAATTGAAAATAGGCTTTAAGATTGAGAAAAAAAGTAAAATATTTGGTTACTCTCATGACAAGTATGAAAATATGTTATATCAGAGTAATTTTGTTAAGACAGAATGAAGTTAAAAAGTTAAGTAAAGATGAGAAAATACAATTGT
This sequence comes from Notechis scutatus, assembly GCF_049901735.1. Classification (NCBI taxonomy): domain Eukaryota; kingdom Metazoa; phylum Chordata; class Lepidosauria; order Squamata; family Elapidae; genus Notechis; species Notechis scutatus. Next base: position 67,216,444 of record NC_142011.1, on the reverse strand, counting down.
CATTGTTGGAAATAGCATCTTTTTGGTTCTCAGCATAAGCATTTTATAGATGAGAAATAATATGCAAAAAAAATATTTACATACTGTGGGATACAATTCTGTCAAGGGAAATACAAAATAAAATCAAGAAAGCAACTGATGGCAGAGGGGCATAGTTGTCAATCATGGTCAAAAAGATTTATAGTATTGGATATTCTGAGACTGATTTTTAAAATTGTACAAATGATGAACATGTGATTACTAAAATATAAACTTTCTGAAATTTGAAACATGTGAAAATGAATGCTAAATTGGCTCAGAAAATTTAAAAAACCGTTCATGAAATGATGTACAATAGATATAACATCAGAATAATTACTTAGACTGTATAAAGGTACTTCAAATCTATGTTGGAAATGTAAACAATAAGAGGTAATTTTATCATGCTTGATGGTTGTACAAAAAAGAAGCTTGCGAATATATTGATTCAAATAATTGTAAACATTATACCACTAAAATCAGAAATTTTCCTCCTGGGACTGATAAAAAGTTGAAAAAAATATCATGAAACTTTTCATATATATGATAACCACAGAGAAATTGCTAAATGCACAAAGATGGAAAGATTTGGTAATACCTATAATGAAGGTATTACTGAAGGTGATAGAACTTGTTAAAATGGCCAAATTGACCTAGTTGATCAGAGAGAAGAAAATATCTATGTTTATTGTTGACTGGTAACCCCTTATGGAGTTTTTTGCATGAACAGAAAAAAACGAACTCTCTGGTTCTGACTATTAGAACAGAATATAGGAAAAAGAATCATGATGTAACTTTAGAAAATAAGTAAATTTCAATTGTAGTTGTAACTTTTGTAAAGAAAACCAAATGCTGGTTCTTACATCTTTTTTTCTACCTTTTTTCTTTTTTCATTTTAGCTCCCTATTATTTCTTTCTTTTTTCCTTCTTATTCTACTTTAGATCAAATTGATTTTTTACTTTTTTTGTTTACTTGTTTTTAAAACTTTCAATAAAAATTATATGTTTAAAAAGCTGGTTTTTTTAAAATTATACCTTGGCGATGTTTAGAACTCAGAATCCCATATCTCATTCATTTTCTAGATTAATTTTTTCCTAGTCTCATGCATCTTTGGTTGTATTCAGATAAAATTCTGAGCATTCTCTAAAGGAATTTGGAATCTTTTGCGTAGTTAAAGAAAGTTGTTATATTTTTCAGATGTCTAATGTACCAGAAAAGTGAGTGAACATACAGAACCAAAATCAGTATCTCCACTTTAAGCATCTACAGCCTAGTACAATTTCATTGTAAAGTGAAAGGAGGGAGGCACTCTCTAATGCACATCCTAATTTACTTCTTGTGATGAATTTGAGAATTGCAGTCTTAATATATCTGCAAGAAGCCAGGTTAGGGAAACCTGCATAGGTTCTACAAGCCAATGAAATAGAACCACTATGCATAAGAAGCTACAAGATGCTACATCATTTAGATTAGTGGAATATAGGTAGTCCTCAATTTATGACCATTCGTTTAGTGACCAAAGTTACAGCAGCACTGAAAAAAGTGACTTATGACTGTTGTAGCATCCTTGTGGTCATATGACCAAAATTTGGTTTCTTGGCAACTGGCATGTATTTATGACTTGCAGTATCCTTGGGTCATGTGATCATCTTTTGCAACTTTTTGGCAAGCAAAGGCTGTGGAGAATCCATAATCACTTACCATGTTACTAACAACAACCGCAGTAATTCACTTAACAAATGTGGAAAGAAGGGTTGTAAAATGTGAAAAATCTCACTTAACAACTCTCTCATTTAGCAATGGAAATTTTGCGTTTAATTGTAGCTATATGTCAAGAACTACCTGTCCCCGATTTACAGTTGGTTCCAGAATTTATGTTACTAAGTAAGGCAGTAGTTAAATGAGACGTGCCTGATATTACAGTCTTTTATGCCAGGGTTGTTAAGCAAATCATTGCACTTGTTAAATGAATAACGTGAATCTGACTTTCTCTTTGACTTTGCTTGTTGGAAGCCAGCCAGGAAGATCACAAATGATGACCCCAGGGTGCTGCAACTGTTGTAAATGCATGCTGGTTGCCAAGTGCCCAAATTTTGCTTGTGACTGGGGATGGTGTGATAGTCATAACTGTGAGGAGTTTTTCATTGCCATTGTAACTTAGAATGGTTGCTAAATGAATGTAAATATAAGTCAAGAACCCTGGAGCTTGTTTCTTGCTAATTAAATTTAGTTATGGAATAGGTAGCTTTGCTTTATGTTATTTGTAGATATGCATAATTCAGCATTCGTTAGAATGTAAGAACTTTTTAAATCAGTTGATCCAAAGTATACAAACATGATCAATTAAAACAAGCATTTTATCTAAAATATTCAAATTAAGGAGAGAAAATCTCATTATCTTTCCCTTATGGCTAAACACAGAATGCGTAATACTTTCAAGAAGTTGTCAATCAATTGCCTATAATCTTGAACATAGATCCTGAGATCTATGTCACTATAACCTTATCATAACTTTATGAAAACCAAACCAAATTAGAACACTATCCTTTTAGTATCAAAACATTGAGGGAGGGAAAGAGAGAGAGAGAGGAGGAAGGAAGGAAGGAAGGAAGAAAGAGAGTGAAAACACTGAAAAATCCAAGGCCCACAAGGAAACTATAGTAGTGTCTGAACTGCTGCTGCTTAACAAAAACATATTGTAAATAATTTATATCCTGCTTTTCCACGCTAAGTAGATTGTGGTGCACACTACAAACAGGAAAATGATATAAACAAACAATAGGATGCAGGAGGGCTGAGGTTCAAACCCTAGCATTTCCAGTTTGAGAAGGGGAAGTCCCTTGCAAAACAGTAAGACACCGCTGGTCAATGTAAACAGTACGAAATGAGATGGCCCAATGCTCTCACACTGCATAAAGCAACTTCCTGTGTTCACTGGAGTCAGGAGGTTCACAGCACTATTAGGATTTCCTTTGGTTGCACATTACAATGCATTCCCTGAATTGGCAGAGCTTTACTTCCGTCTCTCGTTTTGGCTTCACACTCTTCTTCCTTCCCGATTGTCAAAAATCCTATTGCTCTGACAGCTGCTGCCACAGTATGAAATGTCAACTTGAACAGTCTTTCTTTCTTTCTTTCTTTTTCTTTCTTTCTTTCTTTCTTTCTTTCTTTCTTTCTTTCTTTCTTTCTTTCTTTCTTTCTTTCTTTCTTTCTTTCTTTCTTTTTCTTCCTTCCTTCCTCCCTCCCTCAATGTTTTGATACCAAAGGGATGTTTCACAAAAATATTTATTTGTAGTTCACCAAGCCTAACCTCAAACGGTTAAAAAAAGCAACCATAGAGCATTAGCTGATGATATCATTTTTATTATAAAGGAATTATAAGTTACTTTCTCATTAATTGCAATATGCTCAACAATGTTCATAACAAACTGAAATGACACCAAGATGATGTCACTCACTCAATGACATAATCATGTAAATTGCCATGGTTAAAAGCTTGCACCACAGTGCCCAATGTGTAATAAGTATGTGGAAAAGACTTTGGAAGGGAGGGTGAAGAGATACTGCCTAAGGAATGATCAGATAAGAAATAGTGGATGAGACAAGAGACTCAGAAGGGACCCTTCCTAGTTTCTCAGGCTGTAAAGGAGATGGCAGGAGAATTGTGCTTTGAGACTCGCAAGATTCTATTAATGTAACTTTACAATAAAGTAGAATTAATTTAACTGGTTCTGTTTCCTATCTAGTCTACCAGACATGGCTGACAAATGCAAGTACGTAAGTCATGGCATTTAGATGATGATGTCATACATGAGCCATCATTTCTTCCTCCCTTCTTGCCCCCACTGAAGCTCCTTAAGTATAATCTTCCTTTACTCCTCTGTGCTCTGGAATCTGTTTGAATGCAGGGAACAATTTCCCTATTATGACTGACCTTATAATAAAACCAATTCCTGGAGGAGTGTCTATCCCCTGGGACATTATCAGAAGGGAGATCTAGAGAAACTTGTATAAGTTAGGAGGATTTAGACTTTGAGAAGGAGGGCCCTAAACAGGTCTCTGGTTCCAAGATCTACATAGGTTCGTTGAGTTATCTGAATCATTTCTTTTCTCTTTGATCACATACCTAGCTATATCCTTAGGTATCATTGATTAGGTGCCTCTCGGGTTTTCTTTTAACTAATGGCATATACAGTACTGGCGATTTTCCCTCCTACTCTTTGAAATGCCCTTTCTTCACCCAAGTAATTGTACTTTTTCTGATTTTCCATTATTTACCAATTTTTCTCTGTGCCTAAAAAGGATCGTTTCCCAATTAGTTTTCAGGAAATATTTAGCAGACAGTAAAAGAATAGAGCAAAAGCCGTTATATTTTATATGTGCATATGTGCCTGTAATGTTTACTTGAAGGCAAAAGCAAAACCAGGAATCACTAATGAATATCTGATCAAGAATTTAAGTTTTTATGAGCTCTCTAAAAGGTTGAATTTTGAAGCATTTATCCCAAATCTGTGCTTTTAAATCTATGAAGTTACCTTAGAATCATTGAAAACACTGCAATGTTGACCAAATCCTGTATACAATATGGTTATAGCAAGATTGAACCTTTTTGGCAACACAGGCAGCTATGTGAAAGTTGAGATCAGAAAACAAGGGTTTGGTTTTTTTAAGCAGAGCTTCCAAACAAGTACCAATTAGGAGTATGATTAATGGTCTGAAGGATATGTGCCATCGCAAAAGACCTACCTCTTATCTCTAGAAAAACTGGAACGACCCGCTATGAACACAACTATGCTGCAACAGTACATTTGTGAAAGATCGGAAGTCTAGGTCCTCTTATTACATAAATATTCGTGGAAAAGGGAGAAAAGAGGAAAAGTGAATGATGAATGACATGCTCTACATATAACGAACTCCAAAGTTATCTTGTCATAAAGGGGAAAAAAGGCTTGGCTTGACTGAAAAACTAGTAAGCATCTCAACTGTGTGCAGATATAAGTAGCTTGATTTTCTGATGCTTCACTTCCTCCTGTAACAATCACTGTGAAGCTGGTGGGAGGAGGAAAGTTAAAGATTGCAATTCATTACATCAAATCAAAAGTTTCTTAAGATTGTCATCATATATAGAGAAAATAAAACATACAGAGGTCACATGAATATGCACTCAACAATTTCCTATTGCTAAACTAATAGAGGAATTAACTCCAGGTAAAAACTTTTACCATCTTTTTCTGAAATAGAAATAAAATGAAAAAAAAAATTAAGCAGTTTTTCTACTTTGTCTTTACCTGTTTCTCATCCACCAAGCAACCATGTTGTAAATGTACATCTCACCCTTACAAATCTGATGCTATACTGCAAGGGTCTTCAAACTTGGCAAGTTTAAGACTTGTGAACTTCAACTCCCAGAATTCCTGAGCTAACATGACTGGAGGAGGAATTCTAGGAGCTGAAGTCCACAAGTCTTAAAGCTGTCAAGTTTGAAGCCCCTTGCTATATTATATGTTTATCAACTGGAGATTTATAAGAATATTGTATTTGTTCCTAAATCAATACCAGAGTTTATTAAAAATTTATAGAGTTGAATGTTCATCTATCTATAGATGGATTGATCTAATCTACATGGTTGCTCATCTCAAGTGACTGGGCGAAAACAATTAAAATAAAAACAATTATAAACATTACAAAAGTTGAAATACAAAGCAGCTAAGAAACATCAAATCAAAATGACTAACACATCCATCTATTCTTTCTTCCAATACTGTGCACTTTGCCTCTCTAGTGTTTCAGCTACTGTCCTCTACAGCTGGATTATTGCTTGCTTCACTGATGACACATTTTATTTCCCAGTGGCTCAAGATATCTTAGATAGAGTTTTTGCTACTTTAGTTGTATAATGACTGAGAAAGGTTAGTATGACAGTGACTGACCAAAGATCAGTTGGTGAGTTTTGTCACCAAATGCATATTTGAACTCAGGTCACCCTAGTCTGGTGACACTCCAACTATTAGAGCTTCACCCCAGGCATGGCAATAAATCTTTATAGGAATGCAAGAATGCACACCCTATGTGAGCCTAGCCCCAGAAGGTTCAAAGGATAAAACTTAGATGTTGCCTTTTTTACACATGCAGAAAAAGTTCTGATATGGATGTTCAACACTACTGAATCTAGATATCTAGCTGTAATGTATTGCATAGTATTTGGGGGATCAAGTGACCAGTTAATACTATTGAATATTAATATGCCAGGAACTGTATTCCAAATACTAGGTGAGACTAGAGATACGGATTCTCAGGAGCTGACTCCATTCTTTGGAACTGGAAATGCCCAGAGGGAATTTGGTTGGCCTCATCCTCCTCCGGTTATCATTTTGTAGAGAAGGATGGTACTTTTTGACTGGGAGGTGGGTTTCCTAGCAAAAGGTATTTCATTTGTTGGTGCTGACCTGCTCTAACTGCTACTTCACATGTATTCACTTGCTGAGCTTGTGGTTTATTCCAAATGCCCATACTTTGGTCATGTTCAGAGAACTGAAGTAAAATTGTTATCTACGTGCCAGATCTTGAGGTGATAGAAAACTATGCTGACATAACTATGCTTCCCTCAATAGCCATTCTGATGCTAAGCCTTCATTTGCAATGCTAGAATCCCTTCCTTTATTTTATTTTTTTGTCTGCCCAGCAAATATTACCAGTCAGTGGAAAAACATCCATTGCTTCTTAATTTGAGATGAGGCTGGGGCTGACGAAGGCAAGCTTTGTCCAATGGCTAGATTTGAGAGTATAACCATCTGTCAAAAGTTGCTTCCTTTTCTCATATGTAGTTTTTGTGAATGTATTAAAGGAAGCCTGACTAGATCACAGTCAGCTTCTTTTGGGCAGTGTTTAATGGAATTCTGAAATTGTCTTTAATCTTGCCAAAAGTGAACTAATTATTAGATGATATCAGGTGTTTTTGTTTTTTTTTTGTGTTTTTTTTTTGAGAAGAGCTGAGGTGGCACAATGGTTAGAATGCAGTACGGCAGGCTACTTCTGCCTGTCGGCTGCCTGCAGTTCAGCAGTTCAAGTCTTATTGACTCAAGGTTGACTCAGCCTTCCATCCTTCTGTATTTGGTAAAGTGAGGATCCAGATTGTTAGGGACAATATGTTGACTCTGTGAAACCACTTAGAGAGGGCTGTAAAGCACTTTAAAGCGATTTATAAGTCTAAGTGCTATTGCTATTGCTATCAACCAAAGGTGGCATCAGAGGTGTCCGCAAAGTGTGGTTAAAAAAAAGTCAAGATGGCAGCCACAATCAAAGTTCCAACTGTTTTTATGTGCATCAAACATACCATAATGGCTGCCATCTTAATTTTTTTGACTATATCTGTAGACACCTCTCATTGGAGTCATGGTGCCATCCAATTGGGCTATTTGTAAGATTGCAAAACAGTTCTACTTTAAAGCCTCCATTTAAAATATTTCATTCTGGAACACCGGCTCTATGAAGGTGAAGTTCTGGGTGAAGCATCAGTAGACATTCTGCCACTACTGAAGTGGGATGTTGTGGGCCTGAGGCAGTCATGTAGAAATGTTTCTAGCTTGTTTTTGTTGATCCACTGTCTGCATCCATTTCAAAATACGGATTAGCAAGATCAAGGACTTGTGATATTGGGGATACCTACCATAAGCAACATACAAGCTTTATTGCAACTAATAGTAGTGATAGAAAATCTATGCTGTCAACAACAGCAAGACATTTACTTCAATGCAGAACATAGTGCCCTAAGGCTGAGTCAAGCAATAGTCAGAATTTGAAAAGTAGGACAGCCAAAAGTCATTAGAGGTCACACCTGTTATTACCCAGAGGGTGGTTCTGGACATGCCACTCCGCATTGTGAAGATATTAGATTTCAGCATTCTCCAGCTGCTTGGTCTCAAATCTAGAATCCCCAGACATACCATATTCAGAAGCTAGGGGGTGCCCACTCTGTAACGGATATAGAGGGAAGGCCTGTTGGGGTTGCTGCCAGCAACAGGACCTGATAGTAACAAGCATCTTCACACACCTTGACGCAGCCTGTTAACCTCTTCTACTCACTGGGGAAGGAGAAGGCGTTTTCTGCTATTGGCATCATCTTCCAGGCTTTAGGACCCAGTAGAACATTGTTTGCTTCACAAAGAGGTCATAGACATAGCCTGTACAGCAGAAGTAAAAGAGGGCCATGATTCTCATGGACATCTACCTATGAAATCTCAGACATGGGGTCACAGATACTGAGAATGGAGCTAACCTGCAAAAGGCAGCCAAAGCAGGTGTAGTTTGATAATCTACACCAATTCTCACAAATTGTCATTTCATTATCGGGGATATTGTTGGTACTGAAAATTCCAGCATCAGGTATCTTGTCAAGCACTGACATGGTTGCCTGCAGTTTTACCATAAGAATGCAGAATATTTTTATCTTAGGTAATGGAAATACATGTATAGGAGCAGAGGTACATCAAGCTCAGCCTATCTTGATCCCTGACAATGCCATGGGAAATCCATTTGGCTATTGCACAGGTGACTAGATGTGGATAAAAATCTATCACAAGTCCAAAATACAATGCATCTGTACTCATTTTAGCTACAAACCTCTTGAGGTCAATCTTGGAACAACTTGTTCACTTTTCTGGTAAGTCCTTGGATAATTTTCAGGATGAGTTAAGGATCCCATGAATGTGGTGGCTAGTCTAGTGACTTCAAGGGCGAAGGGGCTACTGAAAGCACTGCTTTCTTAAGATAAAGCGATAGCTCTGGGATTGTGGGTCTCAGCAAGAAAGATTGGATTGTTGAATTAAGCATGTACAGCAATAACAGCAAAAATAGCAAGCAGGGGTCTGGTTCTGTGGTGTATTCAGACAATAGCTACACAAGGCTATCAAGAAAACAGATGATTCTAACAGTTCTGTGCTACCCCAAACAAGACCAACAGGTTTGCTTTTGTTTTCTTAGATTTGGCTAGTTCTGGCAATACCCAGTAGCAGTTTATCAAAGATCATTGTCCTGAATTAGAGTGTTTTCCAGGAGAAGAGACATAGCGATATCCCATTGTTCATTTCTGAACCGTTGCCCAACTTTCTTTATCTGGCACTGGAGGCTAGTGAGACTTACAGCAATGCTGGAAGCATGGCATAATTGGTAATCTTCTTTCACCCTAATCTCACATTTCATCCTTTTTAAATGTGTATGTTTAATGGCACCTAATACCTGAAAAGACACTGCTGAATGCAGAGAAGCAGAGCAATCCTAAGTATACCTCAGTAAGTTTCATGATGTTCAGAAGTGTTACTATGTTTGGGAATAAAAAAAAATTGTTGCACACCCAGTGTTGCTTTGAGATGGGTAGCATATAAATGAAATAAATAAATTTGTTAACTCTTTTTAAAAAATCCAAAAAGTATCACTTAAAACATCCTTTTATTAAATCAACTCAAAAGCCACCCAATTTAATACATTAACAATACTGTTTTTGTAATAGACGCATGTCTCTATTTTTTGCTTAATCTCTGACCGTATGTTCAGAGGTGGGTTTTAACGTCAGAAGGTCCTATTTTCAAAAGTTTGGAAGCCACTCTTTGTTTATTCCTGCAGCTGTGGGTGAAACTTGAAACCATCTCAGTACCACGTAGAGCTTTCTTTGAACACAGCGCTCCCACATTCCATTCCAAATCCAGGGAGCCAACATTTTAGGATTTCCTGGCTACTTGCTTTTCTCAACTCCACTCCCGGAGAGGTCATCTCAGCTTTCACTTGCTTGTGAACTTAAACCAGAGATGGGTGGGCAACTTTACGACCTGTGGACTTCAACTCCCGCAATTCCTCACCCAGCCATGCTAGTTCAGGAATTCTGGGAGTTGAAGTCCACAGGTCGTAAAGGAGCCACAGTTGCCCACAAGTGGAAACTCCTAAAGAAGTTGAAAGTTCGCTTTCGCGAGGTGTCTTTTCGGATTGGCTTATTTAGCGTCTCGGATTCATTCAGCTCCTTATATTGGAAGCGGCAGAGTTAAAATACCCGGCGAGCAGTCAAATGCGTTGTGACTGTCGGCGATCCCAGCCGTTCAGTTGGAAGCCGCCGTTTGCAGCGCCAAATGCAGGAAACCGTCCCCTTCTCCCCACCTCGATTCACAAGAGTCCGTTTGACTCCTCGCCACCAGAGGACCAAAAGCCAAAACTCCCATGTACCAGAAAGAGCACCCAGAATAAACGCCAGGAGTTCCTGGCGGGAATTGACCCAAACGCGACTTTTTAAATATATTTTTGAAGACTTAAGCGTGAGAAGGAATGTGAAAATAATAAAGACGGGATATCAATAAATGAATGAACTTTTTTTTTTAAAAAAAGTTAGTTCTCTCTTGCAAAGCCGCGCGCTGCGGTTCCAGTAAGGCGCCGAAGGGTCTGGGCGAGCCCCCTCCTCACAGGAAGCATTTTTAAAGTAATGCAGACCACCGTCCACTTTTCTCTCCGCAGACAGGGTGGCACAACGATCCCGAAGAAGCGCCTCTTTGGTTTTCAAGTTCGGCACCCGTTAGCTGGGGGGGCTACGGCAAGTTTGCCTCAGAAAAAGTGCGGAGGAGGAGGAGGGCGACGCGCGGAGAGAAAAAGCTTTTCTCTCAGCCCTCGCGAGGGTCTCCCTGGCTTTCGGAGGAGCGGCAAGGGTCGCGGCTTCCAAAGAGAGTGCCTCCGACTCGTAAAAAGCCCGGTGGTCACCGCAGCGCTGGACTCGGAAGAGACCGCCTTTGATGTCAGCGGGACTCGCTTCCCAGCCACAGGAACACTAGCAGGCTGCGGCAACAAGCCTCTCCCTCACGCCCCCGCGTTTCCCCCTCCCGGGAAGCGCTTTGCTGAGCAACAGGATTCCCGGGGGCGGAGGGGAGGACGCGAGAGGCGGGGGGGAAGGGTGTCACGTGGGAGTCAGCCCATCACACCCCTCCCCCGCCCTGTCTCAACCCGAGAGTCCGCACTGAGGACTCTAGTCCCCGGGCATTGAAAGAGGTGAGGTGGGGGGGAGGGGGAATTAGAAAGCTACTTTTCAAGTCTTTCGACTCCTGATTGGCCGCCAGCCTAAGAATCAGGCGACATTCTTCCGGGAAAAGCAAAAACAAAACATCATCTTCTTTCTTCCCGGACGGGGAAGGTCGCTTCTCCCGCCAATGTGCCTCGTCTTGTCTTGAAGTTGTCTCCTTCGGAGCGCGCACGCCCCCCCGTTTCCTCTTCAAGTTTGGTATGTCCCGTTGCAGGACACCTTCCCCTCCTCTTTGCCCGGTTCCTCCAACCCCGCTAAGGCGCTTAAGCGGGTAACCAGATATTCAAAAACAATACGTCAGCCCACAATGCCCTGCACGGAGCTCAGGCATTACCTCATCCCACAATGCCTTGCGAAAAGGGGCCGGGAAACTTATCGGGGTGGGGTGGCCATGGAGATGGGCGCCTTTGCAACAGGCTGGCCCAACCCCCCTCCTCCCCCTGAGAGGCGGCGGCAGCCAATGGGAAGGCCCCGGGGTGACATCATGGGCTATTTTTAGTGGGTTACTGCTCTCTGATAAGTGTTGTGCTCCACGCTGGGAAAGAGCTCAGAGTGGGATTGAGTGGCGGCGGGAGAAGTGACGGTGGCAGCGCTCCTGTCCGGTAGCGGGAGAAGAAGCCCCAGCAGAGCCGGTTTCAGCTCCAGACGCCAGCAGGGCCCCCGGGCTGCTATTCCCGAGAACCTGACGCACAGAGAGCGAGCCGGCGCTCCCTTGTTAAAAAGTCGAGTCGGGGGTCGCTGAGATCCCCCCAGCCGGAGCGCGAAAGCTGAACTTGCCCGGGCATCCTTTCCTTTGGAGCGCCCCGAGTGCCTTGCCTCCTGGACCGCTTCAGCTCTTCTCGTCTGAATCCCGAAGGTGCCGAGCGTGGGAATCTCTTCTTTTTTTCCCCACCAACCCACCCCCTCCTCCCCTTCTGTGAGCAAGAAGAGGGGCGATCTACTTGTGGCAACTTTTTCTTCTTCTTCTTTGCCTTTCTGGCTGGGACTTGAGGCGACCTGCTTTTTTTGACAGCCGCTGCGAGAAAGGAGAGGACTCAGACAAGTGGGTTTGAAACTCGGAAACGCTCCAGACCGACCCAGGACACTCCCACGAGGAGTGCGAAGGGGCGGAGGAGGGAAGGAAAAAAAGGACTTCAAAAGTTTCTGGATTCCATCCTTCTTCGGAGCGATAAAGAGGCACCCCTGAAGCATTATTCCTTCCTTGGACTGAGAAAGGGATTCCGAATTTGAAAAATAACTTTTATTTGGGTCTTCCTCCCCCACCCCATCCCCTCCCAACAGTCACAGTCGGGAAGTGATGCGCATTCTGGATCTTTGAGGTGAAACTGTGTGTGTTCGAGTCTGACTTTTTTCTAGCCAAACTGGGGGCTCGAATCAATGCCTTGTTGCAAAAAAGTAAGACTTTAATTGATCACTTTTGAACTGTTGTCTTCATTGTTGAAAGAGTGTTGTTATAAGAACTCTACCTACTTCATAACTGTGGCAGCTGTGAACTTTTTTAAGTTGTAACAAACCAACTTCCTTTCCTAGGTCTGTTTTTTGGGCTATAGGTGAACAAACTTGTGGACTGTATTCTATGACTGCAAAGATGGAACCTACATTCTACGACGATGCCATCAATGCTACCTTTGTGCAGCCAGAAAGTGGTGCTTATGGATATAATAATCCCAAAGTTCTGAAGCAGAACATGACTCTCAATCTGGCTGACCCCTCCAGTAACCTCAAGCCCCACCTGAGGAACAAAAATGCTGATATCCTGACCTCTCCAGATGTTGGCCTCCTCAAGCTGGCTTCTCCTGAACTGGAAAGGCTGATTATTCAGTCAGGAAATGGACTGATCACTACCACTCCGACCCCAACCCAGTTCCTCTGTCCCAAAAATGTCACCGATGAGCAAGAAGGTTTTGCTGAAGGCTTTGTCAGGGCACTCGCAGAGCTACACAATCAAAACACCATGCCGAATGTTACCTCCGCTGCTCCGCCTACGAACTCCGGCATGGCCCCTGTCTCTTCCATGGCTGGAAACAGTGGCTTCAATGCTAACATGCACAGCGAGCCACCCGTCTATGCTAATCTCAGTAACTTCAATCCTAGCGCACTCAATACAGTGCCTTCCTACAATGCAAACAACCTGGGCTTTCCTCCACAGCATCATATAAACCCCCAGATGCCAGTGCAGCATCCGCGCCTCCAAGCTCTGAAAGAAGAGCCTCAGACTGTCCCAGAAATGCCCGGGGAGACTCCTCCCCTGTCCCCTATTGACATGGAATCCCAAGAAAGGATCAAGGCAGAGAGGAAGCGCATGAGAAATCGAATTGCAGCTTCCAAGTGCCGGAAAAGGAAGTTGGAGCGGATTGCCAGGTTGGAAGAAAAAGTCAAAACTTTGAAAGCCCAGAACTCAGAACTCGCGTCTACTGCCAACATGCTGCGAGAGCAGGTTGCACAGCTGAAGCAGAAGGTCATGAATCACGTCAATAGTGGATGCCAGCTAATGCTCACACAGCAGTTGCAAACTTTTTGAAAAGACTGAAAAGTAACTTGATGAGGAGAAATTAAGGAGAGGAAAGCATTTGGGAGGCAGACGCCCTCCCGCAACACACACACACTTGTGGTGGGTGGAAAGAAATGGCTGAAAGGCATTGAATCCGAAGACTGCCACCCCCGAGTCAAATGCATGTGTGGAGAGACTGGTGTGCCTTTTGGGTGAGGTGGCGGCGTATCAGTTGACAGAGCAACTCAGCAAAACAGCTGAGCTGTTCCACTCAGATAAGGCATGGGATGCCTTGTGTTTGTCTTTCTTTTTCTCTCTCTTTTTTTTAACATTGACCAAGACTTGCATGGACCTAACATTAAAATGATCATTCAGTATTAAAAGTTAAACTGCAGTAGATACTGTAGATGGCTTTCTCTTAGTACTCCTTTTAAAAAAAAACAAAAATAGGGAGGGTGTTTTGGGGAAGCTAACAACAGAAACTGGGCTATACTGCCTGTCTGAGTTGTGTATGTACATGTATATTTTTTATTTTATGACAACTGATTAATGTCAAGTAAAACTACTTCATGACTTTGTAAGTTATTTTTTATGTTCATTTGGGTTCCACCCAGTATTGTTTGTAAATAAGAGATTTTTTTAGCAACTTTTGAGTTTTTTTCCATTTGTAATAAAGTATATAATTTTTTTAATGTTTATTTCTGAAACAAAAGAAGGGGTTGATCTTATTTAAGAAAGCACCAGTAATCCTTATTTTCTTTTGATAAGTATTTAGATTTCAATTCTACACACACTTAACCTAGGAGCAAGTCTTATTAACTTCAGTGGGGCTTACTGCTGAGTAGACATACAAAGATACTTGTAAATCGGGCATAACAGAATCAACTTTTAGTTGAATGTTAAAACTCTACTGAAGTGAGGAGTGAGAAACTCTTCTTTGATCTTCACATACTGTAACAACCATTTAAAAAGTCTTGTGGTACTCCTGTTACAATAAAACTATTGGTCTTTAGAGTGCCATAAAATTCCTTGTGTTCTAATTCCCAGGTGGGTAAATTTTGTTTTGCCTAAGGGTATCAAATTTATATTCCTAGGTTACTAACAAATACTGGATGGGAAACATATAAAGACTTACACATTCAGATATTTATTTCAAGTAAGAGAACTGACTTCCTCTTAAAGGCATCATTTACGGAGGTGGTATTAGAAAAAAAAACTAGACACCAGAAATGCTTGACAATCTAGTGCAAATAATTTAGTGATCTACTGGTACATTTTAATCTACTTTTTGCCTATCCCTGCTTTTAACTGGAATACAAGAGACATCTCAGTGACCCCCTGTGGTGGAAAAAAAGAGCTGCTATCTAATTTGACTTTAAACTTGTATGGTTTGCTCCACAAAGAGCTACTGATACAATTTTAACAGAAGTGAAAAAAAGTTATTCTGTATCTACGTACTTGTAGAATAAACTTTTTTTAAAGTATTAACTGGCCATTTCACAATTACATGTTCTTAAGAAAATATTGATAACCTTTTGGAAGAAACCACTGTTTTTAAAAGCAACCAATTTGTCACCTTTCTGTTTGTTATCTCTTTGATTTTTTAAAAAAAGCTCTCTGTTCATAAGTATTTAGGACTATGCCTGTTGTCCAATAAAACCATTCTATTAATCTTCCAACAAATATGAATTTCTTTTCCCTCTTTTGGTGATGGTTTTTTAAAACTATATTTCACAACAGATGAGAAGAGAGAATAATTTAAACTGGATTATGTGGCTTGGAATTTGGGAAGTAAAATTCATAAATACTAAATATGTTTTTAATAGTGGCAGGTTTTATAATATCATTATGACACAAATTTGCAACATTCTGTAGACCAGGGGTTATACCTATAATTCATTTATGCAGGATTCCCCTGCTAAATTTCTGCCTATTGTGCATCTGTTAAACATCCAGAGGCAACTAAGAAATGCTTTTAGACCACTTGAAATGCAGTGTTCCTAAGTAGTGGGATGCAACAACTTTTAGTGTTCTTCAGAAGAGTGACTTCTTTATGATTGCATCTTTCTATAAAGAGGCTGAATTAATAGTGGCAATTGACTGCCTCCTATATTTAATGGTAGTTAAAGTTGTCAAACAAGGGGTTAAGCAGGGTGATTGCATATTCTGTTGGGTGTCCCTAATGCTGACACAAGCAAGCTGGAAAGCAAGCTGATTCTGACCATCTGTAGGAACAAGCAATCAAAGGGCCGAACAAGCATAAAACTCAATGGGGTGTGGCCTTTCTGCTCCCCAACAAGTGCCAACTCGCAAAACAAGCAGCCTACCTGGAAAGGTAAAGCTCTTAACTATCAAGCGTACTTCTGTTGTGCAAGAGATTTTATAGTTCTAAACATTCCATGTCATTCTGGATAGGAGCAGACTGCCCTGATTTAATCTTGGTGTTTCTAAACTCCTTGACATTTCCAGGAATGTCTTCTCATTCTATCCCTTTTTTTAAGGCTGTCCACTGATTCACCTTTTTTTTACTTGGTTTCCAAATAGCAGTATCCACGCAAAAATAAAATACAGGAGAAGTTGAGTGCAAATTTAAAGAAGGGATTCTTAGGGATTCCAGCAAGCATTTTTAAGATAAGAAAAAGACTGTTTGCATTTTCCCAAATATAGCACACACCAACTGTCTCCCAATCTGCTTGGGGTCCCAGGACAGATGGACCATTTTGGAGAATGCTTGGTCCTGGATTTTGCTTTTGGGTATGACTCTTGTATCTTTATTAGCTGGATTTGCAAAATACGTTGAAACGAAAACTAACTGTGTGGACCTGTGTTCATTGTGTTTTGCATCTCAGGGTCTGGGCTTGAGACAGAGAACCAGCCAATCACAAGTTAGCCCTGTCCAAATCAGCCCACAAGTGGTTAGTATATGATTTCATGTGTTGTGTGTACCCAGGAAATGGGGTTAAATATTCTATGACTCATTTAATATTGGGCAAATGTATTGTGTGAACACAGCCCATAAATTGTGCAAACCAAGTTGATGTGCCTAGCTTATGATTTGGTGAGCTGAACAAATTTGTGTCAGTAGTTCAGTAGCTCCATTGTTTAGCTTTTATGAATATACCTTAACGGAGATGGATGGCAATGCAGTCAATACGATTTTTTCCCCATATTTGAGTTGCAGGAATTGAAAAATGTTAACCAATCTGAGTTAATAAAATAACTCTTAAAATTAGACCACCACAACCACTGACAACTTTAGAAGAAATGTAAAAATAGGACAGTTGGATTTCTTTATTTTTTAATGAACAGAAACTCTATAGGTTTCTGTTCATCAAAAATAAAGGTAACAAAAAGTAACAAAAAGACATTGTAAATGTAAATGGTACTTGAAAACTAACACATTTATTTAGTACTAGGCAACCCATGTCCTGTTGGGTCATCATTTTGGAGATATTTCCTTATCTGAAGAGAGAAACAGAATGACCATGGGTAGGTGAAAAAGCAGTAATAGGAGTGACTTCTGACTTCCTGACATCTTCCCCATTGGGTTTCCTTGTGGGAATCTGGTAGGGAACATCAGAAATTTCCCTCCTTCCTTCTTCCCTTCCCTTCCCAGCAGGAGCAAGGGATTGCAAGAGTGGCTGGGAAACTGTCACAAAACATTGAAGATGAGGATCATGTGACCACAGCAGCAATTTGACTATAGCAGCAGCCTAAAGCAGCCACATCTGTCTGAAATTTCATTTCCTCAGGAGCTGCTAGTCCCGGAATTTAGATGCATTCTGTAAGTCAATGCATTCAAGATACCTTGGTTCAGAAATTGTTGCTCTATGATGTGTTGTTTTGCCCAATTAAAGTTTATATAAACGAAAGTTTTAGTGGTATACAGATTTCTTGTTACGGACTAAAGTTCACTTTACCATGTATCTGGCATATTATCCTATGTTGCAGTTGCATTTCATTTATGAAAAACAAATCCCCATGGAGCTTATTCCTGGCATTCTTTGCTGCTGTACTCCAACTAGTTTGAAGCAATAAACCAAATGTTAAAAAGAACAGTAAAATGGCATTAGTCCAAAGGGAAGGATGCTCAATCCTACCTTCGCATAAACCCTCTCCCTCGGCCAGAGCCATTTTACAAAACTTCATTAGGGTGTTCTTACAGTTCTTATATATGAGGGAAGTTTGTTTTAAGTAGAACTGCTACCACTAACAAGTCCCTACTATGGGATCTGTGCAGATGAAATTCTTTGGGAAAACGGTCATCAGTAAAGCCTTGCTCCCAGATATCATAGGATAGGCAGATTTATTTTGGAGCTGATCTTGGGGATAACCAGTCCCTGAATCTTGCTTGATACAATATGTTCAGGCATAACATTTATTTCTAGGGACTGGTCTTCTAGCACTATGAATTCTTCATTAAACGACTTAAGATTCTTCTGGCTGCTCCCACTGGAGCTAACTAAGCCTGAAATAATTTTTCAAACTCCCAAAACTCTGTCACAAATCAGCATTTGTTGTACGAAATCACAAATCTCTTAAGCTAAATTGGCATTTTAAATATAATTATTTCTTTGACTATAAAAATTGACACTTTAATAAAAACAAAAGAATAATACATGATTAGATCGAACAAAGTTATAATGCAGTTAGTTTAGGAGATAGTGTGAACTCAGATGTGATTTGTGATTTATGGTTTAGCATGATATTGAAACCAGGCATCATGGCTTGCACAGCCATTATGGTTTATTATTATGAAACATGTTTCATAAAATAGATTCCAGTTCCCCAGAAAGAAACATAAACCAAGAAGTAAGAGGATAAAATATAAAAAACTTAGTAAGATGGTAACATAGACAAGGAACATTGGTGGACCAGGGGAAGATCTGGCTCCACCTTCCTCACTCTGGTGCCCTCTATATCAAGGGTGTCCAATTTTGGCAACTTAAAGACTTGTGGACTTCAACTCCCAGACTTCCCCAGCCAGCCATACTGAGAGTTGAATACAGAAGTCTTAAAAGTTGCCAAGGCTGGATATCCTTGCTCGGTATATTGGACTAGAAAGCATTTCTTCACATTTCTTGAGAGGCCTATTCCATCTCAGGCAGTGGTGGGATTCAAATTTTTTTTACTACTGGTTCTGTGGGCAGGCTTGGTGGGTGTGATGTGGCTTGGTGGGTGTGGTTTGGTGGGCGTGGCAGGGGAAGGATACTATAAAATCTCCATTCCCTCTCCACTCCTGAGGGAAGGTTGCTACAAAATCCCATTCCCTCCCCATCCCACTAACCTGCTTTCCAGCTCTGTTCTCCTGTGTAGGGCAACAAAAGAAGACCCAGCCGATCAGCTGGAACTCGGGAGGCAGAGAATAGATTGGGGTGGGGCCAGTCAGAGGTGGTATTTCAAAGTACTCAAAATTTCCGCTATCGGTTCTCCAGAACTGGTCAGAACCTGCTGAATACCATCTCTGATCCCAGGGAGGTAATATTAAACAATCATAAATATTAGCCACTAATAGTCTTTCCCATTATAAATTTGCTTAACCCCTTTTCCAGACTGTTTTTGGTTATACCATGACATTTCAGGACTCTTGATAGTCCTGACAACTGAAACTGTTTGACAAACAGGGAATGAAGAACCTCTCCAGCCAACCACACAAAACAGGTTTATAAATACAAAGATTCAAATATGCCTGCAATGGACTGAGCATAAGGCAAGCTTGAATTAAAAATGTTTCAAAAGGTGCTATTTCCTGAGAACAAAGCATGTGATTAACCTTTTTTTTTTTTTTGCAAATTACATTTTCCTGGTGAATACCATCAAGAGGCTGGGATTCTGCAAGTATATTTTCTCCTTCCAAACCAATTGACTGCCAAAAAAGAAAAAAAAGAAAGAAAGAAAGAAAAGGCTTGGAAAGATCAGATATGGGTTTCTATCTTCTGCAGTAACAGATTAGGTCCTCAGGGACATCTGATTTATCTTTTGAGTACATTCTGGCTAAAGGGAGTTTCTTTAATCATCCCCCCACAACAAGATACTTTTTCTAGGGAGAATATTCATGCCCCTGAAGGGAGTTTCTACCAAACAGAAACAAATCCTCTCATTAACCCTACATACCTGGAAAATGGCTTTTCTTTGAACCATGTGGTCAAATGAATTCCAATAAGGGAAGTTACAGTGAAGTTCTCACTATTACTTCTCCAGCGTAAAAATGGTCAGTTGTAAGGGGTGGGTGGGAATCTACAGTATTCCAAAACTTAATTGTGGGAATTATACTTATCAAAATTTCCCATCTTCAGTTTGTGATGGGAGGCATGTAAAAAAAACCTTACCCATTCAGCCAAGAACTTGAATGGTTATTCTGTTTTATTTTATGATCAGCCCTCTGATATGATATGTAACTTCATGGTGCTTTAGGACTGAGTCTTGTTTGAATGGCTATGTCCAACATGACATCTACTCTGGGAGATGAGTGAAAACAATGCTGAGTTAACATTTGCTCCCAGTTGTTTATTAATGTGAAAGGTCAAAATGAACCTTGGGTAATGAACTGAGATACAAAGATCCAATACAGAGTGGATGTAAGATTCTTCAAATACAGCCCAGAAACCCTTGCTTACACAGTGCAGTGCAGTATATACAATACAGAACAATGCAATGTCATGTTGGGAGTTGCATGTCAGCAAATCTTGAAGACCATGATGGCTCTCATTTCCAATGTTATATGAACAATTCTATGTCTGATAAAATGGATTGTGAGTCACTTGTTCTGTACTAAATACTGTGTCAGTTTTCAAAAGGCCCTAACCCTAACCCTTAAGAATTCTGAAACCAGCTTTATGACTGAGATATTTCTTCTTTTGAGTGAATAATACGTCTAAACACATGAATACAAGGCAGTCCTGGATATCAATTACAAGTAAATGTTTTGCACCACACAATTAATTTTATGACATCAAATCTTGCACTGAGCTCTTTTTAAAAAAAATTGTGCCTCAGTAAAGAACTGGGAACTTTTAACCTGCTCCAGCATTGTCAGCTGTGGAGTGGGAAAACAAATTGGATTGTTATAATATACAATTTTGTTTTGTTTTTAGTTTTAGGTTAAGGCACCAGCCTAGAAACCAGGCGACCATGAGTTCTAGTTCCACTTTCGGCATGAACGCCAGCTGGGTGACTTTGAGGCAGTCACTCTCTCTCAGTCCATGACATCAGGTTCAGGTCAGTTCCTGTTGTAGCCAATGAATCAAGACTTGGTTGATGGGAGGGTGTGGAGCAGAAGCTGGACTTCCAGGAAAATGCTAGGGAGAAAAAAATATCAAACTGGGACATAAGGCAGTTACCGTCTGAGCATGCATAAGCGCACCAATTGTGCCTACCGTCCCTGTCCTATTGTTTTTTATTTTTCTTATAAGTATCTATCTCATGTATTCAAAACTGTATTTATTCTTATCTTGTAAGCGATTGACAAATCAAATAAATACTAAAATACTAAAATTTTGTGAAGGCCATCCCTAAAGTATGAAGGATAGTTGGAGCCCTGGTATATCGACAGAAATGTTTGTGTGGTGGCTCCTATCTCCTGCCCATTTTGGTACTGGTTTCAGCAGGAGTCGTGGCAATCCAATCATGATACGGCAGAGATAAAAATGAGAAGAGATGAACTAGTTGTGAACTAAATGGGTGTGGGGAAGAGGGGGAAGGAAAGGAGTACACACGAGAGAGTGAAATCCTTGGATATATTGGCAGTGTTTAATCTCTGCCTCCTCCACCTTTGAGAACAGTGACGTGTCTGGCATGTACTTAATGTGACTCTGAAAATCTCCACAATAAGGGCAGGGCTGTCTAGACAGAACTGTTTTCTCTGTCCTTGTTGTTTTGTTCTTCAGAAACCAACACTTTTTGCTTATCTTTACATTGATTAATTAACCGTAATTACTGTATATTGAATAATCAAATGTCTACAACGGGCAGTCAGCAATCAGTAGTCCAAGGACAGCCAACCAGCAGGAATCATAACTTATTTTTAAAGGAAAACACAGGCATTTTATCCTTGTAAAATGTTCCAAACCAATATTCCTGGAGGCATCAATGCTGATCTCTAACCAGATACCTTCCAAATGTGCTGAGATTGTAGCTCTTGGAATTCTGATAAGTATACTTCAAGCATATCTGGAGCTTGACAAATTATTTATCTACCTCTCATCTATCTATCTATCTATCTATCTATCTATCTATCATCTATCTATCTATCTATCTATCTATCTATCTATCTATCTATCTATCTATCTATCTACCTATCCTATCTATCTATCTATCTATCTATCTATCTATCTATCTATCTATCTATCTATCTATCTATCTATCTGTCATCTTGTTTGGAAAGAAATTTAGCAGACTTACATCTAGGAACTGTTGCTCCAACCTGTCTAGTTTGATGAAAAGAAGGATTAGGGGTGATATGATAGCAGTGTTCCAATATCTCAGGGGCTGCCACAAAGGAGTCAAACTATTCTCTAAAGCACCTGAGGGCAGGACAAGAAGCAATGGATGGAAACTAATCAAGGAGAGAAGCAACCTAAAACTAAGGAGGAATTTCCTGACAGAACAATTAATCAGTGGAACAACTTGCCTCCAACAGTTGTAAATGCTCCAACACTGGAAGTTTTTAAGAAGAGATTGGATAACCATTTGTCTGAAATGGCATAAGGTTTCCTCAGGGGTGGGATTCAAATTTTTCAACAACCGGTTTTGTGGGTGTGGCTTAGTTGGTGGGAGTGGCTTGGTGGTCATGTGACTGGGTGGACATGGCTTGGTGGTCATGTTATTGGCTGGGCATGGCCAACTCAATATCACTCACATCGAGGCACGCATCTCTTCACCTGGCTTCTCATGACTGTGGGGATGCTGCAACAGTCGTAAGTGTGAAAAATGGTTATAAGTCACTTTTTTCAGTGCCATTGTAACTTTGAATGGTCACTCTACACAAGCAAAGTACCAGCAAAGGAGGGGGATCCAGAGACAGGAAGTCTAGTCCTGCCAAGAACGTAATAAGGGTTAACGGAGAGGCAGTTTCTGTAGCAACACCAGAATGCTTCCTTCTTGCCTCCCTTACAGGATTAGGCCAGTAATTTCTTCCAACAACTGGTTCTCCGAACTGCTTAGAATGTTAACAACCGGTTCTAGCAAATAGGTGTAAACCTGTAGAATCCCACCCCTGTGTGTAAGCAGAAGATTGTTAGAGGATTCCAAGATCCTTCCCACTCTGTTCTTCTCTTCTCTTCTCTTCTCTCTCTTCTCTTCTCTTCTCTTCTCTCTCTCTTCTCTCTCTCCTCTCCTCTCTTCTCTCTCTCTCTCTCTTCTCCTCCCTTCCCTTCCCTTCCCTTCCCCTTCCCTTCACCTTGTTTATTGTGAGGAAAATAGAACTGTGTAAATATGTATTTTGTTGCACATCCGTGCAGTCAGAAGTTACAGCAAAAGAAATAAATAATTTGAATGAGGTAGGACACACAAAATCACCCAGCATTGTACACCTAGTGATAGTCAGAATCATGGCCATATATATATAAACAGGAGGACCCTGTACTTCAGAGCAAGTGGTTGGCCTTCAACCTTTATGTTTCAACTCTCTTTTAAACAGAGGAATGAATAGGGGCAGTACTCTGGCTATTACTCTTGATCGGCTGTTTAGTTGCTTCAGTGATCTGCTATGAAACAGTTGCTTACACCAAATTAACTACCTTTCAGCAAAGGGAAAAGGCCTTCTGTAATATTCCCATCCACATACCAGCAAAACAATTCCTAAGGATTATAACCAAATCCCATGTAGGGTACACTTGAGGGTAGAGAGATATAAAAATCTGTGTTTTTCATGAATATCAAGATACAGTATTCAATTATATTCTTTCCATAAATTTTAGGAAAACTCAGTGGTTAGATCTAAAAGCCTGACCTGTCATAAATGCTGTATCTTTGCCTGAAGGGAACAGTGCATAATTCACTGATAGGGCATATGCTCTATAAGCTGAAGATCCCAGGAAAACCTATTCGTGAATTTCATCTTCAAAGACTTTCAAAAAAGCTGGAAAAATCTACCAGCTCAAATTTTGGAAAGCTGCCTTAGTGTCAGAGTGAAGACTAAACTGGTTGGTCAAGAGTTTATATCCATATAAGCCTTTATATATTCTATAAATCGTGTTCAATATTACTATGGCTATATTCCAGGGCACAGCAAGGCAGAGAATGTCTAAACCACCCTGTTAAGTGTGTGGCCAGGGCAAAAGTTGTGTACTTCTCCACTGCAGGACCAGTTTAGTCCAATCCTTTGTGGGGTGGGGTGAGAGTGGGAAAAAGATGAGTCTGTAACTCAGGGCTGTTGTGCAGATGAAATGTGAGAACCTTGTTAATTTTGCTTTAACCCCACTGCTTCTAAGGTGATAGCGATAATGATGATGATACAAGGCCATATCTCGTGGGACAAAAAAACATGCAATAGAATAGATTAATTGAACAAGTATGTATCTTCCTGAAATCAATGGGACTTAATGCTAGACTATGCTCTGCTGTATTGGCAATTTGGTATTTTAGTCATTAGGCTAGAAAGCGGGAGATTGTGAGTTCAAGTTGTGCGTTAGCAATGAAAACCAGCTGGGTGACTTTGGGCCAGTCACTGTAACACACGGGGGTCTTCAAACTTGACAGCTTTAAGACTTGTGGACTTCAACTCCCAGAATTCCTCCTCCAGTCCTGTTAGCTCAGGAATTCTGGGAGTTGAAGCCCACAACTTGGCAAGTTTGAAGACCCTTGCTCTAACAGAATAAGAGTTGGAAGGGACCGGGAAATTTTCTAGTCCAATCCCCTGCTCAAGCAGGAAACTGTCTCTCAGCCCAACCCACCTCACAAAGTTGTTGTTGTGGAGAAAATAGGAGGAAGAAGTATTGTATGTGTTTGCCGGCTTGAGTTATTGGTAAAAATAATCAAGGCAGAACACAAATAAGTAAATAAACTTTCTCAGAAGATCTAAAGTACAGGCCATTTACTCTTCATATTAAAAACAAAACGGTGAATACAAAATCCTATTACTGTATTCTTTTCCTGAGAAAACTTGTAGGTAGCATAATTACTTACTTGAAACTAATTGTTTGACAGCAAGTGAACAGCTTTACATAAACTTATGAACTCAGCTAAAGTCCTCCTTTGCTGCTTATGGATCATCTACTGGGGAGTCATCCCGAATTTAGTGTTTGCTTTCTTTTGAAGTCCATCTGGAAAGTACCAAATTGAGTAAGCCAAGTTGGATTTTTTTTACTCCCCTGTCTTTGGAGAAATTCAGTTCCATAAGAAGAATGTGCTGAGCTCCAGATTCAGCACCTTAAAAGGTGGCATTGTTTTAAAGACAGCTCAGCTCTTGTAAAAAAAGGCCTTATTGAAGTTGTGGCTGACTTGAGGCACACCTACATTTCTGAATTGGCTGCCTTGTTTTAAAAGAGAGAGAGAGAGAGAGAGGAATAGAACTGAAGCAAAGGCTGCCACCTATAAAAATAGCGCCGATTGTTGGCATGAAGGCCTGTTAAATATATTTCTAACCAAGGTATGCCTAGCACACCCTTAATTGCTTTCAAGAGCTCTTTTTGGCACTTTTTATCTCCCGGCCTTGTCATTCCAGAGTGCAGAAATGCAGATCTCCTTAAGTCAAACCACTCCTTTAGTTCATTCAAAGAACAATTGCTGTACGTGACACTAGGGTGCAGGTGACACAGTGTCCTTGTGCAACAGAGTCTTTGCTTTGGCTGAAAAGAAATAGCTGTGGGCATAACTACAAAGAGAGACAAATTAGGATTTTTATGAAAAGAGTGCAGGGTAAATTCACATTCCAACTCAGTGTTTACATACCTAACAACCTGTGGACTGAATTTTGTGTATCTCTTACCTCAAAATTTTTAGCAAAGCCCAGTTGCGTGGCCATGGTGGGTGTGACCTAATCAGCCTCCTGCACCACCGGCGGGGGGGGGGGACATTTTTGCCCTCCCTGGACTCCAGAGGCTTTCCTTGAGCCTCCGGGCAAAAATGGCCTCCTCGGGCTCCAGAAGCTCTCTGGAAGCCAGAAACAGGCCCATTTCCAGCCTTCCCAAACTTTGGGGGGGGGGCATTTTTTGCCCTCCCAGAGCTTCCGAACACACCCTGCACTTACCTGCATCCAAAACAGGCCACGTGGGGACTCCTGGGAGGGGAGGGGTGGGCGGAGCCAACCAGGAGTGGGATTTGAGGGGTTCTCCAAACTGCATAGAACCTTAGCTAGGGGCTCTCCCGAACCCACCCCTGCAGTATTGTCCCTGCGGTGTTTCAGTCGCGACATTGTCTTCCTCTGCTTCTTTCTCTCCTTCTTCATATTACTCCAATGCCTATGGAGATTCTCAGTCATCCATGTCATGGTGGTCCCAAAGGTGCTTTTTTTTTTCAGGAGGCAACTGGACTTCCTTGTTTTGTTTTGTTTTTTGAAGACATTTTGCTTCTCGTCCAAGAAACTTCTTCAGCTCTGACTGGTTGGAGGGGAATGGAAGGATTTATATTCTTGCAGACAGCTGGTCATTTGCATTCTTTTAGAGAGCGGTTGAGGCCTGACTGAGAATCTTCATAAACTTTAGCTGGGCTAAGATGAATACCCTTCAAATGATGTGGGAGTATGAACAGATTTTTCAGAAAAGTTGCAGATTACGGGAACCATTTGCACTTCAGTTTGAGACGCAACCATCTAGACTCATCTCCAACAGCTTGTGCCTGTGTTCAACAGGGAAGGAACACAGGGGAGAAAACATCCTGCAGCCAAGAAGGCTCCACACTCATTTACACTATTTAAGTGACCCTGACACAGATAAACCTCCAAATGGCCTCAACAACCCTCTAAAGAATGCCAATGACCAGCTATCTGCAAGGAATATAAATCCCTCTATCCCCCACCATCCAGTCAGAACTGAAGAAGCTTCTTAGATGAGAAGCGAAACGCCTTCAAAGAAAAAACAAGAAAGTCCTGTTGCCTCCTGAAAAAAGCACCTTTGGGATTACTCCAAGGCAATTCCGTGATGTTTATATTTAGAATATGTAGAATATAAAAGAGAGGTCTTTTCCTTTCTTACTTAGCTGTTGTCCATTCCTCATTGCAACCCTTTGTTGCCATGAAGAAGTGACACTCGGGGAACTAGAATGTTTATACATTTATAAAAACATTAAAATTATGAAGCTCTTTTGTCTCTCCAGGCTTCCAGGTTTTGAGCTTTTGCAGAAATTAGCTGTTCTTTCTAACTGCAAATATCTTAATACAGAAGATTCTTAAAGTGAACATAAAGATAAAAGTGGAGGCTTTTCTTTTAGGCCTAACAGATAAAGAACTTGGAAAAAAAGATGGAACTTTGATGTTATACATGTTGACAGCAGCAAGATTACATTATGCACAAAAATGGAAGGACAGTGTGATTCTCATAACACACAAATGGCTGCAAAAGTTGATGGAGTTAACAGAGGTGGCTAAACTGATTGCTTTGATGAAAGGAAAGAACATAATTAATTTTGTTTCTGCTTGGAAACTGCTTTTGAAGTTTGTGCTTGAGATGGGAAAAAAATGAAACTTTGATTTTGGGTTTTGCTGATTAGATAGGTTTGGTGTTATAGAAATGGCTAGTATATACTATTATATAAAAGTAAAAAGTTGTGGTTTCATGTTATTATTTTATTCTACTGCACCAAAAGGAGTCAGAAGTCAATGCTTTTTTTTTTTCTTTTCCCCCTCTACCCTACACTTTTCCCTCTTTCCTTTTTAGGGAACTATCTAACCTTCATCTTTCTTTATATTTTTATATTTTATGCTTTGTTACATTAATTTTAAAAAAATGAAATAAAACATTGAGAATTACAAGAGAACAAATCACCTAAATATGGATTAAACTGCATAGAGCTAGCTGTGTATTTAGTTCAAGGATCACATCCTCCCATTTGAAAATAACATCATAGGACCTTTTACAAAGACCTTTGTTGGCTAAGTGGGAAAATCAAAACAATCTTATCTAAAAAGTAAATAAATAAAACTGAAATCCAAAATACAATCAAACAACAGCCTATCTGCCATTCTTTAATGGTATGCCCCACATACATTACTTGAGGAGGTTTCATAACAAAACTCCTTTGGAATTTCTTTCATCTCAAAATCTTGGACTCAAACATATGAAAGAAGAATCTCAGTTGGTTCCTGCCTCAAGTGATTATTTATTATTTATTTAAAACATTTACATAGCTGCCCATCTTATACCAAACTCTGGGCAGGCTCCCAATCAAGAAAATAGATGTATATCGAAGCAAATAAACCCTTCTCTGTTGATGTTTTGGGAAGTTATGAAATAACAAACTTTGCCTCTGCCCCAACAATAACAACAATAAAACATACTTTGCTCTGATTTGAAACTGTAACATTTAAAACTGTTAACTTGCTCTGGTCAGTTGCTCCCTTTTTATAATGAGTAATGGTCAAGCCTATAATCACCTACAATATACTACTTTTACTAACTGAGCAAGAAATTTCAGATAATAAGTAGAAGTTCCATGTAGGGATATACTTAGTGAGTTCACTACTGATAGGAGATCTCTTACAATCTTTTTAAATAGAGGTATTTGAGAAATAATTCTATAGAATATTTCTACATCTGAATCACACATTCAGCATGAAGATGCAGATAAATAAAAGATACTGGCTGAATAACAATGTATTTTGAGGATATGTAACCCACACTGCATATATGGTAGCATCATCCTCAACATCTCACAAGTACTGAGAAATTTTGATTAATCAATGATACTTCTAAACTGGTTTGTATGTCCTGCTGTATCATATGGACCCACATATAGAAGTTATATATTTTTCATGAAATACTCAATATATGCATTGATCCCATGGCAAATCAATGAGGTTGAGCCAAGATTGTTCAGTGATTTTTAGACCTGGGATGATTGATCCCTATATATAGCCCATGTCACCATCAAGCAATGATCATGCCATCCAAACCAGCTGCAGCAGAGGGCAATCAATCAGTAGCTGCTCATAATAAGAAGGATTGCAGCTCAATAGTAGAACACATGCTTTGTACACTTAAATTCCCAGGATCATTCTCTACCCTATGCATTTAGAAAGGGAAACAGATGATGAGAAACATATTTGCTTGAAATTCTGAAGTGTTGTAAATAACACTGAGGTAGATGGACAACTAGTTTTACCTGATATAAAACAGCTTTCAATCATTCCAATCCTAGTGACTATGTGAAGGTGAAGTGAGAAGTTTATACGATATATAGTGCCAGAATAAAAGATTTGCATATGAAGAAAGAGTTTCATGGGATAAAATCTGAGATGCTTAGTCTGGTATGAATAGCCACATACTGTATATCTTTATAACCACAGCAGGGCCTGAGCTCCTCCAAAACTTGCTCCTGAATGAACATTTTTAGTATGATCGAAGGACCCAATCATTAAATACATGAAAAGTTATCAGATGAACCATATTTAATTCCAAGTATAATTCAGATTTGATCAGATTTATTTATTTTTGTTCTGGCTCAGTCCATCTTGTCTTAACCCTGCCTACTTTGCAAAGTGCCCACCCTAGTACATAACTCAAAGGCCAAATACAGCCCTTCTCCCACCCCCCACACCCTGCCACACAATATTTCATTGCACCCCTGGGCTAAGTGAATGTACACATCACCTGTGGCCCTCACTGACTGACATTCCAGCTGGACAACATGTGCTACACGTAGTGCAGCAGTAGTGAAGGAATGTATGCTGGACAGCATCAACTGTTAAGGTGATGACCTTCACATGAGTTATTAGGTTGACCTCTCTTCTGGTGGCTGCCCAGGTGCAGATTAAACATTCCACAGCATTGTTTTGAGAAGGGCATCCATTTCTAAATCTGACATAATCTAACAGTAGGAGTCCTAAAGGAAGCAGAGTTTAGTTCCATTGTGGAAGCAAACAAGTTAAAAGTTGTTGTTGTTTCAATTTGGCTAAAATAGTAGCCCAGATATATCACTAATATTTTGTGTTAATTTTCTTTTATTTGCTTACTGTTGTGAATGTTTTATTACAACTTACTAATTGTAACCACCATGTTGAGTGTTTGCAGTGACCCCTGGATGGACTCTTTGACCACCCAAAGAGTATCCATAAATGGCTCCGTATCAACTTAGATATTTCCATCATACAGATGCCACAGGGTTCCCTATTGGGCCTTGTGCTATTCAACAGTGACCTGGATGAATGAAGGGGTTGAGAGGATGATTACCAAAGTTGTAGATCTTGATGAATTTAGGTTGAATGCATTTCTGATCAAATGGCTTGTAATCCTGAAGAAACCAAGTGTCTGAAAGGGATGAGAACTCCTCTGAAATGTGATGCTGAAAGTGCAATCACAAACACTTCCTACCGGAAAGAAAAATGAGAGGCATCTAGGCAGCAGCTTTGCAAAATGTCAAAATGAAAAAGGACATATATAGAACATGGAATGAGAGTCACATAATCAAAGAAAGATACAAGATAGTCTCCAGAAATTGTACGCATTGTGTATCAAAGACTAAAGTTCAGAAATAGCCAAGTCTTGTTATAAATGCCCAAACCAACAAAAATGATTTTTTTTTCAGGTATACTAGAAACACAGACATATACAAACAAAACCCAAAGAGGTTGTAAATCTGTAATGAGGAGAAGGAGATTAATTAGTAACAGATGATAGGAAGAAGGCAAAATAATTTACTTTATGTCTGTCTCTTTCCTTCTGAGAGAAGGGAGATGAAGCTTTAGTTGATTATCATTATGCCACTGGGGGAAGGCGGGATTTGCATTTTAGGATAGACAAGAGGAAGATAAAAGAATTCTGAATAAATTTAAATGAATCCAAGCCTCCAAAATCAGATAAATTACATCCTGGTTATTGAAGGAACTGGAGGAAGTGATTGAAGAACTTCTAACTCTAATCTTTGAAAACTCCTAAAGGCAGATTGCTGAGACTGAAGAGTGGATGAGAAACAAATTCCCTATATTCAAAAAAGGAAGACAGAAGGTCCAGGACATTACAGATCTGTCAGCCTCATGTTTATACTGGGCAAGATCCTCCAGTGGTTTATTAAACAGTATGTTTTAAGCACTCAAATACAGTACCACAATTAACAGGAGCCAGCATGGCTTTGTCACTAACAAGTCATGCTAACCTTATCTCAATTTTTGACAGAATTACTAGATTAATGCATTGGGGCAATTCCACCAACATTCTGTATTTCAACCTGATTCAGTGGAGTCTCTCATAAGATATTTTCTAATAAAATGATGAAAGATAGACTAGTGGATAAACATGTTAGGTGAATTCATAATTGGCTGGATGACTGCATTCAGAGAGCTCCATATTTGTTTGGAGAGAAGGTTTGACTGGAATATCATAGGACCGTGACCTGGGCCTTGTGCTATATAATATTTTTATTAATGACTATGATAAAGGGGTAGACAATTGATTGTCATATTTGCAGAAGTTTGGCTAACACTTGAGAAGACCAAGAGAAGGTTTAAAAACATCTTGCCCTGGAGATCAAGTCCAACACTAGGTAATGAAAAGAAGTAGACTCAGATGACACATTAGAAGGAATTTCCTGATAGTAAAAGCTGTCAAGCAATGGAATAAGTTGTCTCATGAAGTGATGTCTTCAAACACAAGTTGGAAAGCCACATGACAGAAATGCTTTAGAACAGGGGTGTCAAACTCAATTTCATTGAGGGCCACATCAGGGCTCTGGTTGACCTCGGGGGGCCGGGTAGATGTGACTGACTGGATGCTGTGGTCAATTAGGTGGGTGTGGCCAGCTTGACACCACTCTCCAAACTGCTGGCATGTTTCCTCTTTACACTGGGTAGACTGGGCTGAAGCTACGCTGGCCTGATCTTTCTTCACACTGGATAGACCAGGCCGGACAGCCCTGTGGGCTGGATCCAACCACATTGCAGGCTGCATCCAGCCCACGGGCCTTGAGT
This sequence comes from Notechis scutatus, assembly GCF_049901735.1. Lineage (NCBI taxonomy): Eukaryota > Metazoa > Chordata > Lepidosauria > Squamata > Elapidae > Notechis > Notechis scutatus. Next base: position 67,184,829 of record NC_142011.1, on the reverse strand, counting down.
TTGTCACCCCTGCCTTAGAAGATCCTGCACTGAGGAAGTTGACAGTTTAAATGATCTCTGAGATCCCTTCAGATCATGAGTGTATTATCTTAAATTTTACTGGAGCTCACTCTGGGGATTAAGTGATGTTTTACTGGAGCTCACTCTGGGAAAAAGTGATGTTATAGGGAAAAATATATATGATGATGGAACTTAAATGAAGAGGTGGTGTTTCATAGATAGGAAGGCAAAACTTTCTGGAATAGGTTCATTCTCTGGCCTCTTTAGATAGGTTGAGAATGACCACTAAATCTCTTGCCACGCCTGATTTTTTTAAAAAGATCCTTTTAGATTTTTTTTTTTTTTTTAAAAAGGATTTTGGAAACTGGCATGCTTCAGAACAAATCTCTAAGACTAGCACTGTCCTTTCTTACAAAAAATACCTCTGAGCCTTATGTAAGACCCACAAGAAATAAGGAAGGGCTGGAATTTTTTCAACCCAGTTATTATCTGAATGAGTGACTATCAGAGGGGCCGCGGAGGGGGGAAATTGAAGCAAACTGTATTCGTAATACATTGTGAGGAGCAACTTCCTTCTGATAAATGGCTGTTTTGTAATTGGCCGCCTCTAATATTGTATCCATTTTGTGAGAGCTTCCACAATATCGAACCATAGAGGAAGGTTTTGTGTTTATTTGCCACCATCTAGTGGCCATTTGGATTTCTGCATCCTGAAGCTGATAGCCATAAAAGGCAGTACAGTAATACTGAGTGGGTAAGACTGAGAAATATAGGATGATTCTGCATTTAAAAGTTAACTTTGAAATATGAGTTTGGTTTCAAAGATGATCCCACAGAAGAAGAAAATGCCCCAGGAGGAATATCACAAAAAAGATTAGGAAAACGTTTTTTGTCCTTTCTGGATTGCTCACATTACTGTATATTAGAGAGGGGGATCTCTGAGAGGCATTTATGACTTAAAATATGCAAGAGCACAATTAGTTAATAAATAAACTGTGTAAAAGGAACGCATGGGAAACTCTGAGACAAAGTTTAATATTTCTGAAGTTAAAATTCAATCTTCAATGGATGAAAAATATACGGACAAAAAATGGCAGGAGAACTTTACACAGTTCCATGGTGTAATCATTATATCCTTTCCAGGGGAATAGATATCTTAGCCTGTTGCAGCTAAAACAACAGGAAATCTTGACTGAAGCTTTTGTTGACTACAGCTGATGAATGGGCTCCAGTCCATCCAAGTTTATGCCATAATAAACCAGTCTTTAAGATGCCACAAGACTCTCTGTTGCTTCCATTATTCAATTGTAGTGTTTGTGCCTCACTTCCTATGTTGCACAGCATAGAAGTCACATCATGAAAGATGTACATGTTGCTATGCCCTTTGGATGAATGGAATCTTGATGTTTTCATGTTCACGGTATTCTTCTGCCCCATCCTCCTGTTGGAAGAAATGTCCATCTGGATTCAGTTCTAAGTGGGAAGAAAGACACTGGAAGCATGGAGATTGCTTGGAAAGATGGTTTAATGGTAGACAGCAGGTCCACATGATTTGAGGTCCTGGGCAAAAAGAGCACCTGGGTGAAAGAGGGAGAGAAATGCATAACCTCTGTTGGGATTTGAACTTGCTTCCTGTTCCAGTGGCAAGAAATGTATTCTGTTTAGTTGTCAGACTCCCATGGGGCTATGCAGGGGTAACTGTGTAGGTTGCCTTGAGCCCCAAGCTTGGCTGAATCTTGCTGGGTGATGTCATGAAGGGGCTCTGGGCAATTCCCAGGGGTGGGGTTCGGGAGAGTCCCTAGCTAAGATTCTGTGCAATTTGGAGAACCCTCAAATCCCATTCCTGGCTGGTCCCGCCCACCCCGCCCCTCCCTGCCCCTCTCAGGAGTCCCCACATGGCCCGTTTGGATGCAGGTAAGTGCAGGGCATGCACGGAGGCTTGGGGAGGGTGAAAAACAGGCCTCCCAGAAGTTTGGGCCCATTTCCGGCTTCCACAGACCGTCTGGAGCCTGGGGAGGCCGTTTTCGCCCTCCCACATGCTCAAGGAAAGCCTCCAGATCCCGGGGAGGGCAAAAATGCCACCCTGCTGTGGTGCAGGAGGCCGACTAGGCCACGCCCACCATGGCCAAGCCCATCCAGCAACCCGGGCAGAGAACCCTTTGCTAAAATTTTTGAAGTCCACCTCTGCCAATTCTTATTATGGCTTAATGGCTTTGTCCTTGTTTGGCTCTGAGTGAGGGCTAATCCTATCACCCCTGGGGCCATGTCTTAATCCCATCACGTGGAGCGGAAAGGGGGGAAGGGAGCTGCTTTGTTTTTAAAAACATGTTTCTCCTTCTCTCATCCAGGGAAATATAATATTCTGCCTTTTTAATATTTCCTAGATGATTTCATTCTTCTAGGAGAGAGGTGGGTGCTAACTTTCCCTTCCAAAAAGCTGGTTTACACCAAGTTAGACTGTTTTTCCACCTAATTCAGTATTATTGATATCAACAGGCGAAGAGTAGAGTTTTCAACCATAGGTCTTTTGTACTCTTATTTAGTTTTAGAATCTTGGACCATTACATCCAGGTTGTGTCACTCACCATAATCCCGACAATACTAAGTGATGGGAGGTGAGTTTGTGCTTGAAACAGCCCAGTGGTTATTTTTTTTAATTAAACTAATCTTCTCCAGCGCAGCTGTTTTCCAAATACAGAAGAGAGGGTTAATCCTCTCTTCCTCCTGATAGTTCATAGCACAGGGTTCCTAAAACAACCCTGTATATATGGCTTCTCCAGGGAATCCCTCTCTCCGTTTTCATTTTCACTCCAGATCTCAACCTGCTGTCATTTTCCTAGTTTGCATGCCCCAATACATGCAAACCTAGTAAAGCAAGTCTCTTTTATTTGAGACTTCCATAGTGCAATGGATGGGAAAATGCATCTTCGGGCATCATGCTCAGGGGTTTATCAATGGGGACTTTCTGGGTCTTATGGGGGTAACACACATCCTAATGCCAATACGTTGTTGTTGTTAGTTGCGAAGTTGTGTCTGACCCATCATGACCCCACAGACAACGTTCCTTCCTGTCCTCTACCTCTAATGCCAATATAGAAAATAAAATTGGGCCGCTCTAAACAGTTACTGTCTTCTGTGCCCTGGTCCTAATCCTGTTCTGACCCAAACCCTTTTCCAATAAAGTAAACATGAACCAAAGGGAACAGAAACCTTTTAATGATTCTTACGAATCCCTGGTTAAAAGGCTGCTACAAACGAATTAACTTTGATAAGCACAAGCCTCACCAAAACTGTGCAAGGCTGTCAAGAATAACAAATAAGAAATATTTTACAACACAAGAGTCCTCAAATGCCAACTTAAGATACTGCAATGTCCACGAGGCTTGTGTTTCTTTGCTTCCTACAAAGAACGTTCGCTTCACAGCTGGCTTTTATCTTCTTGAAGGATGGGCCGTTACCTTGCAGCCTTACTCCCGAGTCACCTGTGCTGCTGCAGCTGCTCTTTCCTGCGAGCAGCCCTGCGTGCACACGCACTTAGCACAGGCTCCTCGGGAACCTCCTCATCACTGCTGCCAGCCCCCACAATCTCTGAAGGCAGCAGTCCACTCCCTGATGGTCCTGGCCCCTCATGTGAGTCCTCTCTCTCCTCAGCCGTCTGCACCTGCTGCCGGCTAACCACAACAAATCCTGAAGTTATGAATGAATCAAATGTGATCATACATTTGGCCAATAATGCCGTAACTGGATTCAAATTCTTGGAGTTCATTCTCAGAGACAGCTGTGCTCCTTTATTCCATGTACCATGCCTGGCCTTGGAGTCCCTTTCTGAATAATGCATATTTACTTTGTCTTCTCTGTGAGTAAGGCACTGCTACCACTTACAGATGGTCCTCGGCTTACAACCACAACTGAGCCCAAAATTTATGTTGCTAAGAGAAACATTCGTTAAGTCAAGTTTGCCCCATTTTATGACCTTTCCTGCCATAGGTGTTAAATGAATCGTTGCAGTTGTTAAGTTAGTAACACAATTGTAAAGTGAACCTGCCTCCCCCATTGACTCTGCCAAGCATCTGAATTTTAGTCACGTGATCTTGTGGATGCTGCAATGGTCATAAGTGTGAAAACGGTCATAAGTCACTTTTTCCCAGTGCCATTGTAATTTCGAAGTGTCACTAAGTGAATTGTTGTAAGTCAAGAACTACCTGTATTAGTAAAAGATTATATAAGTTTGCCATGAGGAATACAGTGGTAATTCTAGTTCTGGAGGTCTTTGAATTAGAGCAGTGGTCACCAACCAGTGGGCCAAGGACCACTGGTGGCCCGTGAGAAAATTTTGGGGGTCCGCAGAGAAATCTCCCCCTCAAAGGACCCCCCCCAAAGCAATTAATCCAGGCTGCAGGGGAACACAAGGCTGCATTGCCCACATGGCCCACAGGAACACAAGGCTTGCGTCGGAACAACACGAGGTAGTGAGGGGAAGGGGGAAAGGGCAGAGGGAGGGAACTTGCCCCACTTGCCCCAGGCACCTATCCTGGCCATCGGGTTGCTTCTTTCTGCTTCTTTCTTCTTCTGCTTTTGGCTGCACGCAAGGAAAGCAGCAAAAGTCTTTCTTTCTTCTCTCCCAAACTCTGCCAGAAATGAGTCTTTGGGACTCTGCAAAGCATCCTGCTCCAAGAGGCTGCGCCAGCAAAGACTCATTTCTGGCGGAGTTTGTGGGAGGGAAAGAAAAACTTCTTTTTCTTTCTGCTGCTTTCCTTGCATGAAGCCAAAGCTCTCTCTTTCTCTCCCTGAGAACGGAGCTGCAGACAGTATCTTGTGATCCCAAATAAGAATAATTGATCGGTAGGAAAACAGGGTGGGGAATTTTCCTGCAGACTTTTGGGGGGATTTTCCCAGGGTCTCTGGTCCATGGGATTTAAAATTATGAGTTTGGTGGTCCCTGAGGTCCAAAAGGTTGGTGACCCCTGAATTAGAGCATATTTTGCAAATACAGATAGTTCTCAACCTATCACCAGTCCTTAGTGATAGTTCAAAGTTACTGTGGACCTGCCATGGCTATTTATGGTCTGGATTTGAAGCTTTGCAGGCCAGGCCTCTCCCATTTCCATGGTCACATGATCACATTTTGGGTGCTCAGCAACTGGCTCCATATATGGCCATTTGTAGCTTCCCTATGGTCAAGTGGTGGAAGTTTACTATGGTTTTTTGTCAGAAACTATCCTTTATTTCTGGTTCTGGCAAAAAAAAAAAAGTGTTTTGTGGACAGTAGATTTGCTACATTGGGTTTATGACCCCCACCAAAAGGTCATAAAAATTGGCACCTGCTTAAAGATTGGCATGAGTTACAACCATAATTCTGGGTTCAATTACTGTTGTAAGCTGAAGACTATCTCTTAACTGCCAGAACATTAAATGAGAGGAAGAGAAAACAAAGAACGGATTGTCCTTATCATTAAGGAATTATTTTAAAATAATATTGAATGGAGTATCTGAGAACATGGGTAGAACTCAAGAGAAAAAGGGCAGACAATGCAAAGAAAACAAAAATCCCATCTTCAAACAAACCCTGAAGGAATATGACACATTATTTTTATTTATTAATCAAATTTATATAACCAAAGGTGATGGTATATATAAATTTGATAAATATTTACAATTAATCCACCCATCCTATCTTGGTCACTAGTTTCATAGTGTAATCATGTGCATATGTGCTCAGAAAGAGCTCTTTAATCATTTTTCTTGTCCTGGGAAAAGATGCATTTGATTTGCATCCAAAGTGTTTCATAGCTCTAATGTTTGCTCCTATTTGACCTGCCTAAACATCCAGCACCAGATAGGTCTGTTCTAGGGGAAGATATGGCATCCTTCCACCCTTGTTTATCCCAACCTGACACCATCCCAATGTGCTGAGTTTGTAAATCTTAGTACTCACAGTGGGTGAGGGGATATAGATGGATAACTATACCAGAGGCTATCCGGGGTCTCTTGCATACATTCTAGCTGGGGTAATTCCAGAGCTGAGGACAACACAAATGTCCCCCTACCCTCTCCATTCTTCATTGATCTATCCATTTATCTGGTGCTTCATGGGGTTTAGATACAGTGGTGGGATTCAATTTTTTTTACTACCGGTTCTGTAGGCGTGACTTGGTGGGTGTGGCAGGGGAAGGATACTGTAAAATCTTCAGTCTTGTATTTGCCAGTTCTCCAAACTACTCAAAATTTCCTCTACCGGTTCTCCAGAACTGGTCAGAACCTGCTGAATACCACCACTGTTTAGATGTCGTGCAGAGCAAAGCTCTAGAAGTGTCCAGATAAGTTTAGGTGTGTCTTTTGGGACCAAAAGTGAACAGTTAATATGACCCTAATATGCACCTCAAATTCCCAATAAGAATTTGATTCTAAAGGGTGTTGGAAGAAATGTCCTTCTGGGTTCAGTTCCAAGTGAGGAAAAAGACACTGTAAACATGGAGACTATTTGGGAAGATGGCTTAATGGTGGACAGGAGCACATGGCTTGGAGCTCCATAGAAGGATGATCAAATGCTCCAAGGTGAAGGAAAAGAGAAGGGAGGCCAAGATGCTGAGAGACCCTTATATACCCTCTGTTGGGCCCCACCTTAGTGTTTCCTGTTCCTGTGCAAGAAATGTAGCCCATTGGCTGTCAGACTCCCAGGTGCGGGGGTCTTAACTAACTTTGTAGGCTTTGCCTGGACCACAGGGCTTCACCTGTTGGCTGATACAATCTCCCCAGGCCAGGTGGTGAGATGGGTAGAGGTCTTTATTATGTAGAATACTCTGGGCTAGGCCTTAATGACCCATTAGCAAAGGTGGGGGTGCTGAGTTTCTGCCTCTCTGAGGTGAGTTTCTGCTTCTGAGTTTCTATTCTTTCTAGGGGAAATATTCTGCCTTTTTAATATTTCCCAGGATATTTCATTTTTCTAGGAAAGGGGTGGGTGATAACTTCCTACAAGGGATTAAAGGAGTCAAGATTTTTCTTTTTGCCCACCTCTCTGGAAAAGAAAAAAAAGATTTATTCAAGAAAGCTTTAATTTTGACTGAAAAGCAGAGACAACTCTTCAGCTGAAACTGGAGAGGAGAGAGTCTGACCCTTTTGCCAAGTATGTTATGATCTCTCTCCATTTTCAGATTCTTGAAACTGATTCAGCCTTCAGTATATGAATCCTTCAGCTTTACTTTCCATTAGCTTTTGGGGCACCTCCTGAAAATCACCCAACAAAAAGATGAAGATGATCGTTGACATTTGTCTTTTTGAAGTGATTGGCGGTTGTTATTTCTGTGTAAGTCACCCCAGTTCTCCCCAACCCCAAATTTCACCTTTGCAAGGGAAGGGGTGGAAACAGCAGCCAAAAGAAAAATGCCAACGTGTTTGCTAGCGGCTCGTGACTGTTCTTGGCCAGGCGGGCTGGGTGTCAGGTTGACAAAGGCTGCCACTGGGGATTTAACTCAATGGATCTTCATAGGATACTTGAAAACTGCCATGGTATTTCCAGTCACGAAGAGAGTGGCTGTTCCTTCCTTTGGTCTAAGAATATGGATTGCAATCCTATCCTCATCACGTCAGTGGAGTTGCTCACTTCTGAATATCCAGGGGATGACAGAATAATCTCAACAGGTTGATACTTGTCCATCAATTTTCCAGAATCTAATTTCTATTTTCTACTCTTTGTGTTTAGTAGTATGCATAATAAGCCAGGAGTACTTAAGGTAGAGATGTCGGGCATGTCAACAGTCAATCACTGCTTGGCTTCAAGACCAAGAAGCACAGGGCACAGAGCCTGCTGAAATAAGGGAAAGTAGGAAATACTACCAAGTGTTATGGGAACTGCATCTTATTCAGACTGGCAGCAACTATCATTTAAGTGGTTTCTGTCTGTCTTCAAGATGTTTATCTAGCCCTGGCTTAAATCGAGCTGCGTAGAGTAACGGGATGAAGATTTATAATGGTGTCCTAATCTGAGAACCGAAATGGCATATGGCCATCACTGGTTCATCTGGCTACTTGATTTCCAGATGGTCATTTCAATTCCTGAGAACTTCAATCTCCCTTCTGCTTACCCAGCAGCCATTCTGCTCCATGTCCATTTTGTAGATGTACTTTGCCACCAATATTAGAGTCCAAAAGGATATTTATTTATTTATTTATGTTATTTTATTTATTTTTGTCAATTGCTTGCAAGATAATAGGTATAAGTAAAAACATAGTTATGAATACATGGATACATATAAGAAAAAACAAAAAAAGAAACAATAGGACAGGGACAGTAGGCACGTTGGTGCACTTATGCATGCCCCCTACAGACCTCTTAGGAAAGGGGTGAGGTCAATAGTAGACAGTCGTATGTAGTTACAGTGGACTCTAGCACTTAGATCATTAGAGATGAGTACTCCAAGATCCTTGACAGAGTTTGGATCATCAACAAGGTTTTGACTATTCAGCCTGTATTTTATTTTCTGATTTATTTTGCCAATATGTAGGGCAGAGCATTTATTTGTTGAGATTTGAAGTTGCCATTTGTTTGACCATTCTGATACATAGTCGAGGTCTTTTGAAGGGTAGCAGTATTGTCTGTGGTGTTGAATAGCTTTACATCATCAGCGAAGAGAATGCAGTTGCTCTTGATATGATCACAGAGGTCATTTATGTAGAGTATGAAAAGAGTTGGTCCTACAACACTGCCTTGGGGGACACCACTGTTGACAGGTACAGAATTTGATAGGACGCTCCCAATTTTGACCATTTGTTGTCTGTTTGACAGGAATGCTTCTATCCAGTTATGCAGGTGTCCAGAGATACCATAAGATTTTAGTTTTAGGAGTAGTTTGTCGGGTACCACTGAATCAAAGGCTTTACAGAAGTCTATGTAGATTGCGTCTATTGCTTTGCCTTGATCGAGTTGTGTAGTCCATATGTTTTTGCAGTGTAAGAGTTGCAGATTACATGATAGTTTTTTCCTGAAACCAAATTGTTTATTAGAGTGTAGGTTGTTTGTTTCTAAGTGGAGGATGATGGATTGGTTAATAATTGATTCCATGACTTTACAGGTGACGCAGCATAAAGAGATTGGTCTGTAATTTTCAACCAGGCTGGGGTCTTCCTTTTTGAAGATGGGGATTACTGTGGCTTGTGACCATAGTTTTGGCAAGGAGCTGGTCCTGAAAGATTTTTTAAAGATTATGCTTAGAGGTTCTGCTGTGGCAGTGGATAGCTTTTTTAAGAAGTAGGCACATATTCCATCCGGTCCAATAGATAGAGATGGTTTTAGATTGTGTAGTGCTTTTTCAACATTTTCTTGTGTAAAATCGATATGTATTAGATCATTGTAGTTGTCTGTGGTTCGACTAGGAAATACTGGGCATGATCCATTGCTGTTTACAAATATCATTGTTTCTATAAGATTTCTTCTTATTCTTCTCCCTGGTACCTTATACAGCACCTGTTCTAGATTTACCAATGGATCTATCAAATTGGCAAAGCATCATTTTGGTATTGACATAACTGTTTAATCCAGGATTTTTATTGCTTTTTTTTTTTTAAAGCTGCACTCAACTCTTCACTTTTTTCTTCAATAGCAGATTTGCAGTTTGGGAAGTACAGTGATCCAGCGTTATTCCTTTGTTCAGATGGTGGTGGGATCAAGGAATATAACACAATTATGCTTTTTTTTTTTTTTTAAGGAGAAATCAGATCTGGCCACAATTATTTATTTTGGAAACCTTTTCAGGCTGCATTATTGCAAGGGAATAGGGGCATTGCCCTTGAAGATAGTCTAAATAATTCATTTGGTCCTGAATGGTGCTGCTTGAATTTTATCTGGGATCAGCAGATGAGATTATACCTGCCACAACTTACTTAAGTTTGTTTGCTTCCATCTGAAGTACAAATATTTATCTTTAAAGTTCAAATAGCCCTGACCTGGGACATCACATAAATAACTTGATTTCTTATGATTTCCCTAACTCATTGGCTGGAACTTTCTTTTTCTTATTGAAAATTTGGTGCTTGGGAACAAATGAAGATCTTTTAGGTTGCAACCACCAAATTATATAAATTATACAAAAGGATATTTTATATAATTCATTTTTAAATAATATTGCAAATGAGGCTGTTTCAGCAAGGATCCGTAAGATGAATTTGGCTGAAGCTCTGTGGCTAATAGGAGGCATCCTAGGAGATAGGAGATGTTTTGCATCTCTTTCCAAAAATAGAAAGCAAAGTCTGATATCAAACATTCTTTTCATAATCGTCCCACAAGTTTGCTGCCCTTTCTCTCACAACATCAATCATCTGTCTTACTAGAAGCAAAATGGATGAGATGATTCATGGGTATGAGAGGAGTCATGGGAAATTTTAGATCTGCTCAACCAGAGGTCTCCTTCTTCTGGGCAAAGTCTTCCCTAAGCAACTTCTGGATGTGCCTTTGAGTCACCTTTTTATTCCTGGTGATTGCCTGGAGTAGTCCCTGCAGATTTCTTGGTGAGTGGTTTGCCATTGCTTCCTTCCTGGGGCTGAGAGAGAGTGACTGGCCCAAGGTCTCCCAAGTGGCTTTGTTCCTTAGGAGGGACAAGAATTCATTGCCTCCCATTTCAAGCCTGATGCTTTAATCCAGTGGTGGGATTAAAAAATTTTTTACTACCGGTTCTGTGGGCATGGCTTGGTGGCCATAGCATGGCTTGGTGGGCGTGGCAGGGGAAGGATACTGCAAAATCCTCATTCCTTCTCCACTCCAGGGGGAAGGATACTGCAAAATCCCATTCCCTCCCCACCCCACTCACCTGCTTTCCAGCTCTGTTCTCCTGTGCAAGGCAACAAAAGAAGACCCAGCCGATCAGCTGGGACTTGGGAGGCAGAGAATAGATGGGGGCAGGGCCAGTCAGAGGTGGTATTTGCCGGTTCTCTGAACTATTCAAAATTTCCACCAGCGGTTCTCCAGAACTGGTCAGAACCTGCTGAATACCACCTCTTCTTTTATCCCTACACCAAACTGGCTCTTTACCAAGTAACTAGTCTACATCTTTTTGTGACTCTTATATCATTACTCCATCCAAGCACAATCCACAGAAGGGAATTTGATGGGAAAAAGAAAAGCGGCAGGAGTGGGTTTGTGGCATGGTGAAGAAGAAGAGCATTTAGATGCATCTCTACCATCTTTACTACATTGCTGATATATTATTTGTTGAATAACAAGACTTGGAAGTTGAAAGACTTTCCCAGAAGAAAGCCATGACAAATACTTCCATGCTGTTGTCAGGAAAGCTACTAGATGTGCCACTGAAGTCATCAGAGCCGACGTTATCTTTTTAATATAAGGCAATACGTACATTTTCATGCACACATCTGATTGCAACCGCTTTATGAAAATGATCGATGAAATGGGTACTTATGTTTATATATTGTCCCACAAATAAAAATAACTTCATATTTACAATACTGGCCACTATGATAGGAAAATGGTTTACATCAGGGGTCCCCAACCGCCGGTCCACGGACCGGTACCGGGCGCGGAACAAGCCTTACCGGGCCGCTGGTTGCTGGCGCGCCATCTTTTTGGTAAAAAAGCAATTTTTCGTCAAAAAGATGGCGGCGCCAGCGCTGGTGAGCTTTTCCGGGTAGAAAGCCATTTCTACCCGAAAAGCTCACCAGAGCGCTGGCGCCGCCATTTTTGATGAAAATCACTTCGTGACGCCACCGGAAGTGATTTTTCGTAAAAAGATGGCGGCGCCCAGCTGACGCTGGAACCGGCGCGGCGCCCAGCTGATGCCGGAACCGGGCCGCGGCGTCGAAAAGGTTGGGGATCCCTGGTTTACATTATTTATGATCAGCTAACTACCTAATAGAGAACTGTGAGAAGGCATTTCCCCCCAACTCTGCCTGTCTCTTAAATCGGTCCTTGTTTGGGAAAAGCATGGGCACCAGAGGTGGTATTCAGCAGGTTCTGACCAGTTCTGGAGAATCGGTACCGGAAATTTTGAGTAGTTCGGAGAACCGGCAAATACCACCTCTGATTGGTTCCACCCCCATCTATTCTCTGCCTCCCAAGTCCCAGCTGATCGGCTGGGTCTTCTTTTGTTCCCCTGCACAGGAGAATGGAGCTGGAAAGCAGGTTAGTGGGGTGGGGAGGGAATGGGGATTTTACAGTATCCTTCCCCTGCCACTCCCACCAAGGCATGGCACGTCCACCAAGCTACACCCACAGAATTGGTGGTAAAAAAATTTGAAGCCCACCACTGATGGGCACCCAAGAGAGGCAGCATGTGGCACTTAATGTGAATGGGGGCACCCCTGAACACATCAACATGCACATGTGTGCAACCTCTGATTGATGGATAGGAAAGGAAATAGAGGTTGTCACTCATGAATTGAACTGCAATTTTATATTTGCAACAGTGGCAAATATCTGTAGCTCAGGTGTAGGATGAGGGTGAAGGTTCATTCTCCGAGATTGTGAGTTGGTCTCCAAACATTTCATTACCAGGCTAGGTAACATTTTCAGCAGAGTTTAGGGAATGTAAGTGCTCTTCTATTTATAAGGACATCAGGTGTGGGTGTGTCAAGTGAGGTTCTTATAATGGGTCTTGTGCAGGTGTGAGTCATCAGTGAGTCTTGGGATGGGTCTTGTGCTAAGGAGATTACATCAGGTCAGGGTCATATATTTTATATATGTTTATGTACATTTTATATTTATCAGGAAATTCAGGGGACTGAGTGACCTGTTTCATTTATTATTTTTAATTCAAATTGATGCCTTTTTTACTCCAAATTATTCTGGGTACCTCACAATATACCAGACAGTACGAAAAGGATAAATGACAGTAGAAAAAGGATAAAATAGAAACAGCAGATCACAATACCCTAATATCCAGAGCCGCTTTGGATGGTGAGATGGAGGGATACTATAACAAAAGAAAAAGAAAGAAGAGCAAGGTGGCAAACATGGCAGAAGCCCAAATATCTTACCAACATCTAGCACCCAGTGGGTAGGGCTCAAGCCACCATTTTTCACACTTATAACCATTGTAGGATCCCCATGGTCACGTGATCAAAAATTCGACACTTGGTAATGGGCATTTATTTTTGATGGTTGCACTCTCATGCAGGGATGGGATCACCATTTGTTTTTGTTTTTTAAGTTTTTTTTATTTTTACAACAAAAACAAACATAAAACCATCTTTCAGTTCAACAGTGTGTCTGTTGGATACATATATCCTGTGCACATAATAATATTATCATATATTTCTTACTTGTTTATATATATAACCATTCTAATCAGTATGTTATCTTGCATTGGTCAATTATTATATTATCATTACTATTATAATTATTATCTTTTAAAAATATATTTCATCCTTACCTAAATTATATTCATTCTCTTGCTCAATCTAAGTCAATTAATTGTAATATTACTATTATCACATGTTTCCATTTCTTACTCTTCTGTCTAACCATTCAAAAAATAAATTCCAAATCTTATAATAATCTTTTTCTTCCTGTTCTCTAATTGCCATTGTCAATCTACTCATTTCTGCACATTCCATTATTTTCTGAATTGTTTCTACCTCTGTCGGAATTTACTCGTTTTTCCAATTTTGTGCAAATACAATTCTAGCTGCTGTTAATACATTAATGATCAAATATTTTGTCTCTCTACCATAACCTTCAGACAAAATTCCCAATAAAAATATCTCTGGTTTTAAATCTATGTGTTGTTCTATCATTTTTTCCAACCACATGCGTTTTCTAGTCCAATATTTTTTAGCGTCAATGCATGTTTTCTTTGTTTTCACCACATACATATGGTAGTATGAATGGGATCACCATTTGTAACCTTTTCAGCTGGCTTCCAACGAGCAAAGTCACTGGGGGAAGCCAGATTCACTTAACAACTCATATGATCCACTTAACAACTGCAGCAATTCACTAACAACCATGGCACAAAGGTCATAAAGTAGGCACAACTTACTTAACAACCATCTTGCCCAAGAACAGACATTTTGGGCTCAAAAGTAGTTGCAAGTTGAGGATTACCTGCAATGTGGAGTAACAGTGAATGTGATATCCAGACTTAGACCACAAGCCAAACTTCGATTTAAGGAAAAGTGCCTTATAAAATATAAAAACAGCTTGTTTTGGATATACTCATCTAAATAACCCAACGTGTCATTTGAACCTATATGGGGAGAGAAGAGTTAACTTCTTCCTTGTAATAAGATTTTGTGATTTAATTCTGAGCTGGATTTCCCTAAAGAACAATTGATTGTAGTAGAGGTAGGGTTTGACAGCAAGATGGCAGAAGAGGCAAACTACAATCAAAGGGGGCACACATTAAAAGAAGAAGTTGGACATAATTATAGAAAGGTCTGTCCTTTTTTGAATTGGTGTGTGAACATAGCCCATCCCCAGGGAATATGCTGGATGAAATGTATTTTCTCATTCTGTAGGATTTTGCAATCTTTTCCCCTTGGTGAATCCAGGGTTTTGCTTCTCAGATCCTTCAACCTCCAGATAGAGAAATGGAAGGGAGAAGTAGCTTCCAAATGGGACCTTTGTAGATGTAGCATTGTCTCACTTCTTTTTGTTTTCATCCTTCCAGTATGTGGGGGATGGAAGGGAGTAGAACAGGAGTATCCAACCTTGGCAACTTTAAGACATGTGGACTTCAACTCCCAGAATACCCCAGCCACCAAAACTGGCTGTGGAATCCTGGGAATTGAAGTCCACTAGTTGCCAAGGTTGAGCACCTCTGGAGTAGAGGGAGATACAGCTTTCCCCTAGTTTGCCCATGATGGTACTAAAATCAAATCATCTAGTTGCAAATAAAAATAATCAAAATTATTTTTGAAGAAAAATGAAGTATCACCAAACAGCATCATAAAAATGATTGTGATAGTGACTGATAAAAGGTGACATGTAAACCATAATTGGCCTTGATTTACCATGCTGTCTGTCACCAAATGGTTGGCTTGATTACTGGTAGTCAGTTTCACACTTGGCCTAGTGTATCATGTGAAGACTCTGAGGGAACTATTTCTAGATATACCTGCAAAAAGGTGACTGTGTTTGTTAAATAATATACTGATATCAGTGTAACACAATTTTAAGTAGCAATCTTAATACATTTAACTTAGGAAAAAGACATAAAACACTTCCCTAAATTTGTTTTAAATGTTAGCAAGCCATTTTAACAATGTTTGTGTGCTGTGATTTTAAAGAAGTTCCAAAGAAGTAAACATTAAATATGAACTAAAGCTAAGTATAACATCATGAAGGAAGTATGAAATTAGAGAGTTAATTACACAAGGATACTGACATGGCATTTGTGGTGAAGAAAACAAAGTAGTAAAAAAAAAAAAGTTAAACCATAATCCAGTGAGATTTATTTTCAGATAAATTTAAGAACAATGACTATAATGTAAAAAGGTAAAGGTTTCCCTTGCACATATGTGCTGGTTGTTTCCGGCTCTAGGGGGTGGTGCTCATCTCTGTTACAAAGAGGGGTCAGCATGACTAAATACCGAAGGCACACGGAACGCTGTTACCTTCTCACCAAAGTGTTCCCTATTTTTCTACTTGCATTTTTACACGCTTTCGAACTGATAAGTTGGCAGAAGCTGGGACAAGTAACGGGAGTTCACTCTATGATGTATACTATAACGTATAATGTAGACTATAATGTAGTGACATTGTAATTTATGTTATTATTTATTCGACTTTTATCCCGCCTTTATTATTTTGATAAATAATTCAAGATGGCGAATGTATGCAATACTCCTCCTTCCTCCTATTTTCCTCACAACAACAACAACCCTGTGAGGTGGGTTGGGCTGAGAGTGACTGGCCCAAAGTCACCCAGCTGGCTTTCGTGCCAGTAGTGGGACTAGAGCTCATATTCTCCCACTTTCTAGCCTGGTGCCTTAACCACTAGACCAAACTGGTTCTCTTAACAACCTTAACAACAATAGAAGCACCTATGCCTGAGGCAGGCCCAACAAGTGACAGATGGATGCAGCAACACTACAGCGACAAGAAGAAGCTGAAAGCCAGAAGTCTCCATTTAGTCTAGGAACATTGCATTGCTCCATGTTAGCACAAAATGCATTTTAATAACTGAATTTATTTTTAAATAACATGGAGGCAGATCCAACAAACACAGGTAGTCCTCAACTTACAACAGTTCATTTAGTGACCATTACAATGGCACTGAAAAAAGTGACTTATTATCATTTTTCACACTTACAACCTTTGTAGCATCCCCATGATCATATGATCAAAAATCAGATGTGTGGTAACTAGTTCATACTTATGACCATTGCTGTGTCCTGAGGTCATGCGACCACTTTTTGGGACCCTCTGTCAAGCAAAGTCAATGGGGAAGCCAGATTCACTTAACAACCAGGTTACTAACTTATCAATTTCAATGATTCACTTAACAACTGTGGCAAGAAAGGTCATAAAATGGGGCAAAACTCACTTAACAAATGCCTCATTTAACAACAGAAATGTTGGGCTCAATTTTGATTGTGAGCCAAGGACTACCTACATAGGAAAATCAGAGGAAAAGAATGGTGTTCATCATGCCAAAAAAAAAATCAAGCTTTTCAATTTGATAAAGTATACGTTCATCATTCAAGTGCTTACAGCTAGGCATCTCATATTTTCAATCAATTTAGGGGGCACAATGCTCATGATTTGTAGATTTTGCACAGACAAAGCTGTGCAAATTTCTGGTTTTTCCTGTTTTGGATTTTTTTGTTAAATCAGGGACACCTGAGTTGACATTTAAAACTGGGACAAGCCCAATAACATAAACCTATTTATAGCCTTTTAATAACAGGCTAAGTCCATAGTCCTTCCAGCAAGGCATTCCCCAAAAGGTTCCAAGTAAAATGAAAACATCCAACATCTCAATTCCAGGCCAAGTCGCTGCCTAGCTGGTAACAAAGATGTTGAATGTTTTCAATAAAAGACCAGGCATCAATTTAAATACATGTTGTGCTTCAATGGCTAAATCTCAAATTAAAATGCATGCTGGGAAACATTAATAACACAACTTCCCTCACTACTGATATATTTATGTTCATCCAATCCAGCTGTTATGTTAAGCCAGATTCCCTGGAGAATATAATGAAGATATTGGAAATCATTCAGTTGCATGGCATGCCCCACTTTAACAGGTTCCGGGTCTCTAAATACTTTAAAGCTACTTCCCAGGCTGGCTGAAAAAGAGGCTGAAAAGAGAAACAGTGACCTCTTCTGGGTTTAGTAAAAATATCCAGCCATAAATGGCAAGAAACTGATGTAAGAGTTGCCTTAAAAAGATCATTCGTATTTTGTTCTCCCAGACGAAAGGGGGAAAAACCATGTCAAACAAATGTTGCACTAAGGATGCTGCTTTTGAAAGCAAGCTGTTACATTAAGAAGCAAATTCATCTTGGAATTCAAAACCCTGAAAGCTTCAAACACAGAGACCTTCAAAGCCAGATAGGAAGACTAAACAATTAATTTGAAACACTCTTCTTTCAAGTACTGTGATTAACTTGCTGTCCCAGTAACTGGGCCAGCATTACTAGTTTAAACAAACAAAATGTCTTGGCTGTTTAATGGGTACATTTCAACCAGATTCAAAAAGCCAAATAACTTAATATATCGCTTTTCAAAACATATTCACATTCGCACCTATTTTCCTCCTTTCAGCCAAATACAGACCTATAAAGAAAAATGCTTCAATTCTAGCGTAGTTTCAACCATTCAATTCACCATGTCTGCTTAATACTTTGTTTTTTTTTAAAAAGCCAGCAAACGTTCTGTTTCTTCTGTTTTCACTCATTTTTCAACTACATGCACATGGCACTTTAGATAGTGAGCTGTTGCTGAAAATGTTTGATGGCTCTGTTTAAGTGATTCCCTCAGCCTACCAAGTTGTAAATTATCTGCTGTTCCCTGAATTATTCCTTCCTGCATATGTATGTTGGGCTTCAAAATTGTGTTTGTGGATTAGACAAATCATTGCTGCCATGGTCAATGGAGGTGATGGATCAAAGATGCTGTAGCATCTTTCTGTGTGATAGATGTACAGGAAGTCCCTGGATCCATTCCTAAGTCTGTTTTTAATTTGATTTTGTAGGCAAGTAAGTCGGAACTCAGGAACAGACTGCCTAATATTAAAAATGGTGGGTGCCATTCTCCTTCCTTTGATGAACCACTGAGCATACACAATGTTTTCATGAACTGCTGGAAAACAGGTTGTACATTTCAAAAAAAAAAAAAAAAAAAAGCTTCAGTGGTTCATGAAAAAATTGTGTGGCTTCAGCCATTCATTGGTTCTAGGAAGGAGAATACCATCCACCATTTTTAGTAATAGGCAGCCTATTCCTAAGAACAGGTTGCCTGTAAGTCAGATGTTCTTAACCCAGGAACTGACAATAAAGGAAATATTGTTAATGAAACGTACTAAGTTTTTCAATTCTCTGTAGATGCAAATGACAGGTGGGTATCATTCCTCATCAAGATAGTTCTAGGTAGTATACAATACTGGGTAAAGAATTTCTGACTTTTTTACATTGTTAGAAGAAGCTGGGCACATACAGGAGCTGTAAACAGCTACAGCAGTTATTCTACTATTGTAGCATCACATTCCATCTATCTTCTCTCCTCCTGTAATTACTGATAGGATTGTTTTAACCTGCTATTTATCAGATGCCATCATTATAATATTCCCAAATCATTGTAATCAAAATGCCTGCATTGTTAAATTTGTCTGTTTTCTAAACTTGAAATTTAACTTTCCTCAAATGATATGTTGTTTACTAAAATGTGCAAAAAATTATTTACAGAGACACAGTGGCTGTGTGTGTGTGTGTGTGTTTGTGTGTGTGTGTGTGTGTGTGTGTGTGAGAGAGAGAGAGGGAGAGGGAGAGAGGGAGAGGGAGAGGGAGAGGGAGGGAGGGAGAAATACATTTCTGGAACCCAGCATGAAAAGCTTTTGTTTAATTAACTCAGTGCTTACGATTTTATCTCAATGTTACAAAAAGTCCAGTTTCATAGCAACAGTAAACAGCCTGCTGGTTACAGTAGTTACTGACATATTGACAGATGGCTCTCATGGCAAATAATGAAAAATATTTCTATTTCATCAAGCGTTTGGATACAAATTCTGAGACACAGATTTTTGTTACAGCATATTGGTCTCCTGGTGTACTGGAATAGTTTTTAATTGGGCTGCATTTTGGTTTTTGTGGGTTTTTCTTTTACATTTGTCAACTTTGTTATTGAGCAACAGAAAAAAGAATCAATGGCACTGAACAGTGAAAGGTGAAGAGTTTATGTTTTTTGCAGGAAGGAAAGTCTGTTCCTGATTTTTCCAGCTGAGCCACCGCAATATTTGTTGGCATAAACCTCAATGAGCTACAATTACAGTAAATGCTGAACTTCAAAAGATTCAGTGTATGGTGGTCATCTAAAGACAGAATGTATTCTAGCTTATTCACAAATCCATATGCCACAGAAGTACTGAAAATGAAAAAGAACGAACTTGTGGAAGGCATCAAAAACCCCGATCACCTCCTGGACCGGCTGATAGAAAAAGGTGTCTTGACAACTGAGAAAAAAATGATTTTATCCTACTATAGAACACGAATGGCAAAGAACTCTCGTGTTTTGGATATCTTGGCTTCTCAAGGTGAGCGAGCGTGCCGACTTTTTTTTTATCCCTGCTTGAAAGAGGTAGAGCCTCATTTATATAGCAAGATCAGGAATTATGTGAGTGATGTGAATGGGAAAATTGGAGATGCCAGAAGACAACTGGTAGGGTATCTCCTTGAAAAAGATAAAGGATGGATTCAAAAGGATAAGGCTTTACATCAAGGGGGAAAAGGTAGCCCTCGATCTATTAAGCCAAAAAAGATGGTTTATGATAAACCTAAATCAAAATCCACTTTGGCAGCAAGGCAGTCTCTAGACAATATTCCTACGGTCTTTGATTTGGTGAGACAAGGAATTCTTTCCAATCTGGAAAAAGCCTTAAGCCCGACGGATGTGAATGCAACAAACTCTGCGAACGAGACTCTCTTACACATTGCTGCAACTCACGGGCACCTTGAAATAATTGACTATTTAATCAGCAAAGGTGTCAAGCTAGACGTCAAGGATAACAAAGGAAGAACCCCACTGCACAGAGCTGTTGAGAAAGGTCATGATAAAGCAGTGAACAGGCTGCTCCAAGCCGGGGCCAACATGTACAGTTTGGATCAAGAAGGCAAAACCCCCCTTCACTTGGCCAACCAGAACCAGCACATGCACGTCCTAAGGAACATCTTAAAAGAAGAGGCGAGACGACACAAGAATCAGCACAACTTTCTGCACAGGGCTGCTCTCAAGGATGATAGCGACCTGGTTCAAGTCCTTTTGAAAAATGGTGCTTTGGTCGATGCCAGGGATGAGAGAGGCCAGACAGCCTTGAGCTATGCTGTATCTCAGGGACACGAGAAGACTGTCAAGGTATTGTTGGAAGGTGGAGCCAAAGTGGATTCCAGCATAATTGATGCAGCCTTTAATAGAAACCACCAATCTCTCTTCAAATTATTGCTGGAATATGCCAGAGGGTTATCATCTGAAGCCATGGTCTCAGCCCTGTTTAAAGCTGTAGAGAAAGATCTGCATGGCATTGTGGCGGCTTTAATTGAGAGAGGCACAGACATTAATGTCCGTAACAAAGAGCAGCACACACCATTGCTTGTGGCATGTAAAACGGGGAAGATTAAGTCAGCCAAAGTTCTTATTGAGAAGGGAGCCAACTTGAAGGACAAGGCCCCTAACTTAAGTAGCCCCTTACATCTAGCGGTTGAGGCTGGGGCCTTCTCCATTGCACAGATGCTTCTGCAGAAGGGAATAGATCCTAACATCACTGCTCAAGGAAATCAAACGCCCCTCCATGTCGCTGCAATATACAACAGAGGAGCGTTAGTTGACCTTCTGATTGAAGGAGGAGCTAAAATTGATGCGGTCACCACAGACCTGTTCACACCATTGCACGTGGCAAGTGACAAAGGTCACACTGACGTGGCTCTAAAGCTGTTGCAACATAAAGCTAATGTCCACCTCAAGAATAAGCGATCGAAGACACCTCTTCATCTTGCAGCTGACATGGGGAATCCTGCGATGGTGGAGCTGCTTCTGAATTTCAAGGCCGATCCAAATGTGACAGATAAAGAGAAAAAGAGTCCACTTCATTTTGCAACTTTGGGAGGCCATTTTTATGCAGTGAAAGCCCTGTTAGCTAAAAAGTCTAGAGTTGCAAGCAAAGACATGGATGGCTGCACACCAATGCATTATGCAGCTATCGGTGGGAATACGGAGATATTAAAAGAACTTTTGGTGGCAGGAGATAATAAAAATATAAATGACAAAAATATTTGGAGAAAGACACTATTGCATCTTGTAGCAGAACATGGACACAGCAATCTGATAGATTTTTTGTTGAACAACGGCTCATCTATTAATGCCTTGGACAACAATAAAGATACCCCATTGCACTGTGCTTGCAAAGCTGGTCATTTTGATTCTGTAAGAGCACTGCTCAACTGGTCTGCAGGGGATAAAGCAAATCTGCAGGCTGCTAATAGCTTGAAGAAGACCCCACTGCAAGTAGCAGAATCCAGTGTCACTGAGCACCAGGCTCAAATTGTTAATCTTTTGAAAAAGAAAATGTTATTGATAAGGTAGATTTGCAGAGAGGGTATTATAGATAGACCCTCTATATTTAACTTAGGAGATCCAGTGAAAGATCTAATTAAAGCATATAGTTTGCTCCAATCTGATGTCCTCCAGATGTTTAGGCTCATAGATTATACACACCAGAGTACTGCATTTTCTCAATCAGTAGTTGGTTTTTCACAGCAGGGATGGAACATTCCTGATTTATCTTTAACTTTAAGGGAAAAAAACAATTAAATATGCCCAGGAGGCAGTGGAAGGAGGATTGTAAATTTGATCTTCTGACCTATTTATTTGTACAATCTGACTCACAATTCCAGACACAGTTAAAATTATGTTAAAACACACATCTTTCTAGAATAGCAACTGTGTTATAAACAGCAACTGTGTTAAAAATACTGACTTTATTCTCTATAATGTTTACATGCATCGCACTATAGACTTAGTTGCCTTCTACAGGGCAGTTAGAGGCACCTTTTTTTGTGATAGTAGTAACAAACTTGCAAAATGTTATGCTGTAGGAATTTAAGACATTTTCTTCCTTCTAGTGGTCTGTGTTCTTCAGCAAGGCTGTGTTCTTCACTTCCTGCATATGGTTTTGACTAGCTCTAAAATTACTGCAATCATTAATTTCATTTCTCTTGATTGATATGCATTGACCCATTTTATTTCTGTTAATATGTAGTTGTTTTTGAATGGACAATAGCTGCTTCAGGGATCCAATTTTCAGAGAGGTGAAAGTGAGGTTATTGGCTTTAGTATAAATAAATAAGACTGCTTACACCATAGAGCTTGTAACTACCCTATATTCAGCAATGAAATATAGATATTACCTGGCTGTATTCCTATAAAATGTGTTGATGTTAGCACCAAGTATAGCATAAGATAAAGTTTTATTACTAAACATATTAACACATAAATGGATATGATCCAAAGTAAACCTGGAAGCTAGTTACCACATTATTGTATTAGATCAATACTCTTTTGTTTAGAATCCAGAAACTGTAACGGAATGCATTTGATAATTTAAACATGAAGAATTGCCATGCATTTTATATAATGGAAACATTATTATATTGTGTGTTTTGAAACTTGTTCTTAATAAAGCCAAATTGTACTGATGGTGCCTCCTACTCCCTCTATATTGTAATTTATTACACATATGTGTAATACTAATACACACTCTTAGCGTTGACAAACTCAGGAAGTCTTACATCAGGTTTTCAGGCAATTGAGGAAATATTACTTAATTTCTTTTTTCTTTAGGACAAAAATGCCTCTTATTTTACACCCTAACTTGGAATGATTTACGTGGAAATAAAACCCTGTACAGGTGGTCCTCAACTTACAACAGTTCATTTAGTGACCGTTTTCAGCACTGACAAGAATGACTTGCGATTTTTTTCACACTTGCAACCATTGTGGCAACTCTAAAAAGACCATAGAAATATTTTATGACTTGACACATTGCAGCATCCCCAATGTCATGTGATCAAAATCCAGACGCTTAGCTACTAACTTAAACAACTGTAATGATTCACTAAACTGTGGCAAGAATGGTTGTAAAATAGAGCAAAATTCACTTACCAACTGTCTCACTTAGCAACATAAATGTTGGGCTCAATTGGGGTCACAAGTGGAGACTAGCTGTATATACTTCTAAGTAATTTTCAGAAGACGGATGGTAAAAATCTTCAACTGTGGGATCCTTGGTTTTCTGAGCTTGGTTGTTTTCTTGCAGACATTTCATTACCAAACTAGATAGCATTATCAGTGTTAGTAGGGAGTGAGGCTTACTCTCATTTTATATTCTAGTCAGTGGCTTGCCCTGTCAGTGTAGGTGGGAGTGGTCTTGGTGGTTCCTTGATTGGACTGTCACTTACTGTTAGCTTGTTTTGAGAGTTCCTTCATAGGGGGCATTGTTTGTTTCTTGATTTTTGGTTAATCTTGATGTTAATCTCTGTTCATCTGGGTGTTGATTACTGGTGAGGAGGTTTTTGGTCTTTTTGTTTCCTTTTTGGCTTTTTGATTGTGTCTTTTGAATAGTATGTAGATGCTGTTTACTGCCTATCTACGTGCCTGTTGATGGCCAATTTGTCTGAGTGGCTGACTTCCAGGAATTCTTTAGTGTTTTTGGACTTGGCCACTTCAATGCAGATGCCACAGCTCTGTACTATTAGTCCCTGAGCTTTTAATGAAACATATTACCAGCCTAAGCTCTTATTCAGTTAAAGCACAAGTTCTTTAGAAATTCAGAACTTCTGCTATAACAATATGTGAGTACTTTAGTTTAATAGAAGAATTTTATGCATACGATTGAGTATTGCAGATCTACCAACATTTTAAAAAGCTTTTCAAGTACAACAGAGCATGTTTGTTACTATCTTGCTTGTAAGTACTTTCCCTAAAGTTAATGGAACTAATTATCCTTCCAATTGATCTTCATAATATGTTGGCCCTGCTAGGTAGAGATTGGAAAGTTCCTTTTAATTACCTGCCTTCGCTGCTTCTTAGCTGCCTGCCAGTCACTAAACCGCACAGGCAAAGTTGAGTGGAAATTTAATGGGCTATGGCATACTGCCAAGTGTTTGGGCGAAGAAGAACGTACCATGTTAGAACTTTCTTCCCTTTGCTTGTGTGACCAGAGGAATATGAGAGCTCTTTCACCAAGATCTCTAATCCCATGGTTTGGAGAAGTGGCAAGTGACAAGAGAAATTCAATTTTTAAAATCTGCTAGGTCTCCAAATCCATAAACCCACTGGCCTATTGGTCAGGGCAACTTGTGGGCTTTGAAAGAGCTGACTCAGCAGACCTGGATTTTTGCAGGCTTCAGAGGTAGGAGATTGCAATATGCCCAGAGTAGAATATGCAATATGCCCAGAGTAGAATCACTCTGAGAATGAGTCGGAAGGCCTCTAAATTTGATAAAATTAATTGGCACTCTTGTGAAAAAAAAAGAGAAATGTGTTATAAGGAGTCCAGAGATAATGAAAGGGGCAGATCTGACAGCCCTATTTTAAAGCAACATTGTCTTCTACAGTGGGGTTCATTGCTGCTCCAGTCTAACTGAATGCCTTGAAAATCTCTACAAACACATGAATAAGTGATTCACAAACCTAACCCTGACTTCTATACACATGACCTGTCAGAAAGGCCAGTGTAGCTGCTGCTTTTAGTACATGCTGTTTGGAGAGCTGTGGAAGCAATGTTACACTAATTTTGAGTGTGTGTGCACGCATGTGTGTATATCAACATTAGCAGAGCTATACACACACATACACAGAGTACTCGCACACACACAAGAGAGTTTCCATCTGCTCTGTAGGAAGTTCTCCCTCCATAGTCTTTATTCTTGATATTAAATTAGAAGCAGGCCAGACTTTTTCCCGGAAGGAGAAAAATCTCAATAAAGGCAAAAAACAGTCTTCCTGCTGTAGGAAAACAGCTTCGAACTAAGAAACTTGAAGAGGTGTTTGGGAAGGCAGATTTGATATCCATTCAGGAAGACTGGGCCAATCTATTCATAAATAAAACGCACAGAAGGTTGGAGCTGATGGGATTAAACATCTAACATTCCCCCACCCAAATTCCAAGGGCAGGACATGACCTTTGGGTTTGGGGCACAATAGGATTAACCCACCCCCATTGAAATAATAAAAGACACAAGGCTCACTGCATTGCACAACCCCCGGGGCATCACAGAACCCTATCAAAATCCATCCATTCACTCAGCCACCCCATAAACATTTGCTGCTGTCACTGAAGTTTCTGGCTTCCAAATAAACAAAGACCTTCTTTCCAATTAGCCAGTCTCCGTTTTATTGATTTTTTTTTCTCCCCGGATTGGAACCGGACTGGATTTTTCTTCCTTCAGCTCTTTCTCTCGCCACACTGGGTCTATCCATAGCACCCTTCCAGCCCAGTCACGTTTTCCTTCGCCACAACCAACTAAGGGCAGAAGCAAGACCCAACGGGGGAAGCCCGTCTCATTGTGCGCATGCGCGGGTCTTGAGGCCGCCTCCTATGTCGTCATCCAGGCCCGAGCTCCAGGGCGGAAGACGCGCCAGCCCATATTTGACTCCCTTCCTGTGTCGTCGCCGCGATATCCGGCGGAGGTGCAAGTATGGAAGCTGTGGAAGAGTTAGATGTCGATGTCGAGGGCGATTCGGCGGTGGGACCTGCTGCGGAAGCGCAGCCAGGGTAAGAGAGGGCGAGCTTTGGGCCGCCACCTGGCAATCGGGAAAATGGTTCTGTTTTGGAGGAGAGGCCTCGCGCAATGCCGTTCGCCCGGACCCTTTTTCCATGGCGGGGGACTGATTGAAGTCAGTCGTGCCACTGCCCTGGGTCTAGGACCCGGTGTTTGTCAACCTTGGCCGTTTTAAATTTTGTGGACTGCAACCCCCAGAATTTCACAGCCAGCCATGCGGGCCGGGGAATTCTGGGAGTTGAAGTCCACCGTCTTAAAGTAGCCAAAGGTGAGAAACACTGATCTAAAGGTTTCTGACTCGCCTTCGGGGACGATGTTTCGTTCCGTCGGTCTCCCAGAGTCATATTCGTGCTCGCGTAAAGTAGACTTATAAGTTAGTTTATCTATTCTGTTCTCTTACGACGGCCAGAGATCTAAATGATTGGGGGGTGGGGAGGGAGGAGAGACACCATCCGTTACACCCCCCAGCTATTATGTTTACCAAAATAAAACCGGTTATTTTTTTGCAAACAGCATAGGAAGGAGTGGGTGTATTTGTAAACTGTGGCAGCCTAATAGCAATAGCACTTAGACTTATATACCACTTCACAGTGCTTTACAGCCCTTTCTAAGTGGTTTACACAGTCAGCATATTGCCCACAACAATTTGGGTCCTCATTTTACCCACCTCGAAAGGATGGAAGACTGAGTCAACCTTGAGCCTGGCGGGATTCGATCTGCCAAATTGCAGTTCATGATATCTTTAAGGATTTATAAGCCTTGCATGTGTGGCCCAGACAAGAAGCACAACTTGGAGTACCAGCTTTATCTTTATTGTAAGGTTGCATTAACAGAATCTTGCAAGTCTGAATGTACCCCTCCCTCCCTTCACTTTTACTCTCCCAATAGTTAAAATCTCCTTCAGTCAAATATTTATCATCAGACCAGGCTGCAGCTTTTCCTCCTGCTTCCCAAGGTTATTTAGCATTACACTATAAAGCTGTGCTTGATGAGCTTCTTAAAAATGGTAACTGTGTTAAATTAAATATGTGTCTCTGCTTGCTGCTTGGGTCTTTCCCAGTAATCTTTCAGTGTGACAGAGATAATAGTGGCAATTGAATATCTATAGACTTCTTTGAAGGATGTGAAGGAATGGAAATGATTTACTCAATTCAGGAGTAACTGATAAAATCTCATCTTGCTTCCTCATCTGTTGTTTATCAGCATCTCATGGATCATAGATTACTTTTCATCTCTGTGAAAATAATTTGCCTTTTCATAGACTTTCATACCTTTTGTTCCATTTTCATACTTTGAATTGTTCCTACTCTTTACAATTATTTTTATTTTATTATCTTAAGCTTCTAAACCATACAGTTAACTTTTCATTTTGATACACAGTGTGCAAAGGACTCTGATATTTTTTATGGATGATCTTTTCCAACCACTGGTTCTTCAGATCAGATGGTCCTAAATATGGCATACTGCTGCAACAATAACTGAATGTTTCACTGTTTATCTCATGGGATAAGGAATTATAGATATTTGCTATAAAATAATATTTTTCCAGTATCTGTCAGGGGCAAATAACAAGAATAATTCATTGAGTCCAAAGGATAGAAGGGTTTATTATTGCTACCTGTACATGAGAATCTAGCCAAGTAATGGTCAAAACTAACTTGATATTAGATAAGGATCAACAGAATTAAACAGAACGGAACTGGTCCTGGGATCTCTTATGGCAACCTTTAACTCAGCTCTCTAGTTGAGCCCGTTCTTCTATGGTATCTGTTAATCCATATAATCTTGCAAAAACAAATGGGTAGGATCAAGGGCAGGGCAATATTATATGATATTTAAAAAGTATCAAAACACCATGCCTATGATAATATTTATTCTTTGGTTTTTTGTTTCAGAAGTTATCAGTATCCCTCATCCAGTTTACTCCAAGATCACTACCTTGATTCCACTTGGAGAACAGATGTGGTTCTTGTAAGTAAACTACAGAATATAATAAAATAATGAATTCTTATTCTTTGTATTTTGGGACAAATATTTTTGATATGTTTCAATTTCCATGTACTTTGGTGTATAATCTACCATAAGCAGAAAGAAAATATTACATGTAGTGTTTATGAAAGAATATTTAACCCTGAGAACAAGTACGGCATAGCTAGTTATATGCAGTATGTTTATGTTTGTTTATCTTTTTCTTTTTGAGGCATGCTTATTATAATTGTTGCCCCTGTTTTTTTCTAAGGAAAGGATGAGATTTTACTAATTTATATTATTTTTTTAAACCAAGTTTTACCTCAGGTTTTCTGAGTTTTTCTACAAATATGCCTATTTTTTCACTGTTGCATCTCAGAGGATTCCTCTTTCTTTTCATACCATTCTTGCTATGAGAATTAATGTTGTATGACTGCTATTCCTTTTTTTAGCCTTGGAGTCTTGATAGTACAATTAGTGAAGAAAACAAGGCTGTCATTGAGAAGATGCTTCTGGAAGAAGAGTATCCTTTTCCTACTAAAAAGTAATTGTAATCAGTAGGCAGATATTAAGGATTATGACTGGTTTTGTAACAATTTGTTCCTCATACCTATTTCCCAAGATACTTTCTTTTGCCAACAGTCTCCTAATCCTCTGTAAAAAGAAGGATTATTATTTATGTCCTTGTTGATTAGGCTTACAAGGATATAAAACCATGAATACTTATTTTCATAGATTAATATGACATACTTATTTGAATAAGCTCAGTTGTCCTGTGTGTAAAGGTTATTATACATAACTTAAGTTATGTGCTGTGATTGTTCTGTCTACCTCCAGGTTTTTGTGCTTCCTGGATAGATTTTTGCTTTTTCCATATCCTGAAACTTATTTTAAAAAGTATAAGGGGGACTGCAAAATAATTGAAGATTTGGTAATGAAACATCTGCAAGAGAACAGCCAACCTCAGAGAGCACCAAAGACCCCTCATTTCAATCCTGAGCTACAAATATTCTTTATTAATTCCTCTGCAGGAAAGAAGTCTGAAAGTAAAATTATTCTAATTTCACTGAATGTGGGTGTTGGTACAGAGAAATTGTATGTGTCTTGTCTATGTTTTCTTGGTTTTCAGTTACAATCATAAACACATTAAGCTTCAATTAAGTCTGATTAAATACATGTGGGATTATTTTTCTTCATTAACCAAGTATTGTGCAAAAATATGTTATTACAATACTTCATGACTGTTACAGCTTATGCACATTGATCGGATTTCAGTGACACTGCTTTTAATAATCGCCCAAAGATTTGTAAAAATTTTCTCTTGCAATACTGTACGTTCTGAAGTCCTTAATATATTTCAGATATTATTTGTCTAGCAAGTCAATTCCCGAAAAAAATTGGCATGAGCCAAAGGAAAATGATAAAAAATGTACAAAAAGGTAAAATTTGCTGTGTAAAACTATGGTGGGCCACTGGTGTTCTTTAATGTTCTTTCTGACCACACAGTTAATTTATAAAGCAAGAATTCAATATTTTAAAACATATTTTCATTCTACAAGGTATTAAAAATTAAAACTGAAAATAATAGCTGAAAGTAATGAGAATACTGGAAAACTTTTTAAAAATAACTTTAGAAATGTCTGCTAAACATACAATATTAAGTAACATTTATTTTTCTTGTTTTTACTTCATAGTCCACACAAGAAAGAAACAAAAATCATGTATGTACTTTAAGATTGTTGTTTTA
The DNA here is from genome assembly GCF_049901735.1 of Notechis scutatus. Classification (NCBI taxonomy): domain Eukaryota; kingdom Metazoa; phylum Chordata; class Lepidosauria; order Squamata; family Elapidae; genus Notechis; species Notechis scutatus. The sequence goes on along the minus strand of NC_142011.1, from coordinate 67,155,173 downwards.
TTCATGTAGAATTTGTTGTGTTATTTATAAACAATCTGAAATAATTGAAGTTCTTGCATTCATATTGGACTGGATCTAAGATTATAATATGCTGGTGAGACCCTTCTATCAGGGCAAAAGGTTTTTAATATCATCCACATATTAACAACTCCCAAAAAATAATGTTGGAGTGATAGGAAATCCTATGTGCAAGATACTGCAAATCACAGGGTCTTTTTATCTTGAATCCAAGCCCTTGTTTAAAAAATGTACTTTTTAGATGTGCGACATGCTCTTAAGTATTTTTTGCAAAGGCAGTTGATTATAACAGTTTTCTTTTATGTCCTATTATTTAAGTGCATGTGTATGAAATCAAGTATTTTGCTTTCTGATAGGCTTCGTTCACCTCCAAAATCAGCAACTAGTTCATTGAAATGGACAACAGAAGAAAAGGAAAAGTTTGAAGAAGGACTGGTAAATATTACTAACACTAACATTTAACAAACAGTTTTAAAATACAACCATACCATATAATTGTTTAAAAAGGAACAGAAAAGTACATGTGATCCTTGACCTTATGACCACAGTTGTTAAGTGAATCTTCCTTCCCTATTGATTTTGCTTGTCAGAAGGTTGCAAAAGGTGATCACATGACTTTGTGACACTGCAAAGGTCATAAATATGAGCCAGTTGCCAAGTATCCTAATTTTGATCACATGACCATGGCAATGGTCATAAGTGTGAAAAAAGTCACTTTTTCAATGCTGTTGACACAATTGAGGACTATCTGTAATTCTACTCGGACCACTTATTGCAATTTTGGTGATAATCAGTCATCCTTCAGTCTTAACATTAAACATCCTGTGTTGAATAAGATAACCTTTGCAACCCAATAGGGATTCTAAGATGCAATTCCTCGTACTGATTCTCACACTATTCCAAAAAATCCCCAATCATTTACAGTAAATTTGAGAGGGAAGATGGAAAACTCTTATCTTCTGAGAGTAAGATATAATCTGGGTTTAGCTTCCTAATAAGGACTTACGCATCTGAGCTTGAAAACTATTTTTTTATTCCTCTAAGATCCTTACTCTGTTCTGTTAACAAAGTGATCATGCCATTCTGGGGATTGCCAGAGGAGTGTATCCAAAAATTAATTGTGACCATAGTACTTGTTGGCAGTACTGGTAGTCCTCATTTAGCAACCACAATTGGAATTAACAACTTGGTTATTAAGTAAAACTGCAACTGTGCTTATGATCTTACTTCAACTCTGCTTTTTAGACCTGCAAAAGTCTGAATGTGAGGACTGGTCACAAATGTTTTCATCATTATTGTAAGAGCAAATGGTTGCTAAATGAGTTATCTGCTAAAGGAGGACTACTTCTATAACTGTTAACCATGAAAGGTAGTCAATCGAGAGGGACAATAAGCAGTATTAGATTTATTTTTATTTTAAGGTTTCATTAACAAAATTTTGCAAGTTTGAAAGTACCTCTCAGTTTTACTCTCCCGAAAACCAGAGTGGGTCCTTTTTGAGGTGTTTTTACAACCCCCTACTCCTTCAAACTCACGTTTATCAGACTGTTTTCTAGGCTAAAGCTCTTCCTGTCTTCCAAGGAATTGTTTTTAACTGGAAAACGGCAACACTAAGAAGTAGCTGGTTCTATTTATTTGTCTTAACTAGTATTCTCTTTTGTTTTTAATTGTGCAATGCTTAACTCTTCTTAATGTAACCAGGCAAAAAGTGATGGTGTAGAAAAAGTGAAACAACAGCAACAGCACATCAGTGCTCCTCTTCCACAATTACAGTCCCTTATAGTAGGCATGTTTAGATAAATTATTATCTTTTCTGTATTCCCACTTCTGAATTTATATTTACTTTTTGTTAGGCTAAATTTGGCAGAAGATGGACAAAAATTGCTATGATGATTGGAAGTCGCAACGTTCTTCAAGTAAAGAGCTATGCCAGACAATACTTTAAGAACAAGGTAAATTAGAAATATAGCAAGCACACTGCATATCACTCATGCAGCTTCAAATTCTTCCAAATGCCCAAATTTTGTATTGAAATTTTGAGAACACCTGATTGAGTTTTTGGGTCTGCAGCCCCTTTTTTCCCCATTTTGCATATAGGAACAATTATATAATCTAACACATTGTTACCTTAGGATGAAAACATTGACTATTATTCCTAACTGGAATTGTTTTTAACTGGAAAACGGCAACACTAAGAAGTAGCTGGTTCTATTTATTTGTCTTAACTAGTATTCTCTTTTGTTTTTAATTGTGCAATGCTTAACTCTTCTTAATGTAACCAGGCAAAAAGTGATGGTGTAGAAAAAGTGAAACAACAGCAACAGCACATCAGTGCTCCTCTTCCACAAAGCAGTGAGGATGTTGAAAGGAAGAAGGTGACATGGGCACCAGAGCACTTAAGAGGACGAGCGGACCCTTATTTAAATGCAGTGAAAATTGAAAAATTATCAGATGACGAGGAAGTAGACATTACAGATGAAATGGATGAACTTTTATCCTGTGCACATCAGCAAGAATCTGGAAAGCCTGAGATATTAGACGTTCTAAAAAGCCCACCTGAGCAAAGCAATTGGACAGCACCTGTTTTGGATTCTGCCCAACACATGTCTGCTGTTCTCTTAACCCAGGACATCACAAAGCCAGAACAAAGCGCAGATGAGACTGTAGTTTCCTTCTCTGAGAATAAAAAGCATCGGACTATAAAAATAGAGAATCAGAAGTGTGATGGAACAGGGACTTCTGAAAGTCCCAACTGGTTTCCTAGTCCAGAGCTTTGTGAAGAACAAAAGGACGTAACTGACAGCAGCATTCATTTCCTTTCTTCTGAACACCTTGGCGAGGAAAATCGGATGGATGCAGAGGAGCTGAAGTCACCAGATCAAGAAATAGCAATAGATAGAGGTGTTATACTAGAAGAAGAAAAGCAAGCGATTCCAGAATTTTTTGTCGGGCGTCAAGCCAAAACACCTGAGCGCTATTTGAAAATTAGAAATTATATTTTGGACCAATGGTAAGCATTATTGGTGAACTGGAAGATCACTTCAGGTTCATCTGACTCCTCTGGACAATACATTTGCTGTTTTTAAGGGTACACACAGTGCTGGTGAAAAGAATGCCATCGGTGATAGGGTAGGCCACAAACATGTTTCATGTAATTAAGAGTTTGTGTATTTTTTTTTTTTTTTTAAAAAAAAACAAGTTTTATTTTCAAGACAAACAATACATAGATACACATAAAACAAAACATAAAAGCATAAAAAATCTCTTATCTGAAAGTTGCTTAGTCCCGGGTTAAAACTCTTGGTACAGACACAAATTCAAATTCATATTCATTTTACATACCATTTCATATCTTACTAACATTTTCAGTTTTCTATATGTCTTCTCCTCTCCTTTAAATTTTCTCAATTTTATTTTATTTTATTTATCTCCTCTCAATTCATATCATAATATTTATTATTCTTTGTCTGTTCTATTCCAGCCAGCCCTTTATTTTCCTTCTTTAGAAAAAAGAAAAAACTTCTCCTATACACTATATGGAGTATGATGCCTTTATCTCTTTCCCCTACATTTATAATACTTAATATAAAACACATGACATATATTGGGATTCTGTCTGGTACATTCTAAAATTATACTATATTATCAACAATAATACAAATCTATTCATTCGTATTAATATTCATTCATATCTTAAACATTTAACTCATTACTTTTCAGTTAAATCACATACTTTTATGGGAGCCCTATTTTCCATAGTTATATATTATATCCCTCATATATTATAGCTCATTATTTCATTAAAAAATACCTCCTTCTACTTCAATTCTCATTTCACAAGAAATTTCGCTAGTATACCATATTCTAATCATTAATATTAACAATCATTTATATCTTAAACATTTTATCCATTTCAATTAAATATCATGCCTTTGTGGGAACACTTATGCTTTTCAAAGATTATTACCCCCCCACATCACAATCTTGAATCATGTTTCACAGTACTCCCTTTTCTTAACCAAAAATTTCACTAATTTATGTTAAATATTTTATCACATTTTAGGTTACATATTGTTTCTAATTTTCTATGTTTACTTCTAAATACAAGTATAAAAATGCAGTCTTATGTACCTTTCTAGAATCCCTTTAACCATAAAGCTTATCCATTATCTCTAAAAAAAAATTTGCTTCTTAGCATCTTGCTCCCCCACCATTAGGACTTCTCATCCCTTCCTTTCTTGTTTCTTCTTCTCCTTATCCTCTTTAACCCCTTGTCTCTCCACCTCCCTTTTATTCTGCTTTCCCCCTTTCTGTTTCTTAACATAATGTCCCCTTTTCACCTTATTCTTCTCTTTTTGGGCTATTTTTCCAGATCTTAAAGACCTTTTTCCCTTTTTCTCTTGCTTTTTCTCTTCTCCAGTCAAAGTCATTTGTTCATCAAAGATGGCTTCTCCTTCTTCTTTGTCCCCATCATCCTCATTCTGCTTCACATAAGTATAAACCGCCATTTCTAAGTATTGGAAAATAGTGTCAAGACCATCTTCCCCTCCTTGTTTTTCTCTTTCAAATTTTTGATATATAAGTTCCAATTCATCCATAGATGATGCCATTGTGTAGAGAAAAAGTTTTTCCAAACAACCACCCAGATGATTTAATCAGAAGTAATTTCCAAAGGTTCCAAAGTCACCAAACAATCCAAACAGACTATTTCTTTTAAATACCTTCTTCTTCTTCACTTTCTCTTTCTGGGGTTAAAGTAATCACAAATCCTTTTCAAATATATTTTTTGGAAGTTTTTAAACTCTTTATAATTCTAGGCAATCTTCTCCTTATTTTCAAATTTTGCTCTAATTCTTTTTTTCACTCTCCCTTCCCACTCATAGCCAAAAAGGTTTTTTTTGTTTTTTTTCCGCTGTCACTTTAGAAAGGAGAGTAGAACAAAGAAAGAACTTTTGCCTTTAGAATATTCGCAGCTTAAAACTCTCACAGGGAACAATATATACTTAGCAGCCTTCAAGATTCCAGGTCATTTTCTCACGTCTTGTCCCGGTTAGAATCAACTTTCACTTTTCTTTCAGTTTCCTCCCTCCTGCACCTGCTTGTCCGGCTGCAGCTTTCTTCGTGGCGGCCGTGGCTGACCGCCGTTCCTCCGCCTCGGGAAAAGGGGGTTTAGCCGACTGGGGAGGGGGTTTGCGACACCCCAAACCCCTTGCCGGATCCCCTGTCTTCAGCTGCCTCTGCGGGCAGCTATATCCCCAGATCCAAATGGATCGGGGGAACCTTGGCGGTGAACGCAGCAGGGATCGCGCGGTCACAAATCCCTGCCGCCGCCGAAAGGTTGCAAACCGGAAGTCCAAGAGTTTGTGTATTTTTGATAAACTTGCACTGTTATCTGGTGTCCATTTGCAATACATGACTTGGTAGCCATCTATTCCCCCTATTTGTGCACCCTGATAACTTTCAGTTATCTGCAAAACTGTAGAGCAGTCAGATCTACAACTGAGATATTACTGGCAGACTTAAGGCCAATCGTTCTCTTGCTGCCAAATCTATGGCTGTTATGGAGATACTATTATTATTATAGATTTGTCCTGTCTTTATATATAACTCAAGGCAGCAAACTTACCTAATTCTTTAACTCCTATTTTGCCCACATCATTAACCCTTTAAAGTAGGGTTGGGTTGAGACAGAATATCCTTCCTAAGGTCACCAACTGGCTTTCATCACTTTTTATCGCTTCAATAGAAATTATCTAGAAGAATGGCAGCCATCTGATAGCTTTCATGACACACACACACACACACGAAATTATGAGATACGTTTAGATATGTCAAATCTATATTTTTTAATTGTGATTCCACTTGGTTTTAGGGAAAGAATCAAACCAAAATACCTGAACAAGACATCAGTACGTCCAGGGCTGAAGAATTGTGGTGATGTCAACTGTATTGGACGAATACATACATACCTGGAATTAATAGGAGCAATTAACTTTGGCTGTGGTAAAAAAAAAAAAATCATTCGGTTTACATCTGTATCCTTTGTTTTTTTTTAGAAAAGTCTCCAAAGCAGCTCACAACTACCAAAGACATAGACAATTCTACTGAACCTTTGCTTTTAGAAAGTGCTGGTGGACGTGAGATGGAAGGATAATAAAGATTAGAAACAGCATTTTAAAAATACGTTTATTGTGCTTGGAGGTCTATCTAGCCTAGAGAATCAAGAACTCATAATTTCTCTTTTTTCATTACCAAAAATTTGTATTTTTTCTTTGTGGTAAACAACAGCAGGGCTTTTGGTATCAAAAAGTATCCTATTGAATTATGGCAGTAGCTTTTGTGGGCTGAAGGCCATTTAAAAATTAAGTGAAGTTTCATCAGGAGTTCTGAGTGTATGCGTAATTGATTTGGATTCTATATGAGAAGGTCAGGTGTGTTAGTTGTTAACAAATATTCTATGAATAGTGTGCCAGAAAATGAAATAAAACAACTTTATCCTTGTGTAAGATATTAGAAACAAATTAGCATCTTTTGATAAATTAGTTCTCTTGTTTCTCTTCACTGAATTTTCTTAGTGGTCAGTGGCAACAAAGGCGCTCAAGGTTTTTCTTCTTAAGTGCTTTTTTTCAAATACTCCCACTTCATGTGCCAGAAATAGGTCTCTTTGTCTTACAAATGAGGGAATTGTTCAATGATTGTTCAGTGAAATATATGGAAGAGGAAATATATGAATCCTAAATGTATTGGTTTTATTATGAGATCTTGTAATAATGTCACCAGAAGAAAAATAAGAGTAGAGTCAATATCTTGGTTGTTGCAAAACTTGGTTCCCATATCTATAACATAGTATTATTTTACTATTTTCCTTAATTTTGTGTAATACCTAGCTATATTGTAATATCTCTACATCCTGACTCCCCTTTTGTATGCTCCTATGTAGGTAGCCTTATTTATGTAACTTATAACAGTTCTGGGTCCGTCATTTACAAGGCTTTGCTGATTCTAAAGACATATACAGTAAATTAGCAAATTGATTATTTATTTATTTATTTTGGAAGTGATGCTCTATTTAGTCACATAACTGTTTTTTGAGCCTTTATTTATTTTGGAAGTGATGCTCTATTTAGTCACATAACCTTGTGATTGCATGAAAAATTTAACTTGAATGATTGAATTAAAATAAGTGCAAAGTTAATATTGTCATCAGATATTTGATTTTGGCCCTGGGGTTAGTTGTTTTTTGAGCCTCTGTCTAAAGTGTAGACTGAAGGACAACGTCTCTTCACCCTTACAGAGCAAGCTGTGTATAATAGACCGCAAACAGTTGACAAAGTACGGCCCAGGGAAGGCAAGGATGCTGTTGACGCGTATCAGCTCGTGCAACGTCTACAATCTATGGTGAGATGGAAAACAGGCTCATGTCTTTGTGATTCTTTGGGTTATTTTTCTCTCATTCTCTTTCGACTGCATTAGCTTGAAAATCATATTTGTAGGAACGCAAACTTGAATACATTTTTTGACACGGTGCTGAGATTTTTTTGACTTCATAAATTATGTATTGGCATTCTACCCATGAGGCAGAGATTTTGTTAAATTACATATTGCTCTCAACTAGATCATTGACAAATATGTAGTAGTGGTTATTTATTTTCAAGTCAATATGTTTAAATTTGGAGGCTGAGGCAAAGGAAATGACTATCGTTCTCAAAAACTGAAGCCACCAGTTAATGCACTGTACAGCTAGTCCTTGCTTAATGGTGGTAATTGGAACCAGAATTGCTAAGCGATGCAGTTGATTATGAGGAAAAATTGAGGCTATATAAATACAAAGTAAAACAAATGAGAGAAAGCCCACCCAGCATGCATGATTTCAGGATCCCCCCCACCCCGGCTTTAAAAGCGGCTCAATTTGTAGTCACATGACTGGAGGGAAGCTTAGAATGAAACAGCTAGCAACATTCTGCATTGTTGGCCAATTGTTTTTCTGGAGTTGTTTTCTCCGCAGTCTCCTGCTAAATCCAACCAGTTTTCAAAACTCTTCTTTTCATGGCTTCTCTTTTTCACATTGTCACATTTGGTACAAATCTTAAGAATTGATTAGCTTGACCAAATAGGCAGACACTTGAGCTTATTTACATACTTTTCCCCCCCAGTGCTAGGTTGGAAAGAATAGCTAGAGAGGGAAAACAGGCCCAGCATGGCTTCTGTTATTTTTTTTCAGCCTCTTCATCTGCTGTTGCTGTAGGAGTTATCTGTAATTTTCTTCTGCATTGCATTGTTATATGCAGAGTTAGGAAGCGAGGCTGGAAAGAGTAAAAATGGGTCAGATTGGGTCAGCTAAAGTTCATGTGTCATCTATATTCATCAGCTGGTAAGGAGAGTGGCAATCTGGATCACTGTACATTACAATATTTTTGTGACAGTCCTTCATAAATTATGAAGAGAGCTTTCTGCCCTTGGTGCACTTGAATGGACGCGTGAGTGTATTTCTGTTTGGTACAGCGCACGAGACGGCGGCGAGTGAGAGACCCATGGGGAAACTGGTGTGACGCCAGAGATTTGGAAGGACAGACGTTTGAGGTAATAACATTTTAGACTCCTGAACTTGCTTGAGCATACAGCTAGGAGGCTACCCTTTCCTGGAACCCACATCGCCCAGTTGTAGCTATGCCTCCCGGTGGGTCTTTCAATGTCTGGAGGTTGAGGGAAAGGGTGTCGGATGCCCCTCTTGATTGTCAGAATACCACTTCAACTTTGGGGGTGCAGTGAGGGTAGAGATGGGAAGGCCTGGGGAAAAGAAACTGGAAAAAATGGGAGAAACTGGTGTTTTTTTCCCAAAGCCATTTGGAAAACTTTTTTTCCCAATTTTTCCGGGTTTTTCCCCAGTCCAGGTGGTTTAGAATAATACGTAGGAGCCATAGATTTGTAGCCCCTAAGAGTTCAGAAAAGAGAATATTTTTCGTTTAAGCATTAAAATATTGAACACGGCATTTAACTATTAAAATCAGATATGGGATTTTTGTATTATGAGATCATATACCTCATAAGAAATTAAGAATTGTGGTTATCTTATATCTGTCAGCTTCCTTTGAATGCCCTATCGTTACTGAGCTAGTTGAATGTTTTAATCTTGTTGATGATAACTATCCAGTTTTCTTAGCTAAGGATTAGATAGCCTATGGAGAAACAGATCAAAGTGCCATTAAGACTCAGTTTGGTATTGTGGGTTAGGTGCTGGGCTACAGACCAGGTATTTCTGAGTTCTAGCCCTCCCTTAGGCATGAAAGCCAGCTAGATGCCTTTGGCCTGGGAACTCTCTTTTAGCCCAACCTATCTTACAGATTTGTTGCTGTGCGGAAAATAGAAAAGGGGAACCTTAGTTATGTATGCCATCTTGAGTTGTCCATAAATAAGGGCAGGCAAAAACTAAAGCAGAAATACTTGGCAGAATAGTATGTTTTAATATTTTAAAATGTCTACGCAGCCTACCAATGGCAAATTGCTGAATGTTAATTCTTTTCACTGAGGGAAATTGTTTTGACTTCTGGAGAGGGAATTTGCATTTCTGACACTTAAGTGCATTTGACATAATGCTAGTTTAATTGTGGTAGCAGCTGTTAGCATTGGTAGAGGGACAACTAAATTAAGCATTCTCCAGGTCAGTGATTTCTTTGAGCCTAAGTATGTTTAATACTTGGTTTACTTGGTGGTTTACTTAATGCATATGTTTTGTTTTTAGCATCTCTCTGCTGAGGAGCTAGCAAAGAGGAGAGAAGATCAGAAATATAAACTATCAAAAGCATTTAAAGGACAAAGACACACCAAAAGGTTTGTTTTTTTAATTGTAAAATCTCTTTGGAAAAAAATTGGTGAGATGTTAGGTTTGAAAGTTTCCTGTCAGAAGAATTTAAGATTAATACTAATTGAGTTAAATTCATTCTATAACGTTCGCACTGCAGTAAAAAGATCAAAATATGTCCATTGAATTTTTTTCTTACACATAAAAGTGCTTATTTGAACCAATCATGAACACTTGGTATATTGGAATTCAAACTAAAAATATGAAAAAAATTATGCAACATTTAAATGTCATCCTTCCGTTACTTCTGCAATTTAAGATATTTCTTTTTTCATTCTATAGTTCATTTGATCCCTTTCAGCTGATCCCTTGCTGTTCTTACACAGAAGAAAAACAAGTAAGTATGAATGTTGAAAGATGAACATGTTTTAGCCTCTTTAAGCAAACTTTTCTTATCAGTTTTATCTTTTCAGGAGCCATTCAAAGTGTCAGTAGCTGCAGAAGCACTTCTGATCATGGATTTGGTAAGGCCTGTTCTATTGAAATACCTTACAAAATGGCTTTAAATTAGTTAAATAATTGTCATGATTAAATAAAATTGCAATCTTTTTGGTGCATTATAAATGCATATTAATTAACTAATGATTGATATAACTTAAACCGATTCTGCTATCATGGTTAAATGCATAAATCCTAGTACACATTTAAGACTCTTAATACGGATTTATAGGAGAAATAGCCCATTTTTCTTATTTCCAGTTATATTAAAAATAATGATGTTTTAATGTCTCTGAGAAAATATCCTGCAAATAAGTTTGTCTCAAATATATGTGCTCTGTATGACATCTTACATATGATAACTTGTATTCATAACTTGTATTCAGTAAATGTAGTCTTCTAACATATTTTCCTGCTTGTTTTATTTGTTTATCAATTAGGGACAATAGATAAAACTCCATCTCAGTATATCTTTCCCTCTCTGAGAAGCTTAGTAACTTCTCATCTTCTAACTTACCCATTTGTAACAATTCAAGAGGTAGTATTTGTTTTATAGAGCTTTATCACATAGGCTTCCAGTGTCTCTAAGCACAATACTTAAGAAAATTAATAATAATTACTTTATTGTCGTTGCACCTCGTACAACGAAATTAAATGCCATCTTCAGTGTACATCATACATAAAAAATCTTATTTTTTTCTTTTCTATTTATGTTGGGGAGAGAATGAAAGTGGGCAAAGATTGCCAACATTTTACAAATGATTATTGAATTATTATTCCCTCCCCCATGTATTTTTAGCATGCTCATGTTTCAATGGCAGAAGTAATTGGTTTGCTAGGTGGAAGATATTCTGAAACGGATGGAATAGTTGAAGTAAGTACCATATTTATTTTTTAATTTTAAAAGGGCTTTTACCAATTTGTTATGAATAATAGACATCATGCTGGTCGCTATGGGGATGCTTTCTTATGTCTCCTCTAGGGAAATAAAGAAACAGGGGAAACAGTTGTGTTACTACTTCAGGGAATACTTTGGAATACAAGAAATGAATTACAGTGGACTAAATTGAACCAGAGTATATTAAAGTATCCATTTATGAGCATCTGCTTAAGAGCTTGATCACTGTACATTTGGAATTCAGACATCCATGTTAAAATAGAACAAGTTCTTCAGAATCTAAAAAAAATCATTCAATTGTAGCATCCCCATTAAATCCTCCATGTTTATTAACTTACAGGTCTGTGCAGCAGAACCCTGCAATAGCCTTAGTACAGGCTTGCAGTGTGAAATGGATCCAGTATCTCAAACACAAGCATCAGAGATACTTGCTGCTAGAGGTTACAGTATCATTGGATGGTACCATTCTCATCCTGCCTTTGACCCTAATCCTTCCCTACGTGATATTGATACCCAGGCAAAATACCAGGTAACATCTCCCTGTTGGATAAAAAGGGTAGAACTCATCACTGTTGGAAATATTGCTGTTTATTTATTATCCGTATACAACTTTGAATAATAAAACTACAACAGGCCACTGTTAATTGATACATTTGCATTATGATTAATTTTATGCAGAGAAAGAAAAGTACATATTTTGTTTATTGCGTTCTTCTTTTTCTCCAGAGCTATTTTTCCAGAGGTGGCTCAATGTTTGTTGGAATGATTATAAGTCCTTACAATCGAAATAATCCTCTTCCATATTCTCAGCTCACTTGTCTTGTAATTAGCGATGAGACTAGTTCAGATGGATCCTACCGTAAGTGGTTTTTAAAATAATCCTCTCTGTTATAGGTTCTATTTCAATGTGTTTTAAAAGCAAGCTTTGGAGAGATAAGAGAAAGAGTCATTATAATTAAGATATGCTTAATTGGAAGCCTTGGAGGTGGGGAAGAAAAGTATATGCTAGTTTTTACAAACTGAATGTTAATGAATGAATTTGAATCTAAGTACGGAGGTGCTAGTGTTACATGGATCTGTCACCTGCATTTGCATTTACAGTGAAGCAAGCTTTGGAGGTTGGAGTAAGTAAAGCTCCCCCTACCCTAAATACCAGCCTTTATTGTGGACCAACTCCCCAACTTCTCAGAAATGCCCATACTAGCTCAAGAATACTGAAAAGTGGAAGTACATATCAATTTTAAGAGTACTTAATTAAAATCTGGATCATGTTGCCATTATACTAGACCCAGTTGTTTAGCCTTGTGATTAGCAATGCAGCATTTATAGGCACATCAGTGATCGTAACATTCCTAGGAGACATCTATACACCCCAAACTTAAATTATACGTTTTAAAAAAATATTTTTAAAATGATCCAAAACTAACAGAATTGAACATTTCTTCATAATATTTATGGGAGGCAAAATGTGCAAGATTATATTATATTGGTCGATTTGGGGTCTTTTTTTTTAAGTGTACTTACGAAGGGGGAGCATCTGCATTATATTACCCTTATGCCTGATACCTGAACAGTTCAGTTGTTTTGTTTTTTTGTTTGTACTAGAATGTTAGAACTCAGATTCAGTCTGAAGTTCAGACTGTCAGATGGTTGCTAGCATCTGCTTGACTACATTCAGTAACTAGTACAGTGTATAAATTATCTTTTTTGTCTTTAATGGTCTAGAATCTAGATAAATGAACATATGTTTGTCTTAGTATCTGAAATGCCTGTGTACAGGAAAATTGTAGAAAGCAGGTTTGGGGGTTGAGTAATTTAGTTAAATCCAGTTCTTAAAAATATTATCTGCAGAGCAGCCTGGTTAAATTGGAAAAACTAACCAATAAGAGAACTTGCCCGGGGATTTATAAAATCTGTATCTAGCTTTTAATCTCTTGATATTATCAATAATCCTTTGTAAATTGATATCCAAAGCATGAAGACAATTGAAATTTATATAAATTGGAGTATAGGATTATCTGTGGTAGAAAGGAGAGGAAAAGAAATTAATATCAATTTCAATAATTAAAGGTTTGAGTATCCAAGATGTTGAATGTTTCCAGTTATAATCAAATGGCTTTATAGTTTATATAATACATCTCACTTTTAAAATTAACAAGGCATGCATTTTCTGCTCAATTATACTATGGACAAGCAATTAAATGAGCAATTCGACACAGATTTGAACCTGATTTTAGAACTTAAGCTAATTTGGTCTATAATTAAGATAATTAGATCAAGGTCTTGATGTTATAAACCAGTGTTGTGCATTTTTTGTCAGTGCAAATAAAGGGAGGTGAACAATAAATTTTAAATCAAAGAGCAGCATTTTTTGTATATGATTCTGTATAATGTGATATATGTTTTAATGGCTTACAGGCCTACCATACAAGTTTGAAGTGCAACAAATGTTGGAAGAGCCTCAGTGGGAGCTAGTATTAGAAAAAACACAGTGGATAATTGAAAAATACAGACTGTCTCATAGGTGTGTAGCTGCTTGCATTTTGGAACCTTTCAAGTTAGTCCTAATTAGTATGTATTTCAATAAAAAGCACTTTTATGTATCCTCTGACATTGTCTTGCCATGTTTCATTCAATAGTTGTGTGCCCATGGATAAAATCTTCCATAGAGATTCAGACCTAACGTGTTTGCAGAAGGTAATATTATAAAATTCTTCATTTCTCACCTGAAATTTCAGGCAGCATAATTGTGCCTAATTACTATAGAAATCTTGAGTTGGATTCTGATTTCAGTAGATCTGTTCTAAGTATGATAACTCACGGCATTGGTTTGGGTTGTCTGTGCTAAGTGTATCTAAATCTGGATCCAACTTGTTAAATGTGAGAGAAATTGTGCTAAAAATCTGTGAATTATTGGTTACTTATTTGCATATGTTTACCATTTCTTTGCTGAGGCTCTCAAGCAACACACTCTTATAAAATACTGAAATAAATGAAAGCTTGACAAAATAGAATTCTCTTGGGTAGATTAAACTTGTCTTCAGAAACCTATGGCCTGGCTGTCTTGATTTTCATCAAGATATATAAACCTTAAAGAGCTTTAAATGGCCAGAATTCTACCCCAACAGATGATCCTTGCAGAAATGAATGGCCCCACACTGAGTCTTTTCACATTTACCTTTTCCCATCAGTGGTAGTCTGCATGATTTTGTTTACAATGATCTGTTGATCATTACATGAATTTTACGTACTTCTACTTGAGGTTCTTCAGGCTTAGGGAGATCTTGTTTTTTATAGATATTTCACTTGGCACTCCAGCAAGCTTCCTCTATGCAACAGCTGAAAAGTGAGGAGCAGATAGTAGATTATATCTAGTTCCATAAATTTGTTGAATCAATGGAACTAAATATACTCTCATTCATTCAAGTGACTGATTCACACGATACATTAGATTAATAAGGTTAGCACCATTTCCAAACATCAGTCAAATAATATTTCCCAAGAAAGCCTCCAATCCCCAACCAACAGTCCCCCAAATTCAAACTCCACATGTACTATAACATGCCGCAGAATGAATTTGGACCATCATTATCTCAAGAAATCCTTATGTAAACTTTGATGGATAAATGATGTAATAAGCATTAGTGCTGCAACTCTCATTTTAACAAGTCTCACAAAAATTGCAGAGCAGCACAGAACATGATTTCTTGGATTGAAGAGACATGTTTGCAAAGCTACTGATACGGCTTTCTATATATAGAATATTTGCATTGGGTAATGTTTGACATGTTTCACATATAATACCTCTGTAGCAGAATATGAAGTACAATTCCATTAACAAACTGGCTATTCATCATGAAGAATGTTCACTGCAGAAAAGCAATTTATTGAATTTGTCATAGCTAGTTGTAAGTAGCGTGTGTGATATACATTTGTGAGTATATGTAAATAAACCTGGAGCTAAGGTCTTAATAGGTTTTGGTTAAAGAATCATAATAAATGTATAGTTGCTCTCCCCGCTACTCCTCAACTCCTAAATGTTATTTCAGCAACTCTGACATTATTTTTGTCTTTATTCTTCCATCTTAAAACTAGCTTTTGGAGTGCATGAGGAAGACTCTGGACAGTGTAGCCAATAGCTTCATTGCTGAAGAATTCCTGACACAGTTAGAAAACTTGTTCCTTTCAGCCTACCAAAATGAGGAATGGACTGATACTGCTGAGGAAAATAGCATGTGTCCAAATGACCTGCCAACGTGATAACACTGGAAAGAAAAATAGACCACTTTATAATGAAGTGGCCATCGTTGAGAGTAACCGAATCCAGTGTGGCTGAAGAAAATTACTGTTAATGAAAGACAGTATGAAGCAATCATGGTGAACTATCTGACCTCTGGCATAACTTCTAATCTTCTAAAATTACAGTTATACAGCAGGAAAATGAACCATTTACCAGCCCATCACTTAGGTAGAAGCTATCCATTGCTCTAAAAGAATTGAAGTGATAATGTTTTACTTGGACCAAGTGCTATTAGCTTGATGTTGAAATAATTATATTGCCATTCTGTTTAGGAAACACCACCATGTTATGCTTAATGTGTATTCCCTAGGGGCTGTCAATGTACATTTCTTCTATTTTATAAAATAAGCTATACCATACCCCAAAGGTGCATTTTCAAGAAGCAACTAGACTTCTTGGTTTTTCTTTGAAGACGTTTTGCTTCTCATCCAAGAAGCTTCTTGAATGAGAAGTAAAACATCTTCAAAGAAAAACCAGAAAGCCCAGTTGCCTCTTGAAAAAGCGCCTTTGGGACAACCATGACCTGGATGACTGAGAACCCCCTCAGCTAATCAAGCTATACCATATTTTATAAGTTATACCATATCCTTATGAAAAGGTAGCAATCAGTTTAAAAACATATCAGAATTACGGATAACCTCAACCTTTCATTTCTCAGTTGTTGATCCGTATTGGCAGTATTTGAAGGGGAAATTAAGACTGGGTTTACCTTTGCACCGCATTGTGTGGAACTGAATTGAATTGAACAGAAACAGATTTGTGGAATTTAGTATGTCTATAGAATAGGATGGTCTTCATCAGGTGTCAAACTCACGGCCCACCAGCCAGATGTGTCACGCGCTGGCATGGCCACCCCCGGTTTAGCGAAGGGGGAAAAAGTTGCAATACATTACGTGGCGACAATGTGATGCCGTGAGTTTGACACCCCTGTTCTTAATGGTATGGATCTGAGAAATGATACCCAAAACCCCACCATTCTTGTCCAAGTTCTAAACTTTGGGCCCACAACATAAAACGCAGATACAATACAAGGGACAAAGACTATGTCTAAAGGCATAGTAGAAAGCTGCAAAATTACTTCACAGATCTGTTTCTTTTTAACCTGAACATCAGCTCCAGGCTAATATGCTGTATCTTCACCCTAGCCTTTCTTGTTCCATTGTGAAGCCAAGTTCCTTCAATTGTGATTATGGTGGTGTGCAAATTGTGCAAGTACTGCTGAATCATGAATTTTATAGCGCTTTCTCACTAAAAGCATATATTTGATTTAGTTAATTGCATGTAAAGCTCTTATACCTTGCCATATGGAGTTGCTTTGATATGAAGTCTAATCCATACATTTGATCTGTCCCCAGACTTTTACGTCAATCAAATTGCATGTTGATATAATGGCTTGTATGTCCTACTGAGATCCTAGCATGGCACTGAAACCACTGATTTCTAAAAGGAAAGAAAAACGTCCCAAAATACGTATGGAATTTGCAGTCATTGCAGCATAATTTTATTGAAAAATGTTTACATTTACATTGTGTGTAATGAATGTTGTAAATAGCGTGCCTTTGTACAGAAAGAATGGCTGAACTACTTTACGTTCACGTAAAAGCATAGTTACAGGTATATTTGCCCATTGTGTGTGCATTTTTATGAGGAAGTGAAAGGAATTAACCACTCCAATAATGGAAAAAAACTTTTCCTGGCGATGTTGTATCTCCTTAACGACGTGAAGATATTTAAAAGATTTCCTTGTTTAAAACAGGGGGAAATCAATTTTTGACTTGAATGGGACTGTTTAATATACATTTCTCCCACAACTGAAAAACCAGTAGGCCAGGGATGGGGAACCTTTTATGGCTCACTCAGGAATTCTGGGAATTGAAGTCCATAAATGATAGAAGAGCCAAGTTTCCCTACCCCGGTCTAAAGGGAACTTTTCATATAAAAGAAACATAATAATGGTAGGTTTCTTTATGTTTGACTCGTAGGATTGCATTTGAGAACTGTGGGGCAGAGCAGTTCCATCAGCTCTGGCTTATGCTGTCATTTCCAAACGTACTCTTAAAAGCACATTGTAGGTTTCTAGCTGCAAAATTGGGATTTAAAAAAAAAGAGAAAACCTGTTGACTATTCATCATGTATAAATATTGCATAAAACACTCTGGGCATTTAAAAAATGGATGCCTGAGTAAATGTGTGCTGTAATTGGAAAACAACTTGTTTATAATGACTTTCCATGGAGACTATAACTTGCTGCAGATTAGTTATTGCTCATAAAGGCCATAATTAATTGTGCTTCAAACTTGGACAGAGCCACTAGAGGGCGCTATGCAACAACTGATGCCTAATAAACTCCCTTGGGGCGTAGAGAATAGTACTGCACTCTTTTTCTAATTACCCGGAATTTAACTAAACAAAAAACACTATTTTATAAAACCATATAGCTGGGAGGAACCTGCTCCAGAAATCTCACTTTTTCCACATCATAGAAATTTGAATAATGGGGTTGGGATTTCACTATTCCCACAACTCATTCTGAGAAAAAAAAAAAAAAAAGCTTAAAGCTTGAATCATTGGACTGCTACTGCCTCTTATTTAAAACAAAATCAAAAAGAGTAGAGTTGGGATATAACAGGTGAAGTGTCAGTCGGTCTTCTCTGCTAATCTTTATTTGCAAAAACGTCTTCAAGCCCATAGAAGGTTTTTTTTTAAAGTTGAATGGCTAAAGCCAGCATTTTCTTTTAAAACATGCTGTACAAAAGACAAGCAGAGCTCATGTTTATGGCTAAATGGAGTTGGGCAAAGAGCTTTCTGCAATGAGAGATTACTATAGGCGGTGTGGGTACATATTTGGTGTAGTTTACATGGGGTGGAATTCATCTTGCTTAGGAGACTACTAATGAAACTGATTTTCCCTTTTTCTCTCCCCCCTCCCTGTCAAAATCTGACCTCAATGTTTGGAGGAGCGATCACAATAGATTTTGAGGCTATGTGAAGGAAGAAATCTGTACTGTCAGCAGAAAAACTTTTTAGGAAAGCATAAACCTGGATGCAACACTGATTTTTTTAAAAAACGGCAGTTGTGCTATATTTCTCCAAATGTCTCCCATTTGCTCTAGTGAAATTGGCATTTTCTTGTAAGTGGTTGTGTTTTTTTTTCCTCCTTGTGAGAAGTAGCTGACTTGACAATTGTAACCGAGCCTCATCATTTTATTTTTTGTGAAATGGATGATGGGTCAGAAAAAGTGCCTTAAAAGAAATTGTTCTGTCGATTTAACCTTTTTGCTTTATACTAAGCTTCCTGCGAAAGCTGGTAAGAGAACAAAATGGCCTGATTCAGTTAATTTGGGAGCTTGACGCAAATTTTTAATACGACCAAAGTAGCTTGTTTCATGTTGTAGTATATGAAACTTGCTTTCCACTTTGAAATGGAGCTTTTTGTACTGGAAATTGGAATTTTTGAATGGGAAATATTTTGCATATCCCATACCATTTCCTGGTTAACCGGAAAGCCTGAATATAGCAACTGTTATGTGAATATATCTATAATACACTCGACATTCTCTCTATACCTAACGTCTAAAGCTCCATAAGTAATTTCTAATCAAAAGCTTTGTTTATATACTGCACTGAAACACATGCATTGATGGACATGGTCATGTTGCTAGTTCTCCCCTCTGACTCGTCAGAGTAGGAACAGTTCAGGCATAAGGTTGAGGGTTTGCTATCACCCGTAGGAATAGCACCCTGATCAGTAGAAAGTCTCCTTGCTGGAACGGATCAAACAGAATATCAGAGTTAGAAGGGATCTTGGGAGTCTAGTCCAAAGCCCTGCTCAAGCAAGACTCTATACCAAACAAATGGCTGTTTAGTATCTTTTTAAAAATCTCCAATGATGGAGCACCCACAACTTTTAAAGGCAAGCCATTTCACTGGCTTATTGTTCTCATTGTCAATAATTTTCTCTTCAGCTTAGGTTGCTTCTCTCCTTGGTTAGTTTCCAACCATTGGTTCTTGCGTTGCCTTCTGGTGATTTAGTAGATAGGTTGACTCTCTCTTTGTGGCAGCCCCTCAAATATTGGAACACTGCATCATATCACATCTAGTCCTTTTCATTAGACTAGACATGCCCAATTCCTGTATCTGTTCTAGCCTCCGTCACCCTAATCATCTTTGTTGCTCTTCTCTGCACTCTTTCCAGAGTCCCAACATTTTTTTATATATTGTGATGAAAACTGGATGCAATATTGCAAGTGTAGTCTTACCAAGGTCTTACAAAGCGGTACTAATATTTCATGTGATCTTGATTCTATCCTTCTGTTAATGCAGCCTAGAACTGTGTTGGCTTTTTTGACGTTCACAGTACACCACTGGCTCATACTTAAGTGATTATCCACCAACACTCCAAGATTGCTGCTATTGAACCAAGTTTTACCTAATATGTACCAGTATCTTTAACTTTTCCCTACACTGAGTTTCATTTTGTTAGACAGGCGATGATGTTGATGTACCTTTCATTAAGCTGCCCAACAGTCAGTCTGACAGAAGTGAACTCTGACTGGTCTCAAAAGACCTGAGCATGCGCCTTTTCTGATATTTTCATGCATATCACTGCATCAGGGAGATAGATCTTTTCTTCCACTAAGACACTTTTGTGGAGTTGGAGGGAAGATATAAAAAGAAGGGATTACCTGCAGTCTGTTGGAGGCTGAAGTCTTCATCCGTTTGGTTCTGGATGAGAGCTTGGAGTCTATGGAAAAAGCATAGTGGACCAAGTAGGAAATCAATGTTGAGATTTTCCATGATTTCCCATTGAAAAGCTGGGGACAGGTTTGTTTTTGTCTCTCCAAGACAATTTGCTTTCCCAGAAAGGGGACATTATTAGTGATAGATAACTTGACCTTCCTGGTGTTTCGGAGGACAATTTGACTACTCACAACAGACAACAGAAATGTCTGAAGGACACAGGATTCCATCCTTGAAATTCACAGACATGATATTCTTCCAATTAAAATCGGAATTCCGATTTTTTTGGGAATCGCCCCCCCTTTCCCCCTTCTTCTCCTCCTTCCCCTCCCCTCGGAGGCCCCGAGTCAGGAGTTGCTACCGCCGGCGCGGCTCTGCGTGGCTCCAGTCTCGCCTTGCCTCAGGAAGGGAAAGGCAAAAAGGAAGAGCCGCAGCGGCGCTTTGCAACGGCAGCAGCGGCTCCTGGTTTTGCCTTTCCCTTCCCGAGGCAATGTGGGACTGGAGCCGCGCGGAGTCGCGCCGGCGGTAGCAACTCCTGACAGCCCCAGCCGGATACCTGAGCGGAGCCCGGGCGGGCGGTGCGAGCGGAGGCCGCTGAGCGGCAGGAAAAGGGAGCTGGGCAGCGATTTCTTGGTGCGCGGTGGGGGGGTCTCTTTTGGCCGGCCCCGAATTTTTTTTCAGAGGGGAATATCATGCCTGATTCATAATTATTTAAGCGGCCAGCTTTCCATCACATTCTTCCACACAATCCCTACAATTGTCTACAGTAGATAATGATCTAATTTTGTTCTTTAACTCAAGGGATAGGATAAAGATTCAGCTCAGATAGTTCAGTTACCAAGAGTAAAAGTTTAGATGGAATGAAACACAGGATGTAAATGTGAACATTAAGCAAAACATGATGACTCACCTAAATGGCTCTGACCTAGCATTGACAAGAAACTGGAAAATAGGGAGGAGAAGGAAAAATTAGGCCAGGAATATGTCAATAGAACATGATATGCCAGTTGCTAAAGAAGATCTGGGAAATGGCATCCGGTTTTGTAAAAGGACAAATAAACGTGATTGCAGATTCTCAAGTTACTTTTGGCCAAAAGGAAAGGTAAAATTCGGCTGATTCATCTTGGAATTATTGGGTAAGTAATTAAACGTAGTGCAGAGGAGCAGCTCATGCAAAAAAATATTCTAAATGTCAGGGTTGTTTGTTTTCAGAGATCTGATGTGAGTATGCACTAAGGCTAAATGCTCTGTACCAGAGGTGTCCAATGGCAACTTTAGGACCTGTGGATTTCAAGCATATCTGATTGGGGAATTCTGGGAACTGAAATCCAGAAGTCCTAAATTTGCCACGGTTGGACACCCCTCGTCTAGACTTTTTTTTAGTCCAGCAGTACAGAAGAGCTTTAAATAGTTCTATTTAGCACTGCAAGATAACTCTAAAGCAAGAGGAAGAAAGCAAAGGCATTGAATTCTACACAAAGGTTAGTTAGGGCTGTGCAAAAATCCTGAATTTGTAACTGGTATTCAGTTCCAATCTGCTGGATACAAATTAGCGGTCTGGAACAACTATGGTTGTGACTGAAATTATCAAGTTGGTAACTTACAAACATGGATTTATTTACTTATTTATTTATTCATAACATTTATAAGCTGCCTATCTTACCTCAAGGTAACTCTATAGGGCTGCCTAAAAAATGAAGCAGCAAGCATTTTTTGGTGGAAATTTCCATTTCCTGGCCCTGGACCAGCCCCTACGACCTCTTAGGGTCTTCCAGAGGTTAGTAAAAACTTGGCTTTTATGGAGGGACTCTCAGGATTAGCTATAGAGCATGGGTGTCAAACTCGATGTCACGTGACTATCAAGACGTATCACTTTTTTTTTCCTGTGCGGAGCCAGGGTGGGCGTGGTCTGCCCATTACGCATCCACCTTGCGGGCCTCCAATTTGACACTCCTGCTATAGAGCAATGAGGGTTAGAGGTAGTACTTAAGGTGCTAGTGTAATATGTTATGATGTTATAGTTGTGCTTTAATGTTATTATTTTCATTAGGTTATTTTAAAAAAAATATCTTTAAACTCCTAGAGTCCCTCTGGATTGAAACAAGGATAAATTGCATAGCTAAATAAATGGCGCAATCCTTGATCCATGTAAATATATGGAAATAAGGACTTACTTAACCAGTTGTCTTTTCCAGTGAAGGAAGGTTCACGCTCCTTATTGCTTTTTGCTCATTATTAAATAACTCATGAGAAGATAAATAGATGCCAAGCCATCAATCTTAACTCTAGACCCCACTCCTTGTCCTGAAAAACAGGCAATGAGAACCTTATGGAGACAATTTTCTTGGATAGATTCGTGCAAATGGAACAGCTGTGGAAAATCAGCATGGTATCACATTAAAACAAGCATTTATAGAAAGATGTGTCGTCCTAATTCAGCTGCAGATGCATGCTGGAAAGTTTTTCAGGCTGTACAGTTCGTATATTGTCTTACAAATACAAAGTAATTGAGCAGTTTACAGGAGAATTTAAATGAAAGGTCTCCATCAACTATAATAGATAGAAGGGATCATATTTAAACTAGCCCCTCTGTGATTAAAAAAAGACCATATTTTTCCAGACTGCAGATGGGAACAGGATCAACATCTCTTTTAGGCACAATAGACAACCAGGCACCTATCTTTTTTTATCTTTTTTGATTGAAATTATATTTAAAAAAATATCTTTTTCAAAAAGATAAAAATTAAGTTATTGATTTTCTTATAATCATGCTTTTTAATAAGACAGGCAAGTAACATTTACATTTTGGGCGCAAAATGTGGACCTCCAACCAAACAATTTTTTCATAACCGATAAGCATAGTGTGAATACTAAAATGTAGTATCTTTAATCAGAGATGGCAGACAAAATTGGCAACAACAGTTCGCTATTACAAAATAATGCTTCTATTACATACTTTTCCCAATTTTCGGTACAGACATGAAGAAAATGTTGAAAATCAGATAAAAACATCAGTTTCCATTGTTCCATTATATGCATTATAATATTCCGTTATTATGGCAGGACGGGCCAACCAAAGCATAGCTGGCTGGGCTCACAAGAGTCATGTAATCCTGGGTAAGAGGTGTGACTTTCAGTTTTCCCATATATACATGGGAAAACATGAATATACAGAGGAAAAGCACAAATTACCCCATAAAATAACAGCAATTATTATTGGGCAGAATTTTTCCTCCTTTCTATTCTACATAATGTATATTAGGATTCTGTTTGTGTGGAATTTTCAAGAAAGGATATTTCATAGATCGTTCCACCATCATAGCTGTCTCTCTCTCTCTCTCTCCCTCCCTCCCTCCCCCCTCTCAGAAAAAGGTCAAGAAGGCAGCTGTGATTGTGGGATTGAAGCCCAGCCATTTTTCACATGGCTTCTGTCTGTGACATACATAAAAAGGGGTGGGGCTTCAATCCCATGATCACAGCCACCATCTTGATTTCTTCTATACCACTGATGTCCAAGCTTGGGGAATTCTTGGAGTTGAAGTCCACAAGCCTTAAAGCGGCCAAGGTTGGACACCCCTGTTTTATGCCCTTGCAGATATCTCTGCTAGTACAGGTAGTCCTCAACTTAGGACCACAATTGACCCCAAAATGTATGTTGCTAAGAGAGAATTTGTTAAGTGCTTTTGCTTCATTTTACGACCTTTCTTGTCACAATTGTTAAGTGAATCTCTGCAGTTGCTAACTTAATACTGCAGTTGTTAAGTGAATTGACTTTGCTTGTTAGAAGGTCGCAAACAGCGATCACATCACCCTGGGATATTGCAATCATCATAAATATGAAACAGTTGCCAAACATCTTTGATCACATTACCATAGGGATGTTACACCTGTCAAAAGTGTGAAAAATGGCCATTCGAAAGGTCACTAAACAAACGATTGTAAGTCGAGGACAGCCTATCATACACTTGATCGTATTCTGTTTCACATACAGAAATTCTGTAATAAATGAAGTGATACCCAGTTAATAGTGATGGTGGTTCTCATAAAAGTGGAAATTATCCGATCCTGCTTTTCATTCTCCTTCAATTACCCCTCTCCTCTGCTTCCATTCTTTCCTGAAATAAGAAAGTTGTTTACTTTCTCCAAACCAGTTTGACATCCTGGCATTCTGCAGAGCCTAAAGTTTTCAGCCAGTTTGGCATTGTCGCTATGCATTGAGTGCTTAGGAAAGCTGCTTTCAAATTTTGCCTCTCCCACCATCCCAATGCTTTCAGAGAGCCACACAATTTTCTAGCCAGTACTTCTAATCATACACTGAGGAATGTTTTGGCAGTAATAAAATAGTAAGAGGAAGTAACACCTGCAGGAGAAAGGACCCAGGCAATAGTGTTTAATGAGTAGCATTGGAGAAACATTGAGGAACAGAAAGGAAACGATATACTGGTTTCAGAGATAGTTATCCCAAATCAGTTGGCAGACATAATACTAGGGACTAACTGAATAATTAAAATAAAGTATCTTGTGGCAACTTAAAGAATAACAACTTTAATTACTCTTTTAGATACCACAAGTTTTTTCCTTATTGCTACTATAAATGAGTAACAAGGGCACATACACACCTCTGAAACTGTGTAATTGAAGTACTTTAGCTAATCATTACTTGTGTGTAAAAAGTGCAGGGACAAAGGTTGGTTTATTACAGGATTTTCAATCTGCAGTATCTCAAAGGCTACCAGAGGGGAAAAAAATTAGCACATATTTCAAGTGCCACAAAGACAGAGCAAAATAAAGTTTTTGATGTGTGACATGGAAATATTACAAGACTGGTTTCTTATAATGCAACACTGGACATTTGAATTAAAGATAAGAATTTCCACCCAAAGCCAAGTATGGCAACTTTTAAGAATACTATATGTAGGTGTTCTTATGACACACAATAGTAATCTATTTGTGAGTTGGAAGGGCCATATAAATTTGTTTAACAAATAATAAAATAAATAAGCTTTTGAAAAAGCATTGGGAATGTTTAGAAACTTGCTGAAAGTAACTAATACAAACAACACGTACCAGAGATCATTTCACAGTACAAAGGCAATAAAATAGAGGAATGGGGCTTTGGAGTATATTTTCTGTAGAGGGAGATGAAATGGAGGTTTCCTCCTTACATGAAATATCCTTCCCTTGATAACTATAGATTTTTTAAAAAATATCCTTCTCCCCACTGGTGCACTTCTGTGATTCAGAGAAGAGCAAGGTATTAAAGGTCAGTGTGACGTGGGAGCAACTTTCACCAAATACTATTTGACCGTAAAGGGCATTTCTCATATCCTGCCAAAGCGAAACCCAATTTGCCATAGAGTATTGGTCAATCATGGTTCCCTGGTGGACATCCTCGCAGAGGTCAATGTTTGCCAGAGGTACACTTTTTAAGTGAATAAGGATAGGCTGTGTGAAATTACTTTATCAGGGACATCAAAAATCCACTTCATATTAGAAGAATATGTAACTTGGCTGGAGCCTTTGGGTCATCTCAAGAGATACCAAATATTCCTCTTAGTACTTCTCTGAACTATCATGTATTTGCAGGCTCATCACTGTTTAGCGCAGGGGTCAGCAACCTGCAGCTCTGGAGCTGCATGTGGCTCTTTCATCTCTCTTCTGTGGCTCTCTGTTGCCAGTTGGCTCCACAATTGATAGGGCTTTTGGTTAGGGATGCCACGCTAGGAGGAGACTGGACTTCTGGTCAGCTCCAGAATTGAACGGAGGACTTCTGGTTAGGACTTTCATGGCTCTTTGAGTGCTTAAGGTTGCCGACCCCCTGGTTTAGTGGAAGAACTAAAGAGCTGTTCATCTTAAATCATGAAAGAGCTGACCATCAAGGACCACTGAATCCTCAAAAACTTGAAAGAGAGAGAGTTTTCTCTGCCTCCCTCGGTTCTGCCCATTGTGTGTAATGACCCTTGAAGTCAACATTAGTCTACCTTAGCGTCTCTCCACCTTGTCAATTTTAAGATGTGTGGACTTCAATTCCCAGAATGCCCCAGCCAGCGTGCAATAAGGTTTTTCATTAATACGTAGCCTCACATATTATTACCTCAGCCCACAAGACAGGTGTGCTTGAGTTCACAAAAGAGATTATAGTAGTGTTATATTGGTTTCTGTGTTTTTGGTATCCTGTACTTCCTCATTCAGTAGGAGGAAAGAAATGAGAGTTGCTACCACACCCTAATGGAAGAAGGTGTATGCTTTTGGACCTCTGTTATGACCTGTTTTGTTTTGTGAGTCACCAACTAAATTGATTGGGTGGGTCTGACATTCATTTTCAAAGAGAGGAAGCAAGAGTTGCATTCAGTCACACAGAAACTGGGAGGCTCTTGCTGTGGATGGATCTTGTCTTTACGCTGCTGTATTCACCTGCTCTTTTCTAAAGCCAACCTCTGCTCATCTTTCTACAACCTATGGAGGCTACTTTCAGAATTGTGTTGTTTTTGATGGTCACGGCATCATTGGCAGAAGAGAATCTCTGCTCATGTCCAACCAACAGACGGACGCGTTGTGCCATGGAGCAAGGCAGCTGTGTCTGCAAGGCTCAGGGTTCAAACCAGCAAGTGGACTGTTCAACTCTGACATCTAAATGTCTGCTTATGAAGGCAGAGGTGAGTGCCCCAAAAGGCAAGAGGTTTGAAAAGCCTGAAACTGGTTTTTTGGACAATGATGGACTGTATGATCCAGACTGTGACAACAATGGCATCTTCAAAGCCAGGCAATGCAATCAAACTGATACTTGTTGGTGTGTGAACAGTGCTGGGGTCAGGAGAACAGATAAGAGTGATACAAACATACAATGCAACAAACTTGTTAGAACAAGCTGGATTTTCATCGAGCTGAAGCACAAAGAGCGGGAAACTCCCTTCTCCCAGTCTGAAGTAGCCAGCAGTCTTCTGCGCCTCATTCAGAACCGGTACATGCTTCGTCCAACCTTCATCTCATCTATTGAATATGATCAGCCATTCATCAAAATTGAATTGAAACAGAATGCTTCGCAGAAGTCTTACAAAGATGTGGATATTGCAGATGTAGCCTACTACTTTGAAAAAGACATCAAACTTGACTCCCCCTTTGCCTCCAATAATATATTTAATATCACAGTCAAAGGAGAACCATTACATATTGAAAATGTCCTCATTTACTACGTGGATGAAATCCCCCCGGAATTCTCAATGCAATTTCTGAAAGCTGGTGTTGTGGCAGTGGCCGTGGTGGTTCTCTTAGCCATTTTAATTGGGATTATTGTGTTTGTGATTATGAGGAGATGGAGGACTGGAAAATATGAGAAAGTTGAGATTAAGGAGATGGGTGAAATGCAAATAAATGGGGTTTCGTAGATGCTGTAATCTGAAATCAGAATTAAGATTTTGATACTAAGGAAATGAAAAATAGATAAGATTATCCCGTTATTCAAAGGGAAGGAGGCATTAATTTTTTTCTTCTAATAATAATCAAAGGTAAAAACAATAGCTTTGTAGAATCTTTCCCAATTACAAAATGGAAAATTGATGAAGACTGACGATATATTTGAAGTTTCAGAGAGAAAAAACCCTTAATGCTATAACCTATTCCTGAAATGTTCCAGTTTCATGTGTTTTTTAAAGAAAACAAAGTTGTTCCATAGCTACACAGTTAGCTTAATTTATCAACTCTGTTGCGATACATGTTTTTATGTGTATATTAAAATATCTTTTTCTGTATCTCTCAAGCACAAGACTTATTTCTACATTTAAGACTGGCTTTTCGTTTGTTAAAGATTGTTACACTTTTATTTTGTAAATTTATTTGACTGAAAATATTTGCTTCTGCTCCGGATCTAAAACTAAGAATGCTACTTTTGTAAAGTAATACCAGCATAGCTTTTCTAACGGAATCTATCTTGTGTAACATAATGGTGTCTTTAAATAAATTTTCTTAATTTTAAAATGCTGTTAAACTTAGTCCCGTGATGATAAATTGTATATTGTGTAGACTGGGGTGAAGAGCATGTGTCCTACAGATCTTAGTGAACTACAATTCCCAGTGTTCCTCACTGTCGTCCATGCTAGCTGAGGCTGCTAGAAATTGCAGTTCTATCATAGTGGAAAGACACAAGTTTCCTCATAAATTGTTGGACAGCAACCATCCCTTTTGGGAGGAGAGTTCAAGCAGGAAATTAGCCTGGATTCATTATATTACATATGTGGGTCTGGTTGTTCATACCTGACATAAATAAACTGACTACTGATCTTCTGGCTTTTATGATATGGATACGTTTTGGAGTAGCTTGCTTAATGTCTGCAGTAAGGTTGCACTGTCTAGTTAGTATTTACATGGTGGTATGTAAATTGCTTCGATTACTTTAAAGTGGATGACCTAATTTGGCCATTTCAGTCACTACTATTTCCTGAGAGCGTCATCGCTTTTCATCTGATGGTAGCACACTTTTATGATAAGCTAGGGCAGCTCTAAGGAAACCCAGCATCATTAAAATAATGGCTGTTTCCTTGTAACTTAGTTGTGGAAAACCCACTCACTTCTCCACACCTCTGCTGTTTAACAGCCAAAAATGATTCAGCTGAGCACTTAGAACATGACATGTGGTTTGCTCTTTCTTGTTTACCAAGGCAATCCTTTAAATCAGTAATGCACTCCCTCTTAGCTTTGTAATTTTGCCAAATTCAAGAACTAGCAATGCTGTCCATTCGTTTTAATTTCAAACAATCTAAAACTAGGTATTGAAAAAGAAACCCAATTATTAATGGCAATGCATTTCTACAATTAGCAATCTAAAAATAACCTATGCACCATTGAAATCAACCTAACTAACATTGCAAAAAAGGGAAGGGTTCTTATAATTTTTAAAATTCATCTCTGTTTCACTGCAAATAGACTCAGTCTTTGAATATTGATCCACTATTTTATGTGGTATTTCCTGTAAGTACAGTGCTAGGCTTAGTGTTCAATATGCGATATCCAATCTTTAAGGCCAATCTTTGGTTAACAAATGACTTAATACAATATAGGCAGAATAAAATCATCCCTTAAAAAAAATGTTGCCCTACTGTAAAATAGTCACATTCTCAAGATTTCTCTCCTATAATAACAGGCTATTAGAATATTATGAATTTTAAAAACAAACACAAGCTGGCACAATTGCTTTCTTCATCATATGTTATTTTCTATACAGAAATAGGTCCAGGTTGTCTATCATAACCGAATAAAAGCTCCAAAGAAGAAGGATTTCTTAGCATAGCGCTCTGTCACATCAACCCTTTGCTTGATTTCCAACAACTGGTAAAAGAATAGATCTACAGAGTTCTGCTGGGAGAAATATCCATCCGACTCAGTTCCGACCCAGGAGAAAGGCACTGGGGACAAAATGGAGGCTGATTGGAAAGAGGGTCCATTTATTGATGAAGCAGAATCACCAAGCATGGAGTTGAGAGTGAGGGGTTTTTATACCATCTCTTGGACTTTGAACTCGATCTTCATGTTCCTGTGCAAGAGCATGTATTCTATTCTATTCTATTCTATTCTATTCTATTCTATTCTATTCTATCCTATCCTATCCTATCCTATCCTATCCTTTCCTATCCTATCCTATCCTACTCTATCCTACTCCTGTTGTAGGGGTCATAGCTAACTCTGTAGGTTCTCTGAGTCCCAGGTTTGGTTGAAGTTTGGACTGTTGATGCAATAGGAGATTGTGTCATGTGGTGAGCTCTGCTGCTAGATGGGTTAATTCTAGTATGTCCTGGAGGGTCATGTCTTAATCCCATCACCCTGGAGCTGGAGGTCTTTTGTCTTGTAGATAGTCTTTCTTAATTGGCACTAAATATCTGCTGGGGGTAGGGAGCTGCTTTCTGCCTTTGAAACATGTTTCTTCTTTTATCATCCAGCGAAATACAATATTCTGCTTTTTTAATATTTCTCAAAATATTTCATTCTTCTAGGAGAGGGCTGGGTACTAACTTTCTACAGTTGCAAGTATAACTTGAAACTGTTTCGACAGTCTGCTCTAAATTATTCTTTCAAAACCTTAAGCTGGAATTGAAAGGAGGTGAGTTTTGTTCGAAATCAGGGGTGGTATTCTACTGGTTCAGACTGGTTCTATAGAACCGGTTGTTATAATTCTGTGTAGTTCAGAAAACTGTCAAATCGTTCCCCTGGCTGGCCGTTCCCCTCTCTGCCCGCCCCTCCCCTCCCCTCTCAGTCAGTCCTTATCATGCACGCGCAACATTGCGTGCGTGCCCAACATCGCGTGCGTGCCCACTGACTGGGTTCTTCCCTACCCAGTCACTCTTTAAGGTATTTCTTTTTCTTCCCTCCTGACCATCAGCTGTTCCTAAGATCAGCTGTTCTGGTATTCCCCTGTCATCTTACTACACCGGAGGCTTCCTTGAGGCCCAGGAAGCCTCCATTTTTTGCCTTACTGGGCCCCAGGGAGACTTCCTGGAAGCAAAAACACCCCCCAGGAGGCTTTCCTGAGGCCTAGAAGTCCCCAAAGCTGAGAGTTGGGGGGGGGGTGCTGTGCACCCCCCCCAGGCTCCATTTTTTTTTCTTCCTGAGCCCCAGGGGAGCCTTCTGGGAGCAAAAACGCCCCCTCAGGAGGCTTCCCTGAGGTCCAGGAGGCCCAAAAAATTGGTGGGAGGGTGCTGCCAAAAAACCCAAACCAAGCCATGCCCACTCAGTCACATGGCCATGCCCACCTAGCCATGCCCACAGAACCGGTTGTTAAAATTTTTTAATCCCACCCCTGTTCGAACTGCCTTGGTTTTGGAATAGTCTCTATTGTGTTTTGTGTTCAGTCATTGACACACAAATTTTACTGAACAAACTTAATCAGATGCAAAAGAAAACAGGTTATTGCATTTGTAAGTGTTACGTACTAGGAGAATTATTTTCTGTAGAGTCATGCAGGTGCTCCTAAAAATTTGTTTACAAATGAACACCTACAGAAGTTTGTATCTAGCCAGCATCAAATTTGCAGTATGTAGAACTCAGTTGTCCAGCAAAGGTTTCTACTTTATGAAAAGATAATGTTTCATTCAAGTTTGGAACTAGTAGCAATAGTTGCTTGTGTCTCTATTTATCTATCTATTAAGATAACTGAAATCTACATTTCCATAAGGCCAGGAACTTTACAATAGTTGATACAGAACATTGTAGTCCACCTCTTACTAGACAAGATAAAGTGGCTGGACTATGCCATATTATTACTGTGGTGTATTTCTCCCTTAGCTCATTGCTTGGGTGAGCGCAGGAAGGCAAGTGACATCACATATGTCATGACATCATTATACAAATGATGCAAATTACATCACAGATCTCATTTGTGATATGATGAAGTAACATCATTGCCTATCAGATGCTTATGGTATGTTGTATCAACCTAACAAATGTAGATTAACATGAACTTAATATGTTGTGAACATGCAGCTACTGTGGTTATAAACCATAGTTTATTATTTAAATTTATTATGGCAGTAGCCATTGTGATTTATACCAGCAAAGTGATTGTGTTTGTATACTTATACTTAATATACTGTGACAATATATTAAGCTATACATTTCAATTTTGCAAGGTACTTACATCAAGTGAGACATGACTAACAAGTCCATTTTTCCTTAGTAGGAATAGAATGATTATTTTACATAAAACACACAATACGGCATACTTCACTTAATCTTCCAAGGAAAGATTGAAAGCAAACAAGATCCAGACAGAAGAAGAACATCATGGCTTCAAAATCTAAGGGTCTGGTTTGGACAAAACTCAACAGCACTTTTTCATGCGGCTGTTGATAAAAATAGGATCACCAACATGATCGCCAATGTCCGATGATAGATATGGAAGAAGAAGAAGAAGGAGAAGGAGAAGGAGAAGGAGAAGAAGGAGAAGAAGAAGAAGAAGAAGAAGAAGAAGAAGAAGAAGAAGAAGAAGAAGAAGAAGAAGAAGAAGAAGAAGAAGAAGAAGAAGACACACAATACAAAAAGACAATTTCCCACATATTGGACTAAATTATTAAATACAAATAAAGATGAGAGTTGCTGAAATAACTAGCAACATACTATCAAGAACACTAGTAATTATAGTTTTACACTACTTCTTGGATCAGAGGAAGATGCTCTAAAAACCATTGATACGGAACAATAGGCCAAGACTGTATGTTTTGGGGGTTCACAGATATATCTGAGTGCTTTAACAAACAAGATGCTTGGCAAAGTTTTATTAATAAATAAAAATAAAATAAGCTTTTCATCTCATCCATATGAGCTCTTCTCAAGTTCCTATATTTTTGGCCATTTTTTTCAAATGAGTTCCATTGAACTCAGTGGGAATTATTCTCAGGTAAAAGTATAAACAAAATTATGTTTTTTTTCCAAATGTAGTTCAAATCATCTGGACACTTCCATCAGAATTGTTTTGAACAGTCCATGTTTCAGTGAAGCAAAACTGGAAAGGTTTTATGTTGCTTATGTTCTGATGAATACAATGTATAATGACAAGAAAGTTGAAAGATTTAATGGATAACAAGGAAGATAAATGTGATTAATCAAAATTGTAACACAAAAGAAAACCAGGAAAAAATCCCTGATAAATAAAGAGGGTAAAGAGAAGATGTGTATGAATGAGATGTATAGGAGGCAATGAAAGCAGGATAAACCATGCAGTTTAAAACTGATATCAAATTTTCTGTAATTAGTTAACCTCATCTGAAAATGGATAAGCTTTGGTATTTCTATGTGTGCCATTGAGAAGGAACAGACAAAACTCTGAGGTTATAAATGGGAGGGATATTGTACTTTATATGTCAGTAATTAATCAAAGGAACACAAAGATTAATTGCAGCAAGGAACATGTAAAATATATATGGCCGTATGTCATTCTCAATTCAAAGAAAAGGCACCAGAATAACAGTTCTTTAGCAAATTTTACCCAGGGTT
This sequence comes from Notechis scutatus, assembly GCF_049901735.1. Classification (NCBI taxonomy): domain Eukaryota; kingdom Metazoa; phylum Chordata; class Lepidosauria; order Squamata; family Elapidae; genus Notechis; species Notechis scutatus. The sequence goes on along the minus strand of NC_142011.1, from coordinate 67,121,942 downwards.
GAGGGACCTGTGGCTTTTGAGTCCTAGTAAAAGGTGGTGTTGGGAGATTAATTTTAGTCACTGTAACCTTAACAAATGAATGAGAAACTTGAAGCAGTACGTTCCATAGTGTGTTGCTTCCAGCTTTTCCCTGGCTGAAAAGGGAAGGAATGAACAGGTCTAGGAAATGGTGCAATCATATGGTAGAGGATGCCAAAAAGGCAATTTAGTTTATCCAGAAAATGATTACTATGAACTCAAAGGAGTAGGAGAATGTTTGGAAGTAAAGTACTCAAAAAGTAAAACATTGTGGATCTCAAAAGCTGTTGGATGTAACAGGCTAAAGTACTTTTCCAAAGGGAAAGTTACAGCTTTCAACCATTTGTTTAGTGATCAATTGAAGCTACACCTGCAACTAAAAAAAGTGACTTATGATTAGTCCTTGCACTTATAACCATTGCAGCATCCCCATGGTCACATAATCAAAATTTGGGTGCTTGGCGATCAGCATATATTAATGAGGGTTGCAGCATCTCAGGGTTATGTGACTGTGATTCGCTATCTTTCCAGCTGGCTTCCAACAAGTAAAGTCTGGGGAAAGCCAGATTCGTTTAAGGATCACAAGATCCACTTATCAACTGCAATGATTCACTTAACATCCATGACAAAAATGGTCAAAAAATCGGGCATGACCAGGCATTAATCTTCTGGTCCCAATTGTAGACATAAATTGAGGACTATCAGTAGTAGGCACATTTAAGAACATTCTGGAACTGTCCTTGATACTATGCTGTGACTGGATCTTCAGGTGACAACAATGACAAGAAATGCATGCTTGTACAAATGTACAATTAAACATTGTACATTTAGGTAATTGCCACCAGTCCACATAGGACTACTCTTGAAAAGTATATGGCAAGGATCATGACTGTATTTCTTCAGTTCTGAAAGATTGTCGGAGGGCTTCTGCCTCACTCCCAGGATTTCCCCAGGGAGCTAAGATATGTAACTTTAATTTTCTCTTGCAAATAGTTAGCAGTTAGATCTTAAACACAGTTTTAATATTGTGGATATTTTTCCTTTTTAATTTTCATCATACATCAGTGACAACTGTTGAAAAATGGGATTGCAATACCATGAAGACATTTCCCTGTATTGTCTGCTATTTTATAGGATTCTTTTTAAAAAGTGTAATTACAAGTATTTTTCATAAATGAGGTATATTTCAGTCAGGGCGGATAGCATCAATAAATAGTCATCTTCTAACAGCAATAAAAACAAAACAATCTATATCTTACATTTTTATTTAACCACTTCTTCAGATAATGATGGCAATATTATAAATTGCTCCTCAATTCCCTGTTCCTTAATAGGGTTGTTAATACTATTACAACCATAATCTTTCCCATGCAGGTACAATTAGCATTTTCAAAGCCTCCCCATTGATCTGCCTCGGGGTTTTGATAAATTTCTAAGTGCTGCAATTACCTCACTTTAATGCTGAAATTAATCTAGAAATATTACAATGGCCTATTAGGATAGTGAGATTTGACTTTTCCAGATTTTAATATGGCTTGGTAGCATTAGCAAAATTCCTTATGCCAGAGTTTTGTCTCGTTAAAATTGTGCACACTGGATAAGCTGACAAGGTCCTCATTTTGATTTTCATGAAGGCCTCGAGTCCCTGAAGGATGAATAGACTTGCAATCCTTTCCCAGCATACTTCACGACTTGAGGAAATAATTATAAGAAGCCACAAGGTGATTGCTAAATGAGAGAATGATCCTTTGAGATCTTGGAGCTAAATCCAGAAGAACTGGTGACATTTGTTTCCATTATTTTTCAGGCAATTCTTCTTTGGCATCAATGTCTGTATGAATATATATGTGTGTGTGTGTGTATTACAGTGTATGTGATTGTTATTATTTTTGGGCAGGGGGTTAGACTGGAAGACCTCCAAGGTCCCTTTCAACTCTGTTATTGTGGGCTACTTTCAACAACATTAATTTTTTTTAAAAAGCTATCTTAGTTTCAATTCTTGAACTGGGTGAAAATTTCAACATGGCAAAAAGTGGGGGGGAAATTAATGCATATACTTCCCATCCCCCCTCTTTGAAGGCAGTTATTCAATACAAAATGTATTTTAACAAAAAATGTTAAAATATCTTACTTTCATTAAAAAGGCTCCTAGCAAAGGGTTGAGAAGCTTTCTTTTGAAATATAATTAAGAAATGAGAACTTGAGTTGTCCTCTTATGAAAGATGATAGCAGAACATACCGCTGCCATGAAAATATATGTTTTCACTCAGCATAATCAATGGCAACAGATGATGCCAGCTTCTGCTTTATAAGGAAGTCATGTGGTGTGCTTTTCTTTTGATGGCAAGACTCCTTATTTTAAACATGGGGAAACACATCTTAATGTTGCAGGCTAAGAGTGTTGGGAGTCAAAATCCAATGTATCTGGAAGTTAGCATGTTAAGGAATCTTCAACCTATTAGAAGATCCAAGGAAGTCAAATTGTGTAACTATATCTATTAGATCTATATATCCCCATCTTTCCTTCAGTTCAAGACAGCACACTCAACAGTTTTTATTTATTGAACTATACGGTTATAGACTACATTCAGAAAAGTTAAAAAAAATACATTAGCCAGCACATGAAAACCTACTCATGCCTGAATTAGATACATCTGGGGAAACAATCAGATGGAAAGCATTCTAATTGTCATAGTTATGGTGAAAAATTTAGCTACAATTGTGGGACTTCCCAATCAGGGTCTTTTAGTAGGTAGACCACAATGACAGTGACCTCAATAATTAGTGCACATATTATCTTCTCTCATTTTCCCCCATAATGATCATGTGAGATGATTGAGCCAGGAAATACAACTACTCAAAGTTTTTCAGTAAGTTTCGACGGCTCATGGTAGGTATCAGCCTGGACTCCCTACACCTACACTAATCACTAGTTGTTCGCTGATCAGAGGAGTTTCTGAGCTGAAGTTTCATCTTCAAAATAAAGGTGCTGTTTCCTCATTAAAATTCAAGAACAGCCATTGCTTATAATGACTACTTACAATGTCTTTTGATCTAGCTGTATATTTAAAGAAAAATGCAGTAATAAATTTTTAATTGTATGTGTACACATGCCACATTTACCTATAAAGTAGTATTCATGTTTGTATTTAGTAAAATTATCCTATAATTATCTATGTTATATTTGGTGACTAGCTTGGAATTGTAATACATAGGTTTGTCAGTCAAGGGTGTGTTTTTTTTAAAAAAAAACATAAGGTGCAAAATTATTTAAATCGCCAGGTAATTTGATTTGATTGTAAGCTGCCCAGAGTTACCTTGAAGTAAGATGGACAGCCTATACATGTTATAAATAAACAAACCCCATTAGGTACACTTCATATGCCCATAGGTGATATAAGATCGCAGGTACATGAACAGAAGATTCAAATTTTTATCAAGATGGCCAAATAAACCATGGATATTTCATATTAGGGCCACATTTTATTACAGGTTTCCAAAAGTATAAACAGCTTCTCATGGGAAACAACACTTTTTTTTCTTGCTATCCTAGCTATCGCAAGTCAAACAAAGTGTGATGATTTTAGAAACTGGAGACTGAATAAAAGATTTTAAGCAGAAGAAAAAAAACCCACTAGTCAGATTAGGTCTTTTTATATACTTTTGAGGGATGACAGTTGAAATGTTCCTCCAGATTCTATTCCTTTATTCATAATAACAGTTTCCTAGATGTTGCCTGTTTTCATTTGTAAAGGCAAGAAATTTAAAGGAAGTAATACAGTACGGTAATACTGATCTTAAAAAACAGCCTCTTGGCAACGTGCACATTATTTCTCACCTCTGGTTGTCATTCCTTACTTTACAAAAGAGCTCTTAATACTTTTCTCAACTTGCACAACATTTGAGTTGGTCCTAATAAAGATTATCCAACTATGGACTAGAGATCTAGAGAAAAAACCCTCACGCGCACAGAATCGGTGTTTTATTTATTATTTCTCTTAGGGAACCCCCTCCCCAAATGTATTTTTATTTTATTTATTTGATTTGCCAATTGTTTACAAGATCAGCCAGTCTGGAAAAACTTGTTTTTGAAAGGCCCGCAGCATGCCCAATTTTTATATAAATGCAATAAGATGGAACGTTTTCTCCTTAAAATTCATTTAAATCCTAGTTATCTTAACGATTGCCGGAACGAAACAAAGGATGCTTGTTCCACCTTGCTGTGGCATAGGCGGAAACCCAACACCACCCTCTCGATGTAGAAAAGGACCCAGCATTTGTGAAGTAAGGAATAAAATAAAAAATGTTGCAATAGCAAGGCAGGTCGGGTAATGAAGGGCATTTCCAGGGCCAGGCAGCTCTGCCCTGGCAATAAACTAAGCAAGGTTTATTGACCAGTCCTGGCATGCCCAAGTAAGCTTTGCGACCGTCCCTCCTTTGGGCGCTACTTAGCCACTAGAGCACGAGTCGAGAGGCTTTCCCTGCGACGCTCCGCCCTCAATCCCGGAAGGGAAGCGAAGCGAGTGCCCGGCTTCGGCCTTCAGCGCAGCCAAAGCCCTTGAAAGGGACGGACAAATGGAGGGTGCTGCTAAGGGGCTCTGAGGCTCCGAGAAAACCGCCTCTTTTGGGGGGGAGAGGAGGGGTGTCGAATGGGTTATAAAGAGACCCACCCCCGCGGTCGCAAGCCCCTTTCTTCCCGCGCCCCCTTTGAGCCCCTTCGCCCGCGTCTGAGTTCTCTCGGTTTCGGGGAAGGCAGAACTTGAAGAAGGACGAGCTGTAAAACTTTCGGCCCCTCCTCCTCGTCCGCCGCCTGGGGCGTCTGGTCTCAGCCGTTTCCCCGGGCCGGATGGGTTCATTCCCACGTTGGTGGTAGGTGCCGAGTCTCTACGGGCGCCAGCGCTGCCCGAATCCTTCACCTCTCCCCCACTTTGTGCCTCTTACGTCCCATAAAGCAGCTTTCTCCAAGTGAGTCGCTCCTTAGCCCCTGTTGGATTACATGTCCCGTCATTCCCAGCAGTTCCTGTTCGGGATGGTGGGTGGCACAGTCAGCATCCCTGGAGGGAAATATGGATCAAGGCAGGCTGATATATTAGACCAGATTCCCAAAATGTGTTCTTGCTACCATTATTATTATTATTATTATTTTAAACAGCAGAGAACATTAGTTCTGTGGAGTCCTTGATGCTCTCTGAGCTTGGTGGCTTTGTTTATTTATTTATTAAATTTTTATGTTGCCAGTCTCCTTTACAAGGTGACTCTGGGTGGCCTTACAACTTATAAAACAAGTAACAAATAGTTAAAAGATGAAAACAACACAAAGTTAAAAATAGTATTAAGAGCTATAGTAAAATCGAACTAAGAGCTAACAGCCCGCTGGGATGGGAAGGAGGTCTTATCTGCTCAGCCAATAGGGAGCAGTGAGCACCTCCCTTGGGGCCCCCAGTCCAGCTGGCAAATCCAGATGTTTCATTACCCAGGTAGGTAACATAGTATTGCACTGATGATATTACCTAGGTGGGTAATGAAATGTCTACAAGAAAAAGCTCAGAGTACCAATGACCCCACAAATCAACCCAAATATTCTATTCTATTGGTAACATTAGTTCTGTCAGACGTAGAAACAGACTGTGGATATTTTTTTTTTTTGCATGGACATTGCAAGAAAGTTGAAGAACCGGAAGTGCAAGCGTACGTGGTATTCCCCCTTTACAGTTTGGAGGTGCACGGTTTGGCTCTTTGGTTGCATAATCTGTGCTGGAGAATATGTGGGTGTTTGTTTTCCATACTGGGTTTGGAATCTCAAAATACAGATGTGCAAGTTCAGCGGGGTGGTTCCTTTAATCGTAGGCTCTCCCTGTTTTTAAGTACTGGCACATTGTAGTCTAAAATACATGTTTGTATGTTTAATGTTGAGAAGGGAGATGGAAATATGATAGGATGTCTTGTTTTTAATTCTCAGTTGGTTTAATGGGTGACTTATTATATTGGCATGGAGTCTAGATAAATGTACTATATGGTTTTTGTCTCCCAGAGACACTTTGCACATTTTGAAAAAAAAGAAACTTGGTTGGGCAGTGCCCAATTGTCATTTTGCTTGCTCTGCTAACTCTCCGCATCATCTTTTGACACTTTCATCAGGCTATCTATATTTCCCCACGTTTCTCAGCATTTTCCTTAGCTAAAGTGCATTTTGAATATTGCCTCCTTTCTTTTAATGAGGGGGAGTGTTCCTTGAATTATAGGCAACCTTGCTGCACTTTAATGATATAACTATCAGGGCATTGTTAGGGCTTCACGGAATATTACCTCCATTATATTTGCAGTTGTGTTGCATGAGATAGTAAAATATCTCATTCCTGTAGGTAGTAAATGAATGCTGGAGTGAAGACATTGTAACTTGCGTGGCAATGAGTTTAAGGCTCCTCTGACCAATTCAATTGGTTATTATATTAAGCTAGAATTTCATTATCCGTGATTTGTTAAGCCATCTATTATGTCTTCACCCATTGCAGAAACTTAATGCAGTAGTATGAATCATGCCTGAATCAAAACCAAACCAACTGAGTTGTATGACTTCAGGCTTAGCATAAAATACAAATCCATAAAAGGTATGAAATTAAGCTTGCTTGAAATCCCTAGTCTTTTATTTTCTTTCTGTCTCCTGTAACTTTTTTGTCTATTTGCTGCCATCCACTTTCTCCTTCCCCTAAACTCTGCTCTAATTTCGCTTTCACTACTTCTTCAGTCTTGCTTCCTGTTTCCAAAGTCCTGCTTTATTTCTTAACTGTTGCCCTTTTTAATTGTGTTTAAAGGGATTAGCAGTTTTGAAATACTGTAGTAAAATAATGGAACAAAATCTAAAACTACAAAGGTTGGGGTCTAGTTATGTCATCCCATTGCATCCCATGGAAGGGCAGGAATGCATCATGCAGTTGTCCTTTCCCTTTAGTTGTTGCCTGCTATTAAAATCTGTTTTCTGTGTATGTGATGAATAACAAGGAGTGGTTCTGCCACACAAGCAGGATTCTAGTCATGGCTGTGTTGAAAGTTATGAAAAGTTAACTCAGACAAGCTGATGATTCAACATCAGGAGTTTCCTTGTTTGGCCTTCTTGGCTTTTTCTTGATCCCTAGATCATGTTGCACCACAAGTATACCCAACATGATCTGTCTTAGAGCAACCTTTATGAATGAAAAATCCTATGAAGCATATTGTCCAGGTTTACATGCTAGTTCCTAGGAATGTACCCTAGGTCTGGTCCTTCTTTTTTCATACTTCTTGTTTGGGACCTTGTTAGTGTTTTATATATATATTTGTTTAATTTGTATGGACGCCCATCTCAGCAAGTAACTGATTTGTATTAAGCCTTGTATTAAGTTGTGTGCCCAGATGGTGGAATTCTGGCTTAACGTTGACTTATAAAGAGTATAGATTCGGCTTGTAAACTGATGTTAACTGTTATCTGGAAACTAGTTAAAAATTAACTAATGGACTTTTTGTTCCTGTCTTTATAAACAACATTTATGAATCCTAGAATGACTGTCCAAGGCCAGGCAGTTTTATGATGTAGCACTCAGGTCTATCAGTCTTACATGAAATAATTGATTTGCTTTCCCTCATTGTATCACATGCTTACAAATTCATTATTTCTTTTGTAACATTATATTTTGATTATCTTCATTTAGATATCAAAACTCAACGATAGAGAGATGGCTTCCTTTGGTGGCTCAAGAAACTGTATTTTAATTCAGTTGGCATCTTCACTTAATTGGGGAAAACGCGTTAATCCTTACACATTTTCCAATAAAGCTTTAAATGTAGCCCAGCATCAATTGACAAAGTGCCAAGCATGGAATAAAAAGAACATTAGATTTTATTTGTGGAGAGACAATTCCAGAATCTATGAAAACATCATGAATAGAACCCACAGATGGCCTCTGGATCCTAAAAACGTAGAAATATGTACAACCAGATGCAGCTATTTTAGAAGGCCTTGTATACTCACTCAGCAAAAAGCAAGAAGAAAAGGTGTATTATTTGAAGCTACTATGTCTCAAAGATTACAAGACATTTCTACTCAGACTATCCAGACCTTCAGATGCTTTCACGGATCATCAATACTGAAAGCTGCTCCAGCTCCACTCTTACTGATGATCTTGAAACCAGTACAAAAGCTTTTTGCTATCATCCTTGGGAGGTAACCAATCAACTTTGTCCTGGTTAAAAAGAAATAACCTAGGAATAGTTGTTTGTAAAGTTTGTGGTGTATTTACAAAAGAGCAGTTCTGATAAAAGCTTATGGTATGCAAGAAAATAATATTGAGTTTCTTGTAGCTCTTTTAAAGTTACTGATGTAGCTCATCATATGGTAGCATTTTGGTCTTGGTTAAAAAGCAGAAAAAAACCAGCTCACTTACTTCTGCTTGGGATCAGTTGTTGGGTCTACATCAGTCACATGTACCATTTTATTGCTACAAATTGGAGATATGAAATCAGTTCCCACTTTGTTCTGTAAAACTTGGATTGCCAAAAGTTCCAGCCAGTTTCTTCACTTGGGTTTATAGGAGCTTCTGTCTGTTAAGTTCTCATGCATTGAATATGGTGTGTTATTTGTTAGTTTGTAAAAAAATACATACAAATACTAAATGTGCACCCTAAATATTTAAAATTTCAACCGATTTGTGGCTTAAATATAGATTATTCTATTTTTGATAATTAGTATATCATGCATAAGTATAAAATAAACACTTATTTTACTCGTGCAAATTTACACAAGAAAATGTTTCTTCATACTATAGATAAGTAGTTGAAGTGGCTAAATGCATTTGAATCCTTTATTACAAATAATATTTTTAAAGTATGATAAAATAAATATTTATTATTTTACAGAGACTCAATGATTTTTTTTTACCAATTTGTAAAGCTTGCTTTGCAGTCCTTAGGTGAAATTGGCAGGATATTGATTTATTGTGCTATAGCAAGAAACAATTGCATGTTATCTGTTTTTCTTTGCTTCATAATATACAAATTAGTTGTGAACCTCTCATTTGGATATAATTTATACTCAAGATTATATATTTTAACAATCTAGGGACAGTTGTTTGAAAATTGTAATATTTGTGTCTTCTAGGAGCATAAGAAAATGGTGGCGTGCACTTCCTCCAAACAAGAAGGAGTTATTTAAAGAAGCTGTGAGAAGAAATAAATTGAAGATAACCCTTGGAATTTCGAGCTTAGGAGTTATATTTATCCTTTTTTATTTTACACATTTGGAAGAGACACCAATAACTGGACGCACTCGGCTTGTAGTATTTCACAAGGATCAGTTTGCAGAAATGACAGAAATTGAGTATAACATGGTAGGTAATTATTAAGGTAAACAGTACATTTGTTTCTTGTTCTTTTAAAACAAGGGTTTTCAAACTTGGCAAGTTTAAGACTTGTGGACTTCAGCTTTCAGAATTCCTGAGCTAACAAGATTGGAGGAGGAATTCTGGGAGTTGAAGTCCACAAGTCTTAAAGCTGTCCAGTTTGAAGACCCCTTCTTTTAGAATGACATTTCTTCTCAAAGTGCTATAATATATTAAGTACATTGAGTTCATCCATTTTATAGCATGGTGTAATTCTAATAGGTTTTGACTTAATGCTTTTGCTTTAACTGTTATAATTTATAATCCCACAGACATTGTTATTTTATAACAACTATTCTCTCTCATTAAGCTGACTAGAAATAATGATAATTCTTTAATGTTTGAAAAGACATATGCCCCCATCTTAGAGAGAATATATCTTTGCAGGCTTTCAATTGAGTATCAAAATCAGGGTTGGTAGAAATTAAGGATATTTTTTTGCTAGTATCTATGCCCTTCTTGACTTGTGAAAGTGTCCCAGGACGTGTTGTGTGGGTGGCTTCTAGCGGTGGCGAATTCTTCTTTTAGTAGGGAAGAGTTGTTCCTTTGCATCTTAAGAAGTTTTTGGTTCACCCTGTCATGTTCCTGTCAGAATCTAATTCCGAGGGGGAGGCCAATCAGCTGACAGGGAGTGGGAGCGTGGCTCTGTTGGCTGTGGAAGAAACTGGGGAAGGGCAAAGTCCGGCTGGGCAGAGCAGGGGACAGGTTGAGCAAGGCAGAGGGAATTCAGAGGAAGTCTCAGGGCCAGCCCTTCTTCATCCTAGGGCACAAAGGGAGGAACGGAGAAGGGAGCAACATGAGTTGTGTGGCTTACGGGGGAGGAAAGGGTCCTGATTCCCTTCATTAGCTGCAGCTGGGAACACAGTATTTAAAAAGGGAAGCTACGCACAGCAAAATTGTTGGAAGCAAATCGTGACTTATCTGTTATTGTTGAGGCTTCTCTGGGTTCCTGGCGTCTTCTCAGCTGTGTGTGTTTTTTTGGCCTTTCAAGTCTGAAATTCCTTATCCTGCCTTGTCAAGTTAATTGCTGCAGTGTGGTTTGTGTGGATTTTTATTTACAGTTTGTATGTACTTCATTTTCGGACTGAATTTCCTCCACTTAAAGACTGTTTTTTCTCCAGCCGAAGGTAACCTGGACATTGGGGGCAAAGTTGGAGGTATTAAAGGGACTCTTCTTGCTTATTTGACTATGTTGCCTTTGTGCCATGCCCCGGGTTATCACACACTCTCTCCTTAAAAAGCCCTCACTAGACCCCCTGATGCTGGCCAAACTTCCATCCAGTATCCATCCTCTCCTTTTTTGAGGAAGTTGTTTGAGAAGGTGGTTATACAACAACTTCAGAGAAGTTGGATGAATTATTTGCAATTTTCTTCAACCAGAATTTAGACCTGGATATGGTATGGAAATGGCATTGGTTGTGCTTTTGGATGATCTGTGGCATTGGCAGGATGGTGGCTTTGTGTCCATCCTGGTGGCTTTCAATACCATTAACCATGGTATTAAGGGTGGGTGGCATGGAGTTATGCCGGTTCACCTCTTTTTTGCAGGGTTGGTTCCAGTCAATGGTGATTGCAGAAGAGAGATTCCATCCTCTGTCCCTGCTCTATGGTATGCTCTCCCCTCTCTGATTTAACATCTACATGAGTCCCCTGGATGAGCTCATCCATTGCCATGCAGTGAGGTATCATCAGTATGCTGATGACACTCAATTGGCTTGATGCCGATGATAAAATATTTTTAACGTCCCTTCATCTATTATTCTTTACTTTAATTTGGTTTTTATACTTTTTAATATATTTATTAACTGTTTCTAGCTCTGTTGTACGCTGCCCAGAATTGCTTGTTAGTGAGATGTGCAATTGTATAAATTGGTTAAATAAATAAAAAATCAGTTCAATATCTGCAAAAAGTATGTTTAGACCTCTGTGAATAAGCTCCGGTTTAATTTTGATGATGATTCTAAGAAGGCGTATGCTTCAGGTTTCTTAGTGAACTTTCTTGATTTCAGCTGCCTTGAGATTCTGCTTGAAAAAAGTTCATCATAGACTATAAAGCACTGAGGTTTTAAAATAAAATGTTGTGAAAATAGCAGGATTTGTCGACCCTTTTGAATAGACCCTTTGTTTTGTAACCTTGACATTTTAAAATATATTCCTTGTACCTGTTTTGAGGCAGAAATAGCAAAAATAGCAGAAAGACAGCGTAGCAGCAGCCATGTTCTTCAGTAAAGGGTCTACTTTACACTAAACCAATGCAGAAATCATCCTGCACAGAAACTGTTGGGTTAATTTTCCACACGGGACGTCCAGCTTAATATAAGATTCACCCCTGGTTTAGCCTTGTGGGTGGGTGTTTTGCTCTCTCTTGATCACTGGGTTTTCAAAATGCCAGGGAAGTTGGTGTGGCTGTTTGACAACTTTGAGCCACTCCTAGGGAAGATTTCCTCATCTCTGGCTTCAGTGGAATGTCAGACTGGGCAGGGCATTTTGACAGAGTTTGGTCTTCCCTAGCAAGCAAGATTTAGAAGAATAACCACTGACAGGAGTCAGGAAATTGTAGTTTCGCTGCTTCTGATAACTAAGCTTCATAAGGTGCCAGGAGCAGTGGCAAAGTTGGCTCCTACAATTTCTAGCTAACCTTGGTTACGTCAGGATTGTGGCTTGCCTCATATGTTTAAGTGTTTTAAGTATGTGAACTGCTGCCTCTGGATCACAGTATAACAGTAAAATACAATGCCACAGAGATATGCAGGGCAGGGGAAAAAGTAACCCCAGTAATTTTGTCTCTGTCTGTTCATTTACCTTGGCTTACACTCAGTTATTGTCCAGAAGCTTACATTTGCCTGATCAAAAATAATTTAAAAATAAGGTTTGATCCAAGAATGTACTGGATAGGTCAAAATGCTGAAAGCTGAATTGAGCTTCCTGTTGTGGAAGCACAGCTTCTTGCTGTTTGGGGAGAAATTGTTACATGACACCCTTGAGGCAAGACACCATTTTTATGTGCTGCAGAAGTCAAAGGCTACGGGAGGTAGTTGGGAAGAAAATTATTATTTGCAGCAAGAATTCTCCCTTCTTCTGCTTATCTGTCTTGGTTGCCCTGCAGGATTTGACTGGCATTTATCTGTATATATGATGACTGCCTTCTGTCTGGTGAAGGCTTCAATTGGTAATAGAAGTGGAAGGAAGAGAAAATGAAGAGAATGAGAGGAACAAAGAATATTTAAAGCATCAAAGGAGAAGCTACTTTATAAAGGCACTCTAATGCAACTGTGGTTCCTGATTTTTAGCATTTCCTAACAGGGTTTTATAATGAGAACCATTGTCCCACCTTCATTATTAAGACAATTCAGTGGATCAATTAGCTTGGCACCCTCTTTGGTACATAACAGTTCAGGGTGTTAAACAGGCAAGATTTTTTTTTCATGTCTGCTGCTTGTGATTAATTTGAAATACAGGGGAAGGGTATGGAGCTGAATTGTAGCTAAAATTTTAAAGACTGTTCGTAGGCTATGTTTGGTGGAGACCTGTGTGGAGGGGGACATAGTGTGTCTAAGTGATCTAAACAATATTGCAGTCTCATTAAACAAGTCCTACCCCTTATCTGATGTGTTGTGATGAAAGCTGTAAGAATGAGTAGACCTGGGGTATCCAATCTTGGTAACGTTAAGACTTGTGGACTTCAACTTCCATGCTGGCTGGGGAATTTCGGGAGTTGAAGTCCAGAAGTCTTAAAGTTACCAAGGTTGCATATCCCTGATGAGGACACTATTCCATAAGTTTTACTTTCTTTTACCAAGGTAAAAAAAAAAATACTTCCCCATAAAAGCAGTTTATTCAAATTCCTAAACTTTATCTCAAGGAGACTATGGCATGATGGATAGCATTTTTTCCCTAAATAATATTATCTCATGTGTTTATTAAGTCTCCTTCATAGATATTCATATCTATGCTGTAGTTTGAGCCATTTGGAACAATTAATATACTGTGCTTTTTCCCCCTCCTCTTTTTCCCACCATCTTCTTTTTTAAATATTTCAGTGGATGCTACAGTTTCAGAATAAAATGTTGCCAGAAAAAGATCCCCGTTACCAGGTGGTTAAGAAAGTTGTCACTCATTTAACTGAAAGCAACAAGGACATTCCAGGATTCTCTGAATTTACCTGGACTATCCATGTGGTAGAAGAGCCTAACATTAATGCTTTTGTACTTCCAGTAAGTAATAACTGAAAAGATGACGCATAATTAAGGGAGAGGGAGAGAGAAAGAATAAAACACCTAATGGCTTGTCTAAATGTTTATTTTATCCTTTTGCCTACAGAATGGACAAGTGTTCGTTTTCACTGGTTTGCTAAATGCCGTGTCAGATATCAATCAGCTCTCATTCATTTTGGGACATGAAATTGCTCATGTTATTCTGGGACATGCTGTAAGTTTTATTTAGTTTTTTTTTTTTTTTAAAGAAATGTTAACCTAAAAATGGTTCCATCAGGATAAATGTAACTGTCAGGATAAATGTTGAGATTGCCATATTTTCTGCAGCGAAATGGGATAGACTGATACTTTGCACTAAGAAACTGGGTTAGTCTTAATCACTTAGTTCACAATAGACAAGGTGCCAAATGTTTCAAGGTTAAAATACTCACTTTTGAGTTTGAAGCCATTGTTAAAAGTGAATTATAGGTAATATGGTTTGTAGGGAGAATATGAGAACAGAGAAAATGTCTTCCTACTTGGTAAGCTTTCTGAATGCATTTGAGTGGCCATTGTGACATAAAATGTTTGTGTTAGATGGACTATTGGCCTGAGTCAGCAGAGATTTTCTTATGTTCTTAAACTAATTACCAGATGGTTGGTGCATGTTTTCTCCCGTCATTTTAACAAGCATAAGTAAGCTGAGCCTTCTGCTTCATCTTATTTTTATTTATTTAGGTAATTTGATTGTATTTTTGGGCTGTCATTGTTAATGAGGGATAAGTACTTTAAACGTTGTCCTTAAGTTTTATTTCAGGACTAAAATATAGGAAAACCGAACCGTGAGAGAAGAATTAAAACAGTATTTTTATTCCACCCCCACCCCCTTCGTTTGAAGGCAGAAAAGGCAAGTCTGATGCACTTCCTGGACTTCTTCTCCCTCATTCTCCTCACCATGATTTGGGCTGTCTCTCCTCGAGACAGTTTAGCTGTGATAGGCCAGTGGATCCAGAGCAGGTTTCAAGAGGTAAGTTAACTGAATCCTGCACTGTATCTTAGGTTTTAGTTTGACTAATTCCCAGATTAGTTTGAAATCCCTTCTGTCTCAAAGATGCCAGATCTTGTTGGAAACAAGGTGCTGCAAACAATAGATTCAAGCCTGATCCAGAGAGCTGTTGCATTTCGGAATGCTTGGGCGAAACTATAGATTAGATTCTGTGAATAGCTGATACTGCAAGTCTTAATGACTTTTCTCCATAGGCTGGTGTGAAGAATGTGACCTCCCTGATTAAAAAATAATGAGTATAGATATTAACCAGGATCACATCTGTGACCTACTTCTTTTTATTAGATTGGTCCTATTTTGATCCATAGTGGATCATGAGATTTTCTTTAGTCTGATGTCTCAAATGCTTTCCCTTTCACCTTTGTTTCACCCATACTTGTTCATTCTTTTGACATTATGACAAAGAACTAGTATGTCTGGGAATCCTGCTGCCTGCTAATTTGTAGGCCACATGACGCATACCTCACTAGATTACTCAGTATTTGTTTATTTGTATCCCGATTTTATTGTTTTTACAAATAACTCAAGGCGGCAAACATATCCAGCATACCTCCCTCCTCCTATATTCCACACAACAACAGCCCTGTGAGGTGGGTTGGACTGAGAGAGAGTGATTGGCCCAATGTCAACCTGCTAGCTTTCATGGCTAAGGCAGGACTAGAATTTACAATCTCCTGCTTTCTTACCTGGAGTCTTAACTACTAGATCAAACTGGCTCTCTTCTTTGAAGCAATGGACTAATTCGTGAAAGACACTGTACATACATACATACATACATACATACATACATACAAACAAACTTCTCAACTTTGGACTGTGAGAACTGAGAGGGAATGTCATATTCTTTTATTTTCTTTGCAAATTCTTTGAAATAATAACAGTTTTTGTTTTTTTAAAAAAAACTTTGTTCCAGCAGCTGCATATATTCTACCAAGTGATGTAAGACTTTTCTAAAACCAATAATTTAAATTCAGTTGTAGCAGCCCTCATTTGTGGTGGTATTAACTATTGGAAGAATGCCGTGCAGTTTGTGGTTGAGCTGTCTTCTTTTATTTATGTTATTCCTTTAACCTGATCACCCAGAAATAATCCAGAACTTGGCTTCTTGTGGTTGAATGCTGCAAAGCTCATTCATCTGGAACAAAGAAGAGAATAAATGTCCTTATTCTTCCTGTAAAACTTCTTACTACACTTGTTCTTCCTGCCAGTCAGGAATAAAATCAGAGAAGTAGGAAAAGGTAGTTCAGTTGCCTAGCCTAAATTAGCTGAAAGAACTGTCAGAGTGATCAATGGTACTTCAGCACTGAGCTTTCTTTATAGTTCAAAAGATGCCAAGACCAGTTCTTTGCTTCGTGTGTATATCTGGCAGCTTCCTTCTCTTCATGCTGCAGAAATGGAAAAATTCAGGGTAGCATATTTTTTTTTTTTTTCTAAAAGGCAGTACCAGGGAAATCTCTAGGGCGAGGCTTGGCTTTTCCTAGTTTCTAAAGGTATTGTGTGGATGTGCTATTCTTACCCTTAATAAAAGTTTCCTGTTCGTACTAAGGAATTCCTGTTCATACTAAGAGATTGAATATTGCTCACTGGGGAATTCTGCGACTAAAGTCTGTGCATCTTAAAATTGCTGAGGTTGAGAAACACCGACTTAGATTTATAGCAGCAAAACACCATGGTTTTGTGTGACTTTCACATTGTAGTTGATTCATTTCTAGTTGAAAAGAATGATTTTAGAATCTTCTTTTCTTTTTGCATTTCCTATGCCCTTAAAGATTTTTAGAGATTTATGGGTTCATTTATTAACTCAGGTTTATATACCACACTGGTTGAAGACTCTGAGGTACTTACAAAATCAATATATACAGTTAGTAGGGTTAAAAGACAATACAGAACCAGGGATGAAAAGCAACTAATAAGGATAACTGACCACAGAATTATACAGTTCATATTCAGGTCATCTTGCCTTGATATTGCTTGGTGGCACCTTATTACTGTTTCATATGTTATAGTAGATTTTTTTTACTTTTTTTTTTAATGGTGTAAATGTATTTTAATGTTTTTTTTAAATTTACAGAGAATATAATAATGTATAAGTGCATAAATAAAGCCTTTTCTCACATTCCACAGAAAACTGGAAAAGACATGGCTAGTGCCTTAGTTATTTTCCATTTCATTATAATATGTATAAGTAAAATTTTTACTTTATATTTGTAGTTTACAAACAATTAAGAGATTAAAAATAGATTTGGTCAGGGACTTATCTTGGATAGATTTTTGTTTTTTATTATACCTGAAAAATGGAACCAGTAACTTCTACCGTGACTGTTCAAAATTACAACTGCACTGAAAGAAGTATAACTTATAATAGGTCCTTGCACATAACAACCTTTTCAGCATCTCCATACTCATATGATCAAAATTTGGATGCTTGGCAATCGGCATGTATTCAAAATGGTTGCAGTGTCCCAAGGTTATGTGATTGCTTTTGTGATCTTCCCAGCCCATGTCTGACAAGCAAAATGAATGGGGGAACCTGGATTCATTTTAACAACTGCACAATTAATTTAGCAGTTGCACTGATTAACTTAACCATGGCCAAAAAAAAAAGGTTGTAAAATTGGGTGTGAATTACTTAACAACTGCCTTGCTTTGGGGAGGTTGGGAGGGCCAAAGCCCAGAAGGAGTGCTTTTTCTGGTAAATGGGTGTTTGAGAAATGGCAGTAGCTATTTATTTTTAGCGGAGTTTTTGTGTTTATTTTTGGATTATTTTATATATATTGTGTTTTAATCTGGGATATTTATTTATATTTCATCTTTATTATTTTTACAAATAATTCAAGATTGTGAACATATCCAACACACCCTCTTCCTGTTTCCTCACAACAACAACCCTGTGAGGTGGGTGGGCTGAGAGGGAGTGACTGGCCCAAAGTCACCCAGCCGGCTTTCATGGCTAAGGTGGAATTTGAACTCACACCTTCCTATTTTTATACTTGTGCCTTAACCACTAAACCAAATGTAAGCTACCAAAAGAGTCTGTCTGGATGTCAGTTTCAATATTTCAATATTTCAATAAACAAATAATAAATCTATACCCTTGAGGTAGGTAGTTCCTACCCTTGAGGTAGGATTGTAGAGGGTTGAGAGTCCAATGATTTGTTTGGAAGAAAAGTAAGCCATGTCTTTTCCAAATCTCATAAATCCAAGAAAAAAAGCACTTGCTTTAAGGAGGTGCAGATGGGCCCACCCTGCTCTCCATGTGTGCTCCGAAACATTTTTTCCCTTTTTTAATTGTACTCGGTGGTATTCAGCTGGTTCACACCGGATCGGGCGAACCGGTAGCAAGAATTTGGCGTGGGTCACCAAACCAGTAGTAAGTTCTGGCTGGCCACGCCCCCCATCCAGTTGCCCTCCCGCCCGATGCTCGCTCACCCCGCCCGCCTGCCTGACATTCACCTAAGGTATTTCTTTCTTTTTTTCCCTCCCGATAATCAGCTGTAGATAAGATCAGCTGTGCTGGGATTCTCCTTGCTGAGGCCCAGGAAGGCAAAAAATAGAGGGAGGAGCTCAGCCCCCACCTCCATTTTTTGCCTTCCAAAGCCCCAGAGGAGTCTTAAGAGAGCAAAAACGCCACCCCCACCCCCCGAGGGTCTTCTGAGACTAGGAATCTCCCAAAAAGGAGCTTGGAGGGGTGCTGCATGCCCCTCCCATGCTCTGTTCCTTTTCTTCCTGAGTCCCAGAGGAGCCTTAGGGGAGCAAAAATGCTCCCCAGAGGCTTCTCTGAGGCTAGGAAGCTCCCAAAATGGAGCTTGGAGGGGTGCTGCATGCCCCTCCCATGCTCTGTTCCTTTTCTTCCTGAGCCCCTTAGGGGAGCAAAAACGTCCCCCCAGAGGCTCCTCTGTGGGTAAGAAGCTCCCAAAAATGGGTGGGGGCTGCAAAAAAAAAAAAAGCCAGGCCCACCCAGTCACGCCCACAGAACTGGTAGTAAAAATTTTTGAATCCCGCCACTGATTCTACTCACTAATCATCTCTACTTATATTGCTAAAAAATGCACTGTTGCATTCAGCAGGGTAATTTTCAGGCAGTTTTTGATAAGAAACTGGTTTATTTCAAAAAGTAGCAAGTATAAACACTGGGATACTTTTCTTCTTTCATTCTAGTTACTTTTTGATATGCCATACAATAGGACTTTAGAAGCTGAGGCTGACAAGGTTGGACTTAGGTTTGCTGCTAAGGTAAGAATTGCCTTTCTTTAAATCATGTTAAGAGTTTCAGTTGAATTAATTCTCAATAGATGGCGTTGCTAACAAATAGCTTCCCCCTCTAGTTGTAATGTCTTTAATTTTAGCCTTGGGATTATTTTCTTCCACTAACTTTGCATTCCTTCTTAATATATATATGTGTATACACTTTATTACTGCCACCTAGTGATAATAAAAACGTATATGAGGTTTTTAGAATATGTGAACTGCTTGGACTGCTAAATACAGCATTATACTTAAATAGTGTTGCTAAAGTTCTAGCGCATGTAAATTAACAACAATATCAGTAACTTTCCTTTACATTTGTGGGCCAGAATTCTTTAAATTCCTTTCTAGGATTTTTATTTATTTATACAATGATGAATCAAATGAATATTATCAAATGAATATTAATATTAAATAGTTTCTATAGAAAAATCACATTGTTACTACTTTACTATGATAACGTTCATTCCTTTCAAAAAAAAGGAAAGATGGGGTAAGTAAAGTAGTTTTTATTTGATGACCAGCACAAGGAAAAAAATGGGAGGAAGCAGTGAAATTCAAATAGCTACCTTTTTCAACCCATAACATTCAACCTATAAAATTAAAAGATGGAGCCTAACACATCCCTACACTGCTATTCATATACGTGCTGTGGTGCTGATATGAAAATTCAGGCTTGTTGTATGAACACGCTGTCTATCTGAAGATGCTGATTTTTTTCCCCCCTAGGTACCTGCAGCAGGTTTTATCATCCCACCTTCATACCTATGCATTATCGAATAGCCTTTTATGATGGGCCACAGGTAAACTGTGTGTTTACGTATATGTAAACACCCAGTTATTTAACGTATTTATTACATTGATTTCTATGGCCACCCATCTCCCAAATGCAGCTTTTCACTGAAAGCGGGGGGAAAAAACTAATAGTGGTCACAGAAGATAAATCCAAACAAAACCATTATTAAAGATCTCTCAACGGGCATTCAATCTCCTGACCCTGAGACCCCGGAGCACATCCAGATCTTCAGGCTTTATGAAAAGCCAGCAGGCTGAGAGGCAGGTTGATCCTGGGGTATATAGTGTTCCATTTAGTGGAGTCAGTGAAGCTACAAATATTTCTTAAATAAAACTTTAAGGTACAGAATTTTTTTTAACCATTTATCCCTATAGAATTTTCTTCAGTACCTTCTCTATGTATAAAGAATATTTAAAAAGTCTTGTTTTTATTGTTTCCACATTGCCACAGCAGTTTCTTTCATATTTGTGTATGCGTGTGTATGTTTGTGCATGTGCATGTTTGTTTTGCTGATAAAAATCCACATCTTAGTTCAGGTAGTTTTGTTTCTTTTCGCAAAACTGGTACCTTCTTTTCTTACATTTGCATGTGAGTCAATTACTCATCCTCTGTTTTTCTTCTGTTCCAGTTAAATACAATGACTTCCTCTTGTCACCCTCAAAAAATTTCAGGCAAAACTTACTAAAGAGGAAGAGAGCAAAGATGCCTACTTCCTTTCAAACCACTTGATCTATTCTGCCCACGTGGATTAGTTTGAAGTAAGAGGTTAGTTTGAAGTAAGATTAGTTTGAAGGTTAGGGAGGAGACAAACTAATTTTCTACTAAGATAAAAATTATCTTGGTAATTGGGCATTCCATGAGCTCCCTTATTCCATTATGTCTGTAGCTTAAGGTTCTTCTTCCTATGAGTGATCGCCTGAATAATCATGATTTCTAAACAAGGATGTTTAACCAAACATTCTCTTCAATTATTATATTAGTTCTGAATTCTGAGATTTGAAGTCCATGCATCTGAGGGCTTCCAGTTTAGAGAAGGCTAATTCTGAATCAATAAATACATCCCATCTTTCTCCCACCCAACCTTTCTGTGTATATTTAATCAGCATTTTCTATTTCTGCATGTTTTCCCATGAATGTCAATGACCAAGGCTCTCTTATTTATTGCCCAATGAAATGTTTCTGTTCTACTATCCAGAAGCTGTTGTTTTTAAAATGATGTAATTAAAGATAGTCATTTGAATCAAGCCAGACAATTTTGCAGATATTAAGACAATCTCTGGATTACCTCTGAAAATGCCCACCTGATTTTCCATTTTGGTATGCACTGTTTTTTTTTTCTTGTTTGTTGATTTAGAATCCAGCATCCAACAGCAATTAATGTTTGCAAATTACTTGATTTGTTTCTTGTAATCAGATGGTATTAGATATTACAATATTGGTATCTATTAATACTTGTGCTAGCTGTTTCCTTGCAATAAGCTTCAATGTTGTTTTTGTGCTGCTCTAGAACTTCAGTTATTCTTCGTTTCAATTTCTTTTTTTAGTTATAGAGCTTTGTTCTTTCTGAAGAGAAGGCAAAAGAGAAAATGAAATTTTGGGGAATAAAACAATGGCTCTGCTGACTTATTATAATAATAATTACTGTTGTCATTTTTATTGTTGTTATTATTATTCTAAAGTGAGGAGGTCTACCAATTACTTAGGTTTCATAGTAAGGGATGTCACAGTTCCTGCAATGAAAGTAGTCCAGGAATATTCCTATGCTTTCTCTCTTTCGCTACTTCTTTCCTGACATGCGTAATGCCTAATGAAGATTGTGACTTGAGGAAACCTTAAATCTTGCAATTGGCTTCTATTTTATCAAGGCTGTAAATTATCTCAATGTTTGAGCCAGTTTGGTGTAACGGTTAAGGCATCAGGCTAGAAACTGGGAAACCAGGAGTTCTAGACCTACCTTAGGCACAAAGCCAGCTGAGCCAGTCACTTACTCTCACCCTGGGAAAGAGGCAGTGGCAAACCATTTCTGAACACCTTGCCAAGAAAACTTTAGGGACTAGTACAGGTAGTCACCAGGAGTCAAGACTGAGTCAAAAAACGAGTGACTTACTGTATCTTGTGAGCTTCCGCACGTTGAAGTCTTAGGAAATTCCCATAGAAACCTATTTGATTAATAGATGAATTTTGTTTGTGTCAAGAGAGCAGCCAGCAATATTTGCAAGACTAATTGTTGTGCAAGGAATTTCTGAAAATGTCTGTACTAAGCAGTTTTCTGCATATATTTTCTAGGCTTGTATGGATGTAAGAGCCAGTTCTGTCTTCTGGCAGCAAATGGAACTGGCTAAGACGCTACAGAACGAACCCCAATTACCAGAATGGCTTTCTACACACCCATCACACGAAAATCGAGCTGAACAATTAGACAGACTGATACCAGAGGTTAGTCACCTTGTGTGTTCTGCCTCATTGGTTAATCACAGAGATTTTCACTCCGCATGAAATAACTTAGAAATGAGATAATGAGGGTGTCCACTCTCTTTAAAGTGTTGCTGATCAATATACATAATGCATTTCAAAATCTACCAGCAAGGATGCTTTACTTTGTCTTTCCCTTTTTTTCCTAAAGAAAATTGTCACCAGGTTGCATGCTGTCAATTTTCACTGTGTTTTGCAATCCATGCATAAGATGCTTCAAGATAATAATAAAATAAATAGTACAGAAATTGGCTAGTATAAGACATAACCTGAGATGACAGGGGTTAGTTTTTATAATTGACTTTCCAGTCTTCCCTCCAGTCAGATGATCTGTGGTATGGTCTGTTTATTATTCTGTCTCATTCATTTGTTTACTCCCCTAGCCATTGGGTATTGAAAAGTTTGTGTTACTCTACTCCTCCACGTGTTCTAGTGGGAGTTACCATCTGTAAATTGCTAGCTCTTAGAATTAATGTCATTGTATGTATGTGTGCTGTTCTCCCCCAAATGTGATTTTCATCCTTGTTCAAAGAGGTAATTCTATGGAATCCTGTCCAGAGGATTCAAAATACTAATAGTGGTTTGTGATGTAACAAATAAGGAGAAAAAGTATATAATGAACTAGTATATAATGTATGTGTGTATCTTCCGGCAGTCCTCGACTTACGACCGCAATTGAGCCCAAAAATTCTGTTGTTAAGGAAAACAGTTGTTAAGTGAGTTTTGTTCCATTTTACAAGCTTTCTTTCCACAGTTTTTCAAGTGATTCACTGCTATTGTTAAGTTAATATCACGGTTGCTAAGTGAATCTGGCTTCCCCATTGACTTTGGTTGTCAGAAGGGTGCAAAAGGTGATCCCATGACCCCAGGACACTGCAACCATCATAAATATGAGCCAGTTGCAAGTGTCCGAATTTTGATTAAGTAACTGGGGGATGCTTCAATGGTCGTAAGTGTGGGAAATGGTCACACATTACTTTCCTTCAGTGCCATTGTAACTTCGAACAACCCCTTAATGAATGGCTGTAAGTTTGGGACTACCTGTATGTGGAATTCATATAGCTGATTTCAGGGAAATTGCAAGTGGAGCCTCTTCACCCAGTAACACATAACACTTATTCTCAGTACAATGAAGTATACAGAAATATGCGTCATTTCTCTGTTATTTGTGGATTTGCTGGATGCACGGAATATAAATTATGCTTGCATTTAATAAGTGTAGAGAAACACAACAACTCTGCTGAGTTAAATACTCATCTAGACCACAGAATGAAAGCAGCCAACAGGAAGCCTGTGGGAAATTCACAGTTAGGGGAAAATAAGTAGTTTTATGTTGTAGCCTGAGGCAAAAATACTCAGCTTCATTGATCAGTGGAGTTTTGAGAGGTTATTTTGTGGGCATTGGACTGCCATAGTGGCGGATAGATGTCCTTTAATAAATTTTTTGGTGGCAGTGACATGACCAACCTTGGTCTCTTTTCTTTTCTTTTCTTTTCTTTTCTTTCTTTCTTTCTTTCTTTCTTTCTTTCTTTCTTTCTTTCTTTCTTTCTTTCTTTCTTTCTTTCTTTCTTTCTTTCTTTCTTTCTTTCTTTCTTTCTTTCTTTCTTCCTTCCTTCCTTCCTTCCTTCCTTCCTTCCTTCCTTCCTTCCTTCCTTCCTTCTTCCTTCCCTCCCTCCTTTCCCTCCCTCCCTTCCTTCCTTCTTTCTTTCTTTTCTTTTCCTTTGGTGAATAACAGCTGAGCCGTGGCAGCGGGGTCCTTTTACAGTGCTGAACCACGCCTCTTCTGTCTTTGTCATTGCCCGCTTCTTCAGTCTCTTTTCCTCAGTGCAGGAGTCAATAGGCATAGCTGGTACATGAGAGGACACCTATCTGTGGTCTTCTCAGACTCTGGTTCAGAATATATTTTTTCTTGTTCTCCTCTAATCCTACAGTAGGTGCTGTGTCTTAGGGAGTGAAAAATACAGTAATTTATGAACAAAATATTCATTAATTTCTCTGTTTGGATAAGAAGAATTTGTAGTCTCCACCATTCTTTAAATTATTGGGAATATTGGAGAAGGTCTTTGAGTTTACATTTCTGATTTGTACTGGAAATTTAAGCATGTCAGCACCCAGTTCTGTCCCCTACCTCCAGTTTTGTCCTAGAAACTAGCAGAAAATTTGAACGAATCTCGCTGTATACTTCCTTTATGTCTACTCAGAAATCATTTCAACTTAACTCAATTAATGCTAACTGCTAAAGCTTAATGGTTAGTTGCAAAAAGGAGGGATTTTCAGATTTTTACTAATTAAATGATAACCTATACAGCTGTGATTGTGGGTCATTTCCATTACAGCGCATATGTTTTTCTTTTGAAGCAGCCCCACATACCTTAATGTTTGAGAGCACCCCCTGAAATGGAAATACTCATATACTTTTTCTCTTTTGTGATCATAATCCATATTTTTTTTAAATGCTATATTTTTGTTGAAAGATAATGTTATTGTTATTTTACAGATCTAACCATCTTCTCAATGTCATAGTAATAGAAACAACAGGTGCAGTAAATCATGAATACTATCGTATCTTAGATGTTTTCCATGATTATAACCAAATGGTTACTTATACTGAGAAACTAAGAACTCATTCTCACTTCTAATCTGCTGAGACTGGAAGATGACAATTTTTTTTAAAATGCCAGCACATTTATTGAAGGAAAAGCTATTCCTTTTATAGAAAGAAGTGGAAGGAGAGTTTCAATTTAGCATGGAAAAAGAAATCCTTGAGGAGAGATCTGAAATACAGAATTGGTTTGTACAGATTTAAGATAAGCAAGTCAGAGGGGAAATTTAACACTTGGATGATTGAAGATAGATGGAGAAAAGTATTCTGGGAATGTATAATTTAGGATACTATATATGCTGCTGATCTGTGAATATTTGTATAAGCAGATGATAAGCAGACAAACTTGTGTGGAGATCGTAAATTATTTTTTAAACTGTGTCATTGGTTCTGAAACTGGGGCTATTTCTTCACATATTGAAAGTGAGGTGGGGTTAGCGCTGTAATTCAGGAGACTATATAGATATATTGTTAACTGTGTTTTTCCTTTAAAATTTATTTTACTTGACTGTAAAACTGTAAGGTTTGCAAAAACAAAAATGGTATAACCTTTAGAGTCCTTTTCCTTGGGGATAATTTGCAGCCTGGCCTTTTTAAAGATAACCATACTTCCAATAACCCAAACTCTTAAGTGATACAGAGGATGTTGTTTTCTATATACATAATGAATGTGGCATCTACTTTGGGGAAGCAACCAGAATTTGGCAGAAAGTACAGTGTCTATATGAATCTATACTTATATACTTAAGGGATGAGGCTGTCGTAAAATAGGGTACAGAATATATATATAATCTGTGCACACATTTCCTACTACCGTGTTTCTCATATAATAAGGCCGGGTCTTATTTTTTTTTGAGCCCCGAAAAAACAGCTAGGCCGTCTTTTCGGGGGTGACTTAATTCCCCCCCTTGCATCTTAGGGCGGGCAGCGATGGCTTGGATGTTGACCTCGACGTTGGTGGGGCACTTTGTATCAGGGTCAACGCAGGCAACACCATATTCGGGTGTGCAACAAAAGTACTTCCTAACAGCAAGCCCCCCCCGCCATTTCCCCTCCCCCCCATTTCACATGTTTTAATATAGGCCTTAATTTGGGGGGAGGGGCTTAATTTCATTTCATGCCTATAAAACATGCTGGGACTTCCTATTGGGGGAGGCCGTATTGTTGGAGAAACAGGGTAGACAAGACACAGCCAAAGCTTCCATAAGCATCATTTATCTGTTATCTTTTAGGCCTTCTTCAAATGTCACAACTCTTGCAGTTCATAATCTCAGCTTGTATATATTTGTGATGCTATGCCAAATTGGGGGTGGGGAGAACTTGCAGTCTGGAAGTGCAAGCTCAGGAAAGCTCTAGAAGTTTCAGGTAAATCACATTGTTTTGCCTTTATGCACCTCTGATCACATTAAATGCCATGCAGACTTTACACTGAGCCACAATATAAAACGTTCACAAACGCAGAATTGAAATAATGAATTCTCAGTCCATCCCACTTGCATCTTTTTCAAGAGCTGTCACATGCTACTAAACAATGTAGGCCGCTTGTGCTTGCTAGGTACATGTCAAGGAAAGTGTTTCTAACACTGAAAACACATTTAAGAGGTCTCTGCCTTGCAAGAAAGGAACAACTATTGGGCTTTGAATTGTACTTCTGTTGGTTGATGTTTCTTCTCCTGGCAGAGTTCCTATGCCTTGAAAGAGATTTTATGAACAGAGATAAATGAAGACAGTGTTTCCTAACGTTGGATCTTCAGCTGGTAGTTATCCATTCCAGACCTCTCTTATAGATCTGTTATGCCCCAAAGCACAAATGGAGCTGAATCATGCAAAGCATCCCTTTCATCTAGTAAGCCCATGTCTTCTTACCTCCCAAAGAATACATAATATTTTAAAAATACAAAACAACAATGAATGAACATTAGGATGCAGTGCGGATTTACAGCCGATATCAAATTAAAGTCTCAGGAGAGAGCTTTAATCATGCTGTGAATTTCTTGAGCTGTTTTAAATGGGAAAAGTGGTAATGGACCAAGATTAGGCTATTTTTCTTGCTAAGATTAAATTCTTCTAGGATTCCTTCAAAGTCAGTTCAATAAAGGGAGGATTTCCCCGGAAAGATGAGTCTTGGAATTAGATAGGTACCGTCAAGTATTGGCATTATTTGATCTAATTAATAAAGCAAACATGTAGCACTCTGTAATTTAACACATGGAAGAAGGAAGTGCATTGATAATGATAGTAATACAGTTCTTGTTCCTATCAGTTCCAGAATCTTTTTTTTTTTGGCTTAACTACTTTCCCCAAAATATAATGAAAACTGTAAGCCAAGGTACTTGAAGTATGGCCAGAGAAAACATAAGGAAAAACATAAATGTGTATAGTGACACTGAATATTGACTTTAGTTTTTCCTTCACCCTACTGGTTAAAATTAAATGTTCGGTGAAATTTACATATCATGTATTCAAAGCAAAGGCACTTGTAACAGCTAAAGATACACAATATTCATGACTATTAGAAGGGATAGTCAAGGATTGATTAATTACTAGATGGGATAGATAATATCAGTTGCACCTTCTGAATTTCAAATGTAGGTTGGCATAGAGTGCACTGCAGCAGTCCTTAGTATAAGGAATAAACTGCAATCATCATCAGTGGATATATTATAAATATGTTTAGTCCACTAGCTGAAGCTGGATAAACATCTTTGGTCACAGCCTGCAACTGCCCAGCAAATAGCCATGAATACAGGAGGACCCTTAAATCTTATATCTCCTAGTTCAGGGTGAGTGCTATGCTATCCAGGTTTATCTCTTGAGCAGAAGGAGAACCAGTTGATCTCTGAACATAGAAGAACTCTGTCTAGTTTGCGTTTATTTTATTTTATATTATCTTTATCGTTTTATCCAGACACTCACATCTTCCAGGAACTAAATCAAAATTATAACAGCATCTGTGTGGCTGAGCCCAGAGTGCCAGTATGTATGGATATTAACAGCATATTAATGTTGTTTACTCCAACCCAATAGATGACTCTTTTTCCAGCATCTTCATATATATGTTAAACAACAGAGGTGAAGGACTCAGTCTCTGGGAAATCCCACAGGGAGAACCTATGGAACTGACCTCTCCTCCCCTGTTCCTTTACTGTAGTGTATTGCCTGCTTGGGAAGAAATGAAACCACTGTAATGCAGTAATTTCTAGCCCTTACAGTTTGTCCAGAAGAATCCCATGATCAGTGTTATCAAAGATAGTTGAGTAGTCTGATAAGACTAGGAGGAAGAACACTCCTTCCATGAGGGTTCAACAAAAGTCGTTTTCTAGAGCAATCAGTGGCATTACTTTCCTGTGCCTAGCTCTGAATCCTGTTTGAAATGGTCCAGATAATCCATTTCCTCTAGAACAGGAGTTCATAACTGTTCTGAACCATAGACCCTCTTGAGAGTCTGGTGAACTCAACAACCCCTTTTCATAAAAATGGATTTAAATGCATAAAATAGCACACAGAGGTATAGATTATTACAAAGGAAGCCAATTAAGCTCAAGCATAGTTACCAAGGTACTAAAAAGTAACAAGTATGTCATGTAATAATAATTGTGCTTCTTTATTAATCCATTTATCAATAAGACAGTGCCCCTTTTTGAATGTAATAATTTTAGATAATGAGATTTATTGAAGTTAACAAATATCTTTGGAGTCCAGAGGTCATAAATTACTTCATTGCCTCCATACATTATTGAATGAAAAGCTAAATTTCACGTACAATTTAGTGAAAATAAAGTTATTTTTCCCATCCAACTTTGTGGACTTCCTGAAATCTATCCATAGATCCAAAGGAATTTGTGGACTCTAGATTGAAAACCCCTGCTCTATAGCAGGGGTCTCCACAGATGACAACTCTCATATCCCAATTCAGCTTCCTCTGCTGAAGCAACTTCCAGTATCCAATTGCCAATGTGCATTCAATTGCCAACTTCCAGCATCCAATTTGCAATCAGTTTTCTATAGGGCTTCTATTTTCCAGTGTCATCTTTGGATAACTTAATCCAATGCTTTAAAACAAACAAAAGGCCCAACAGCTAGTTATATTGTGATACAAATATAAAACTAAGTATCATCCGAATATGGATGATACCTCGCCCTGAACTGTTGTACTGCAGTATCCAGCAGCCTCATGTAGATATTAGAGAGGAAAGAGAACTGAACCCTGGGGCCCCCTGAAAAGTAGGGGCTGCAGTCTGATCTTTTTCCCTTCCAGACATCAATACTGCCTGGAACTGACCACAGAAGAAGGAGGAAAATCAGCGCAACACAGTGTCACCCACCTCCAAAGCAGGTCCGGAAGGATATCATGATGGTATCAAAGACTGCTGAGAGGTCAAGAATAATGAGGATGGTCTCATTCCCCTATCCTGCTCCCACCAGAGGTCATCTAAGAGTGTGATCTCAGTCCCATAACTCTACCTGAACCCTGACTGAAAAGGATCCAGATCATCTAGTTTGCTCTAAATTGAATAACAATTATTGCAGAATTTACAGCTCTCCCATTATTTCTACCTGCCCTGTAAGGTCCAATAGCAAATCCAATCCATTAACTAATGTATCTGGTGAGCGTTAGAAAGCAGGCTTGCTTTGTCATGTTGCCTGTCTTCTAGAATAGCATGTTACTCCAGATGCTATTGCCCTGGCTATGAAAGCCTGTAGACCAGGGGTCCCCAACCTGGTCAATGACTGGTTCATGGCATGCCTGAAACCAGGCCACACAAACAAGTAAAGCCCTGTCTGTGGGGTATAGGCAGCATGTGAAACCGTGTCCCCTCCGGTCCCCTCTCTTGACGGAACGGGTCTCTGGTACCCAAAAGGTTGGGGGCCACTGCTTTAGACATTTAAACCTGGCTTTCCCCCCTAAGCTCTAGGATAGATTATTGGTATGCTCGTTTGGTGTGTATGGTTATACTATGTGTTTTCCTCATGACATGCTATTTGTGGTGTTATTGTTGTTCCTATTGATGTTTTAGCTATCACATTGATTTTAATTGTATTCCACCCAGAACTGGCTTTGAGTTGGGGCAGACATGTAAATCAAAATAATAAAGGAATACTCTATTGCTTCATATATTTTCTACTTGCTTTGGTGAGAGAACATGGGGTTAGCTGAACAACAAATGGGAGAATTAGCACTAGCTAATGCTAGAAGAAGGTAAGTTGTTGTTAAGGGGCAGATAATGCAGCTTTCCCTTTAACATTAGTGGGCTTTCAAAATGAAATTAGCAATCAGTTGAGTGGAGTAAGTGTGAGGGGATTTTCCTTGCTTAATCCTGAAAAGAATTCCTTCTCCTGGAGAGGTTGTTTTTGTGGGGAGAAATTAGTGCCTTTAGAATATTGATGTCTCAGAAAAGGGAGGGGCTAAGCTTGACCAAGAGATTTAAAGCACAGGAAGGCGTTGACTTACAACCCATTGATTTAATGACCTTTGAAATTACAATGGCACTGACAAAAACATCATGTTCAGATTTCATACTTGCGACTGTTGCAGGATCCTCGTGGCCACATGATCAAAATTTGGGCACTTGGTAATGTATTTATGATAATTGCAAGGTGCCAAGGTCCTGTGATCACTATCTGTAGCTTTCCCAGATGGCTTCCGACAAGCAACAATCAATTGGGGAAATCAGATTCGCTTAACAACCGCATGATCCACTTAACAACTGCAGTGATTCCCTTAAAAACTGGGGCAAAAAGGTAATCAAATGATGCACAACTCATTTAGCAACTGCCTTACTTAGCAGTGTAAATTTGGGGCCCAACTGTGGTCATAAGTCAAGGACTACCTATTAATTCTGCCTGTATGGCACTAGGTATAAATCAATGTGAAGAATTGCTTTGGCAGGCTTTCAAGGTTCTGCCACAGTATCCCGAAATCCAAGTGATCCTTGTTTCCTAAATTTGGAATGCCTTATGAGGTTTGATGCTGTTGGAAGCATTTGGAAGGAAAGGTGTCAAACTCTTGCATATGCCATATTCATTATTTTCTTATTTTATCCCTGGGAATATATAAATAGTAAGTATGAATTCAAATTTGCAGACAGATTTCATCATTAATTATTCTGCTGTGTTGAAGCAAATTGCATAATGTTCTGTCCATACTTCAAAAAAGGTGTTTTTTCTTTCATTTCCTTGTACTGACACAGGAACAAGTTTGGGAATGGTGGAAATGGGGCAGCACTGCAGAATATTACTCTTTTTGGAACATTGCAGAAATGGGATTTGTAAATATGGAAAAAACTATATTTTTCCAGACCTGAGACTATTTCCACATGCACATACATGCAATTTTTAGATTGAAATCCAAAATACACTATGGAAGAAGCATAATTTGACTAAATGGAATTTTATTCCAAATAAACAACAACAGATATCACTATTCTTTGTTTCCATATATCTATACAGTGGTATTTCTGCTGTTGAAATGCACCATAGGTCAAGCTATAACCCAGTAACAGATCTTAAACTACTTTGTGGTCCACAACATTATTGGCACTAAATAAAACAAAAGAGTCAGCACAGGACATTTCTTCGGTGAGTCTAAATTTTCAGCACCAGCAATAAATCTTCATACAGGAAATTGTTGCAAATATCATTTTGACTGACCTAAAGTTTCAGAAGGTTCCATGCTGAGAACCCGCTATCTCTCATGCCTATAGCCTTCATCTTGAATTTAATGGATGATAAAACAGTGTGAAGTACATTTAATCAGGCCCCTCTTACTCCCTCAAACTTGCACAGACAAAATAGTACATTAAGCTGGGCTATGTCTTTTGCGAGTTTGGCTCTGTTGCTGATGTTCTACTAATTTAAATAAATAAACTAAACAAAGGGAAAGATGGGTACAATACTCTGTTTTACAAAAAACCCAAACACTGCAAGATTTTTTTTTAAAAAAATGCTACATTAGTATGAAAGGAACTGAGTTTCCTCTTTTTAAGAAATAACCCAAATCATTATGCTTGGCTTGAGTAATACCATTTGACATTAATGCAGTCATGCAGTGGCTTATGTTCAACAAGAGAATAAGAGAAAACTCTTGTCACTGCAAATATCTGTGAAGTTATTGATTGGTAAGTGGAAATGACTGGGTCTACAGCTAGTGAATTTTTAGAAGCAATATTGAGAAGACCATGTGCAAATCAAAATGTTACTTTGGTTTTTGTTTTTTCTAAAAGTATTGGTAGTGTGCAAAATAAGTAGAAGTGTTATATTTTTTTAAAAAAATGCTTCAGAGAAGTTTTCAGTCCAAACCAACAATATTGAACTGTAAATGAGGCAACATTGAGGTTTTGATTGGAATTGTGGATTTCTGGGGTAAATTTTGGTGATTAATGGGTTTAATTTTTTTTTTTTTGCTTGTGTCATAATGAACCTTTTCTCTGTTTGCAGGCACTTAAAATAAGGGAAAGTTGCAACTGCCCATCTTTGCCTGGTCAGGATCCACGCCTTATATTCAAACTGAGTATGCAGCATCTCTTGCAAGCATCTGAAAGTCAAAAAACCCCAAATATTACTCCTCATGGTTCTGCGCCCCCTAACATTAAACTTCCATTTGCAAAAAAGGAAACAGTGCCAGTAGACCATGTCACTGGGAAATAACACCCCGGATGAAAGCCAAAATATTTCTGGATACTTTTTATCCAAATGCTCATCACATGGCGGATCCTATGCCATAGGTTTTTGTACAAACATTTGATGACAACATGAAGAGAGAAAGATGTGAATCATGACTGATTTCTTCCCCAATCCTAATGTGGATAAGAAACATGATGTTTGGATGGATTGACAGAAGATGGCTTCTTATACACAGGGTTGTCATTCATTCCTCTTTGGAGTTGCCTGAAACTTGCTCCATAGAAGTGTAGATTCTACTTATATAACAAGATATCTACCAAGGGCTGTCGCACCAGATGTTGAAAAACAAAGAAATAATTGTCCAATTTTTTTCCTTTTGAAAATACCCATTATTTATATCACATTATAATACCAGCTTTATTTCTATATGAAAAGCCAGGACAGTTTTTTTTACCTCGGATACTGGAAAAGTTAAAATCTTGCTTCTCTTTGAATGTTTAAATATGGCTCCTGTTTGCATGGTGCATTGAAGTTATATTCACTAGCTCATAGTCTATTATAAGCTTTACATAGCTTTGTACAGCTTGTGTTGAATTGCCAAAAAAATTGCACTGCCTGTCTCAAAAAGCAATGTGCAGTAAACTATACAATGAACTGGGCAGAACATCATCTAATTTATTGACTTCATGTGGAGTTTCTCTTGTACTTCCGAAAGACAGGTTGATTCGGGTAAAGTTAACCTTGGGTTTACAGTGTGCTCAACTAGTAACTACAAGGCTGCAGCCCTGTCATTTTCTTAGCGTTGATAAGGAAGTAGCTTGGTGTTGCCATCTCCTGGGATATTTTATTTTTAATTTCCAATTTCTTCTCCAGCTTTGGCATTTTCTCTTGGTCTCCCATTCATATTCTAAGAAAAATCCAATCATGCTTAGTTTTGAGATCACTACATATTGTAGCCCAATGTGTTGTGGAAAGAAGTAAAAGTTAAATGTGGCAGAAGTTTCATACTTATATCAACATAAGTACTGCATGAAAACTTCTTTGTTACACTGAAGGCCAATATATCAAAACTTTTCCATACATTGATAAAAAGCCTTGTAATAAAAACTCTGCTGTTCCTTTTTGTCAGCATTTTCCAGGAACCAAGAAAGGCATGTGGTTATTTCTGAATAGTTTCCTTTATTCCTCACCTATAGTCAGAAATCTTGCCAAACTGAAGCAGCTAATTGCATTACTACAAATACACTCTGGGAATTGCTAAGGATGAGCTGTTAACTCTCTTTTTCCTGACCATCCTTGGCTGCCTCTGCCCTCAGAAATGTAGTCTCACCCTTTTGGGAATCCAGACAGTATTCCACCACACGTTTTGCCCACCTGGCTCACAGTGACAGCTGTGCAGTGATACTTGGGCTTGCTGTTGACATTGGAGCTAGTATGTGGTGGGCAGTTGTTGCATGGAGAATGACTAGGAATAGCTAAGCCTTTGGCTCTGAGGAACGGGTACCAGGAACTCCTTTGTAAAGTGAAAGCACCAAAGGGAGAGAGAGGTGCCTCCTTCCATACCAGACCCAGCCTCAATGTGCTGCTTTGCAAATCTTGTTATTCTCTCTCTATACTCCCTCTTGAGATGCCCTGAAGTAGGAGGAAGACCTTGAGGTGCCCTCAAGAAGGAGCAAGGTCATTACAACCACTTGGTCTTCCCACTTCTCCATTCCATACATTTGTTACAGCTTTAGACTGACACAAATCAGTCTATGCTTAGGGCAGGTCAATAGGTAGCTGTTGTTCTAATCCTGCATGAAGGAGATGCTACAGGTTATGGCCAAGAAATGAGGCTGAAGTTGCTCTTCCTCTTCCCCATGTGGTGGTTCCCACCGGTAGCATTTTTTCTGGCTTTGACTCTGGTGATTTTTTTTTGATATGGGAGTAGGATTGTCTCCTGTCTCTTGGCTTTCCTTGTCTGAGTGTCAAGCCATTTCCTCTTAATCCCAGGAAGTTCTGCTCTGCCTGACCAAGAATCATCACAAGCTTGCAGTAACTCCTCTGCTTTGAGAGTGAGCATTTCTGTTCTGCGCCATTGGCAAGACAACCTCCCTACTTCCTTTCTCTCAATCTGGCTGACTTTCCTCTCGCCTCACTTGTTGCACCCCTTGAAATGGGCAACTTCCTTTGGGATAGTCCTTGGCAGCTGAGTGAGAAATTAATGCAGCTGATTTCAGGAGGGCGATGAAAAATGAGAGTGTGCAATGCCTGTTAGACCGTGTAAGGTTATATTTCCTTCGTTAAAGATTAATGTAATTAAATGTAACTTAATCTGCGTAGGGTAGATGAAACTCCACTTAGATTAAACTCAGTAGATTTTTTTGTTTGGCTATCCATCGATGGGAAGTTCATGAGTACCAGCTATGTGATATACCAATTTAAATTGGTGGAGTGAGACTGTGGAAATCTATTCTCAGCCATGGAAATTTACTGGGTCACTGAGGCCATTCACTATCTCTCATCTCAACCTATTTGACTCAATTGACCTTGTAAAGAAAACTTGGGCGAGAGCGCCCTATATATTGCCTTGAACTCCTGCAGAGCCAGCATGATTTAACTTTAATGATTAAACATAAACATTTGGTGAGGACCCTGCCAGGCTAGGGCCTGGTTTCTAAAGCATATTGCTAAGATACATTGATGCCATTCTTGAAGAAGTGCCTAAAGGCATGAGGATTAAAACAATCCATCTAACCTTGTATTCATTCCTGTGTCCCTACTTTGAACCTAATTCATAACTTGCCCATTTGCACAGCGTTATTCTTGCAGTGTTTTCATTTTCACCGTAGGTGAATATTCTACACTGAAGCACACTGTTGATAGCAATAATGATGATATTGTTCTTGGCCAATATTATAATAGTTCTGCAGCCCAACTATCCTAGGGTGAATGTGACTGTCAGAATGTAGTCCTTATTTTAGAACATTTGTTTACACTTTAAAACTCATTCCCACTTCGCCTATTATAACAAAGGCTTTCCACTACTGGACAGGCATGTTTCCAAAACAATTTAAAAGATTTAAGCATCTTTTACTAAAGATATAAAAATCCAGGAAGATGAGAAGTAGGAGATTTTTCTTCCATGTTATTCTGAGAAAAGTTTCCACTGGGATAAAGTATTTCTTTTAAAAATTGTGAAATAAAAGCTATAAAGAGAATATTGCTTATAACCAGAGGCATTGCTGCAAAATTCCAGATTTCAAAAGTTCATTCATTACTAGTAATGATGGTCTCTGAATTTATCAGTCAAGGAACATTGAAAAATTAATGTGTGGAGCAGTTTATATATATATATAATTATATATATACCTTCACTTTTTTTGTCACAATATGGGTGTGCCTGCTGTTTTCAGCCAGGGAGGTTAAGCCACAATAAAGATGCTTTGCTAAATGTCTATGCAACCCATTCACTCTCACTAATAGAAGAGTGTAAGTTAAGCAATAATAAGAATTCATATTTAATAAATAATAATAATAATAAAGCCTAAGTAAGTTCTAGCTTAATGTTTCATCCAAAACTGAGATGGCAGTTTACCAAGCATGACATTATTTGAAAATCCAGCATTAAGTCACTTTGTGGTGAGATGGGTGGCAAATAAAATCAATCAAAATAAATCACTGTTTGCTGGTGCCACACAATTTCTAGCTTGTTAAACCATCAGTCCAAATCTGAAGCTAATCTGTGTTGTTCTGCCTTTTCACTTGTTTTTGCAAATTAGGACTAAATAACTTGTATAAATTAAACATAGGTCAAGTATATAATAATAGCATTAACAACCTGGAACCCTTGCTTAAAAGTGATGTGACCCCTAAATAGGACCGAAGTGTTAATGTGTAGTTACAGTTGGGAATGTTAAGGGCTGTACTGTGAGGGGGGTAACTTTTTGGTTGTTTCAAATGTTCTTTAAAAAAAAAAACCTAAAGGAAAGCAACTGAGAAAAAAACTATTAGTTTATTTACAAATATGAAGGTTCATCATAACATCGTGTAATTTATCTTTATCTGGAGGGGAATGTCCAAAATTGGTTCTCTCTTAGTAAGCTAGAAAAAAGTGGAATAGATAGCACCACCACTAGATGGACTCACAACTGGCTGGCAAACCGTACTCAACAAGTAATCCTTAATAGATCTAAGTCTCCATGGAGGGAAGTAAGCAGTGGGGTGCCACAAGGTTCCGTCTTAGGCCCAGTACTCTTCAAGATCTTCATTAAGGACTTAGATGAGAGAATAGAAGTGGAACTTAACCAAATTTGTAGATATACTAAGCCGGCAGGAGTAGCTAACACCCAAGAAGATAGGCTCAAGATCCAAATGGATCTTGAGAGACTAGAACACTGGGCCACATCTAACAAAATGAAATTCAATGTAGAGAAAAGTAAAGTCCTACACTTAGGCAAGAAAAACCAAAAGTACACATATAGACTGGGTGAAACCAGGCTCAGTAGCAGTAACTGTGAGAGGGATCTTGGAGTCCTAGTGGACAACCAGCTAAATATGAGTCAGCAGTGTGCAGCAGCAGCCAAAAAAAAGGTAATGCGATCCTAAATTGTATTAACAGAGGGATACAATCAAGATCAAGGGAAGTACTAATACCACTCTATAAAGCCTTAGTAAGACCACACCTAGAGTACTGCATTCAGTTTTGTTCACCACATTATAAAAAAGATGTTGAGACTCTAGAAAAAGTACAGAGAAGAGCAACCAGGATGATTAGGGGACTGGAGACTAAAACATACAACGAACGGTTGCAGGAACTGGGCTTGGCTAGTCTAGTAAAGAGAAGGACCAGGGGAGACATGATAGAGGTCTTCCAATATTTGAGGGGCTGCCACAGGAGGAAGTGGTCAAGCTATTTTCTAAAGCGCCTGTAGGCCAGACAAGGAATAATGGATGGAAACTGAACAAGGAGAGATTTAACCTGGAAATAAGGAGAAACTTTCTGACAGTGAGAACAATTAACCAATGGAACAGCTTGACCTCGGAAGTTGTGGGAGCGTCATCACTTGAGACTTTCAAGAAGAGATTGGACTGCAATTTGTCAGAAATGATGTAGGGTCTCCTGCTTGGGCGGGGGGTTGGATTAGATGATCTATAAGGTCCCTTCCAACTGTGATTATCTGTTATCTGTTGCTAGTCTTGATTCTGCACAAGCTGATTTAGTGTACATTATTTTCAATTCTTTTATGCTTCAGAATGCAAAACCAAGCAAAAGGTTCACATTGGCCATTCCTGGCCACTTCATTATTTCTATTCAGGATTTTGCTGCCTGTTCTATAAACAGAAAAACATCAAAATATGCTAAGCTATTTCAATGCTATCACATAAAATAAACAGAAACGCATAATATACAGTATGTCTATAGAGATTCTCAGGAAAAAAAAGCACTTTTGGGATAATATACAGTAGTAATCACTTTCCCGCTATAGATCAAATAAATAGGTTAGGGACCAAGTGTTCTGTAGAAGTAAATGATGTAGCATGCCTCCACATTTGATGGGAAAAGAAGAAAATATTTCTTGGCCACTGTGTGTGATAACCCTTATCTGCTTTCCTGCTGGGAGGGAGGACAATAGGAAAAAGGAAAAAAGGTAGTACTTGTTTCACATTGGCAGGATGAAAAGAGCATCAACACAGGAAGTGGCTTCAGACTTAGGTCTCATTTTAAAACAGTGAAATCCCTGGGGCAGAGCTCTGGTACAGAAGAAGAAACCGTGCTTTAAAATGGTATCCATTTTAATCCTTTTGAAAATTGAAGTAGATAACAAAACAATAGTAAAAAAAAAATTACAAGAAATGAAAAAGCTGGATAGAAGAGGAAAGATTGGCAATTTAAAGCACAGGAGAGAAATCAAATTGAAACTAAATGTCACATTTTTTACTTGGCGTGTAAAAGTGCTATTACTTGGCAGGTACATTCTATACATCTGGCATGATAACTGAGAATGCCTTCTTCCAGTTGGATCGCTACAGAATTTGGTTTGGGGGTTACATGGACCAGAGCTTCGGAAGTTGAACAGGAATTCACAGAAGTTGAATGAGGAAGTTTATCTAAATTCCAAGTTATTAATGAAGCAAAAAAAAAAATGAGAACCACCATTTTCAACTGAGTCTGCAGACAAACACAATATGCCCATGGATTAAATATGAGCATTGGACCATTACATCCTAGCTGGTTTTGGGATATTGTGCCTGCACCTGTCACTATCCTTGCTGTATCTCAGGGGTGTCAAACTCAATTTCATTGAAGGCTGCATCAGGGCTGTGATTGACATCCGGGGGCTGGGTGGGTATAGCTGACTGGGTGGGTGTGGCCAACTGAGTGGGCATGGTCAGCTTGATGCCACTCCCCAAACTGCTGGCATGTTTCCTCTTCGCATTGGGTAGACTGGGCCAAAGCCATGCTGGCCTGATCTTTCATCTTTGCATTGGGTAGACCAGGACGGCCCCGCAATCTGACCACACTGTGGGCTGGATTCAGACCCTGGCTTTGAGTTTGACACCCCTGCTGTATCTCTTTTAAAAAAAATTGCTTGGGAGAAGATTAAAAGACAATGTTATTTGAAAATTCCAGTCTGGCTATCGACTATTGAAGCATTTTCTTATCCTATAATATACAAAAATGAACAAACAGTTAGATATGGTGAAATATTGAATGAAAAGGGTAAACTCAAATCTATGCAAAAACTAGATGAACAAGGTATAAAGATGAATTGGTTTTCATATGCGCAAATACATTCAAGGTATGATAAAGATTCTAAAATAGAAGATTTGTATGATAAATTGACTGATTTAGATAAGATTTTGACAGGTACTGATGAAAAGGTGATTAAAAAATTGTATGGATATTTATTAGAAATTAAATTAGAAGAAGAACAAGTTAAAGAAACTATGATTGCTTGGGGGACGAATGTTGGATATGGGATTGATTTAGAGAAATGGCAAAAAATGTGGTCTCAAAATTATAAAATGACAATGTCAACAGCATATAAAGAAAATTTGTATAAGATGTTCTACAGGTGGCATTTCCCCCCGACAAGAATAGCAAGAATGTTCAAGAATAAATCCGAAAAATGTTGGAAATGTCACCAGACACCTGGCTCATATTACCATATGTGGTGGACTTGTGCAGATGCTAAAAAATACTGGACTAAAATCCACATGTGGTTGGAAAAAATGACAAAAAAACATATAGACTTGAAACCAGAGATATTTTTATTGGGAATTTTACCTGAAATATATAGTAAAGACTTGAAATACCTGATTGTAAATGTATTAACAGCGGCTAGGATTGTATTTGCCAAAAACTGGAAAAATGAGAAAACACCATCACAGGAGGAAATTATTAAGAAAATATTGGGATGTGCTGAAATGAGTAGATTGACATTTGAAAGTAGAGAACAAGAGGATAAACAATTTTATAAAATCTGGGATCTATTCTAACAATGGTTAGACAATAAAATACAGTAACGAGATGAAATATGTAGACTCTTAGAAAATAATAAATATATAAAGATGTATTTCTTATTATATCTACAAAATGATTTTAGGATAGATTTGGGATGATAATATGAACTGTTATAAAACAAATTAAGTAAATTATGATTATCTTGTAAAACATGAATGAATAAAAGTATAGTCAAATGATTGATTAATAATGATACTAAGGTATTTAATTTTTGATTGAAAATACGAGATTATATGCAATGTCATTGTAATTGAAGACTATGAAATGGAAGCACAAAACAATTTGTAAACCAACTGGCACACTGTATGTATACATATGGAAGATGACTTGATGTTTTTATGTTTCGTTTGTTTATGTTTGTTTTTAAAAACCAATAAAAACTTAAATAAAAAAAAGAAAAGAAAAAAAAGAATAACAAAATAAATTTTTTTTAAAAAAACACCAAATTGCATTAATACCAATATGAATTGTAGTTTCTGACTAATATAAATTAAGGTCTTGTTACTTTCTGAAACATGACAAAGCCTTGGGCAAAAGTTAGAAACAATTATTTAATATTTAATAGAACTGTCTGATTTTGATTCAGAAAACATGGTGACAATAGCTCACTAAGAATTCATACAATACGTACTGTGCCACGGATGCCACAGACCAGGCTTAAGACAAAATTCTAGCAGAACCAATTGAGAATGGGCAGCGTTATAGCATCTGAAGAATGGTGCCTCACACCCTTCTGGTGCATCATGTTGCATTTTATGGCTTTATATTAGATGGGGAAACTCAGTCTTCCCCAATCTGGTGACCTCAAAGTGAACTTGAACTGTGAAGTCTGAACTTGCAGGCTAGGAATTTAAGGAATTGTGTTTCCCATAGCTTAGGAGAATGGCTGGATAAGAAAAGGACCTGGTGGCAGAAATTAGTGCAGGGCAATTTAATTAGAACATTTCATTTGTATATTTCAATGTGTATTTCTTTTTGCAAATGCCCATTATACTTAGGTGATATTAAAGGATAATTTATATGAGAAATATTTACATACCCCAAGGGTGTATTGCAGACTTCATTTTCACCTCGTGGTGCTTAGTAAATAGAGGATGACCACAGCTATACACAATCTGATAAATGGATATAAACTTCTAAAATCCCCATTAAATTGATAGTCCAATTTTTTAAAATTTGTATGCAAAACCAATTTCACTTGCCTCATCTTCTCTAGAAAGTTTTGTATAGCTTGTCTGAAGGACTTCACTATGACTTTTTTACCTGGTTGGGATTTGGAAAATAAGTATTTCTGAATAGGCTTTTTTGCAAAACAGCAGGTCATTTTAGAAAACCCATCCTTCCTTCTGTCTCCTAATCATCTGACTCCATGGCCACCTAGGCCACTTGACTTTGATTGCTCACTCTCTAGTAGTTCCCTTTGAACCAGATGAAAGCGTTCAATGCTGGAGGAGTTTTTGCTTTATTGCACAGTAGTGCAATCTCAGCAGGTGGTAGCATCTGCCTGACCTTGTTTGAGCTTGAAAGCTAAGCCTGGTTATTACATGAAGGAGAGTCCAGTAGACACCTCATGGTTATAGGCAAAACTGGAAGTTAAAACAGAAATCTAGACAAAGAGGATGTCCGTCTCCTTCCTTACAGTTGCCAAGACAACCTCATGGACATGTCTACTGTACGATTTGGGCAGGAGCTGTGCTTAATTTGAAGACTACTCAATTTTTTAAAGGAGCAGTAGAATATATTTTTCTGCATTTGATTAGACATGTTGAATACAGGACTACCTATTAATTAATGGGCTATGGGAGCCTTAATAGGAATCTCCCCATAAAAATCATCTTCCCAACTACAAAGCAAGGCTAGTTGAACTTCCTAAAGAACGGTACCCAATGCAGGTAGTCCTCAACTTACAACCATAATTGAGCCCAACATTTATGTTGCTAAGTGAGACATTTGCTAAATGAGTTTTGCCCCTTTTTATGACCTTTCTCGCTGCAGTTGTTAAGTGAATCATTGCAGTTGTTAAGTTAGTAACATAGTTGTTAAGTGAATCTGGCTTCCCCATTGACTTTGCTTGTCAGAAGGTTGCAAAAGGTGATCACGTGACCCCAGGACACTGCAACCGTCATAAATATGAACCAGTTGCCAAGCATCTGAATTTTAATTACAGGACAATGTGGATGCGGCAACAGTTGTAAAATGTGAAAAATGGTTATTTTTTTTCAGTATTGCTGTAATAAGGACTAGCTATATAATAACTCATATCTATTTGTTACCTTCCCAAATAAAAGCTGTACTGGAGGAGCATCCCTACATATTGCTGAAATAATCTCCCTTGATTCAAAATGAATTTCATGACATACAGTGGAGCCTCGGGTCATGACTGTAATCTGTTCCAGGACTCCAGTCGCAACCCGACTGTGCATGCACGCAGTAAAAAAAAATGCACTGAAGGGGAAATAGGCACGGAAAGGGAATCTTTCCATGGCGATTTTGTTCACCACCCGATTTTTCAAAAATTGGGTGTATTTTTTGTTCACCACCCAATTTGATCGCAAACAGGAGCGTTCACAACCTGAGGTTCCACTGTAATGCAATACACACCTTACCTTATGTGATGGTCAGAAAACGGGGGCAGCTGAGAGGAAGAATGCTGGCTGGGGAAGTCTTCAAGTTGAAATCCATATATCTTGGACTTGTTGAAGTTAAAAAACTGATTGTGACTTGGCCCTGAAGACCACAGTGTGAGGTTTTATTCCTATTGGTGTCTTTTATCCCACATATAGTGCTTTTGTGTTTCAGTGTCATGGGGGGGAAAATTGTGCTGTAAGGAGGAATCAGTAAGGCACCAGCACACCACAACCAGAGAAAGGTAGATTGTAGCACCAAATGG
The DNA here is from genome assembly GCF_049901735.1 of Notechis scutatus. NCBI lineage: Eukaryota > Metazoa > Chordata > Lepidosauria > Squamata > Elapidae > Notechis > Notechis scutatus. The sequence goes on along the minus strand of NC_142011.1, from coordinate 67,079,120 downwards.
TAACAAGCAGAAACAATTGGAAATGATGAAACATGTTCAGTTCTAGAGAACAACATGCTCTCTCCCTTGTGGGGTGTTTTTACCTACATCCGTGATGGTGAACCTATGGCACGTGTGCAGGAGGTGGCATGCAGAGCTATCTCTGCCGGCAAACGAGCTGTCGCCCCGGATCAGGTCCACTGCACATGCGTGCGCAGTTCCAGTCAGCTGATTGTCGGGTATCTGCCCCGCATTGCATGAGGCACAGGCAGGAGATGCGCACAGATGTGCAGAGGTACGCGGCATGCACAGGGGGATGCATGCACATGCGCAGGGGGCCAAGCACGCATTGCATTATGGGTGCAGGCATGTGTGTATGCTCACACATGCACACACTTTCGGCACACGACGACAAAAAGGTTAGCCATCATGGCCCTACATGATTAAACTTTTAAGTGGCAAGAGGACAGTGGCGGATTAAGGCTCACTGGTGCCCCAAGCACTGATAAATCTTGGTGCTCCCCTCCTTTGTACATACTGTACGAATGAAGCCCTATTCTCGACTTTGTGGTGCCCCCTTTGGGCCTGGTGCCCTAAGCACGTTCTTAGTCTGCTTAATGGTTAATACACCACTGCAAGTGGCACCTCCAGAAGATAAGCGAACTGGATGATTTTTATCCCAAAGATTACAAAAGTAGCTTGCAAACTAATCTTTCTCTGTCTTCTGTGACCGATTTCTAGGATATCTCTGAAAGTCTGCACTGGTGCAATACTTCTGTGATTCTCCCTCCCGCCAGATAATTCTTTCTTAGTGATGTTGTAGCCTGTTTACCCCATTATCAGTTAGTTGCAGTGAACAATGTAGCACTTACGTGGCCTCTGCCCTTGTTCAAATGCTTCCTGTCCTACTGTCTTATGCGTTTGGTTGAAGGCTTGAGGTAATTAAATTTCTCTCCTTTTCCCTCTAGTAACATTGATCCATATTGGATATTTAGACTCCAGAGAATCAAAGCTCTTTATTTCTGCCTGGAATATGTTGCCCTTTGATTTATTCTTTACGTGCACAGAATAAAGGAAAACTGACTAATGTATTAAGAGTCACAGCAACAAGATTTGTTAACCACAAGATGGCAGTTTGACTGTCTCTATGAGACTCCTTTAATTGATGCGTTGAAATTGCTTAGTTCTTAGTCTGGCTTTGGCAAATTGAGATGATCTTTCTTTGGGGCTTTTAAAGAATTCTTTTTTTAAAAAAAGATTTTATTTTTGGAACAATATTCCATGTTTAAACCGGAAGATATTTAGAAACTTAGTATTTGTTCTGATGATGCATGTATTTTCTAGGAAGTTTTAAGATTTTTTTTTCATTCCACCAGTTATAAAATGGCCATGGAAGACCTGTAGGTAGAATTACTCCTGCAATGTAAATAAAGAATTAGTAGTAGTATAGACCTCCTCTCCTCTCTCCCCCACTCCTCTTTATATAGATTTGTTAAAATCATGTTTTTGTGTGCCATAATCTGCTCGAATGTCCAAGATCTGCTAAGATGTCTTTAAACAGTACATTAAAAAATACATTATTAACAGTACCAAGGCTGCAGAGACCTACTGGCTAAGCGAAGGAATGCTAAATAGCCCAGGAAGAAAATAGCACGGTAGGAAAAAACCTCAATCCTTTCCTTCTCCAAGTAAAAAGCTCTGCTTATGAGCCCCAGAGCTACCTGTTCAAGGTAGATCTGAATGTTCCCCGTTCCTCCAGATCTGAACCAGTCTGTTCAGTACCAGACAGTGTCAAAAAGTGGAGGGAATTGTCACTTCAAACTGGAGGATGTTAGGTTGAACTGAGATTGTTGTACTTTTTGGTTTAATACCTATGCTCCTTAGACAACTTCCTGAGTTCTTGTAAAAATCCTTAGTGGGTGAAGCTGACAGTTATTTCAGAAACAAGATAGAACTGCTTTATTTTGGGAGTTATCCTTGATGACTGGAGGCTGGCAACAAAGAAATTAGGAAAGGTTGTCTTAGAGGGTCCTGTATGTGTATATATGTTAAACTAAGTTTTAAATTGCTTCCATAAACCTTTCACGGTCTAAAAATGAAGCTCACACTTTGTTTAGAATATCCTATAAAAGAAAAAGCCAGTGGGAGATAGCATTCAAAAAATAGATTTTAAGAAAACATAGCACTATTTTCTTTTTTAGCTACTCCGGTGCTCCTTCTATAAATTTTATGTGATGGTAATTCCAGAGTCAAATGTGAAATAGAGGTCATGAACACAGACAGAAATATGGATATTGGGGTCACAAATAACAAATAAAGAAATCAGTGCTTATTAAACTGGCCCCCCTTTTCGGTTTAAACCACGGGGGGGGGGGGAACCTCTCCAGAACAATGGAGAATCCTTGTTCTCCTTATATTGATTTACACCAGTGCTTAGCTGCACAGAAGTTTTATTTATGGCAGCAACACGTTCTATACTGCAGGCTTCATCTGGAATATGAATTAACGTGTCATAAATGACTGGCATTCTTTAAAAGAAGGAACTTTTGAAGTATTATTGAGTAAGAACCAAAGTTGAAGGAACCCCCTCAGACTACATATGCATTCTGAATAAATATGTTTGAGTCTGAGTAGTACGCAGTAAGATGAATCTATCTATCATACATGTTTACCGCCAAAACCTATATTTGCTTTTCTTTTTATCCATACAGATTTGATCACTGAAGCTGGTTTGGTAATAGTTAAATACATGGGTTTTGCTCTCCGGGACCTCAGCTCATCAGTTACCAAGTGAGCAACCTGTCAGGAAAGCAACGCATATCATTTATTACTGTCAGATATCCAAAGATCAGAATCTTCCTTGAGCTTCTTATCCTTCGATGGTTAGGAAATGGAATAGCCATAAAAATAAAAAAACCCAAACAAAACTTCAGCATAGGAAAAGAAAATGAAGGGCAAAGAAGCAATTCACTGGATGAAGTCAGATTGAATTTATTTTGGTTTACAACTTTGAAAGTGTTGCTGACTAAATGTATCTTGTTTATTTCGAGGGCTGCCTTCATATAGGAAATTTGATGCCAACTTCTCGGAATGTCTAAGTTTCTGTCCTGCTTTTATCTGTGTATTCTTTTTCATAAGTTGACAAGAGGGAGATATCTTGCTTTGTTCCCAAAGTACCGTATATCCCCCAATTAATCCCTTTTCAAAGTGTCTCTTGTGGAAGATCAAGAATTTGGGGGAGGAGGGGGGAGGGAGAAACAATCTCTAAATAATGTTCTGATTTGCTATTTAGGCCCTTGTCAGAAACAGAAATTCTTCTTAACAAATCAGAGCAAAATTTTGCATCAAAGGAGCTTTTGTTGGTTCTCATAAATAACTGAGACTTCACCCAATGCTTTGCTTTCTGGAATCATGTAAACTAGGAGTCGAAAAGTGTTCTAGCCTCAATCCTTTCTCCATTCCTAAACTGAAATGTTACTAATTGTTGAATAGGCAAATAATTATTGTGACACCTGCAGATCCCAATCAATTGCTCTGTTGTGAATCAATAAAAGTGAATAACCTAAATGCAAATTAGGGGTTGAAAACCTGCACACTTGATTGGTCCTTATACAACAACTTGGGATTGGGCCAGAACCAGTCCCTGATTGGCCACTTTTGGGACTGTTCTTATTGGTTAGTAGTTTGAACTTGTTGCACATTTTCATTGGTTAATAAGGCAGCAGCTAACCCTATAAAAGGGTTACTGCTGCCCATAGCATTGCTCTGTTATGTTCTATTACTTTATTAAAGAGTTGAAGTCACTGGTCAGATGTCTGGTCTCCGTTATTCTCCATACTTAACACTGGCGACGAGGATGGGATCCGGAGACCAAAGAGCTGACTAACCTACAGAGCAACTAACAGAGCACGTGGTCGAACACGCACCATCAACGGCAACATGGCCAGCGGTGCCGTACCACCCGCTCCATTCAACCCAGAAACCGAAGACTGGGAGGCCTACATGGATCGGTTCCAGATGTTTCTGGAGACCAACAATTTGAAAGATGCGACAACCGGCAAAAAAGAGCTATCTTTCTAACTCATTGTGGGCCAACCGTGTTTAAAATGGCAAAGTCGCTTGCCAAGCCAGCAGAGGTAAAAGAAATGGACTGGGACGTCCTCGAGGCTGTTACTACGGGCTCACTACGCGCCCACCGTGCCAACCTTAGTAAGAAGACACGAATATTACCAGAGGGACCAACGGAAGGGCGAAAGCCTTGCCAATTACATTGCGGACCTCCGGAACCTAGGAGGCCTCTGCGGGTTCGCAGACTTAGAAGAAGCCCTCCGGGACCGCCTGGTTCTGGGCCTAGAAGACGGCGCGATCCAGAGCAAAATTATGGCTAAGGGGACATCAGCCTCACCGATGCCCTTAAAGAAGCCTCGGCAGCGGAGCGACCAAGAAGTCGGCAGCCCAAATGCGCCGCACCAACGCACCGCTACGTAAACTCGCCACTGATACCTCGCCTCGCTCGGAGAGACACCCGGTATCAACTCACCACGAAGACCTAGAGTCCCGTCCGACAGTGATGAGGAAGAGGTCAACCGACTTGAACGGAGAGAGACCAGTCCACACAACACTCATTTCGACCGTGTGCCGGCTGTGGAGCAAATCACCCACGATCCGGCGGCAAATTCCTCGGCGCACTTTGCCGCCATTGTGGGAGACACGGTCACATCGCAAAGGTTTGCAGAAGCAAACAGAACTCCAAACCCGACAGGCGAATTCCAGTCTTCCGGATTCTTGGCACACACCGAGAAAAATTGAACCACTCCTACAGAAACAAGCCGTCCACCACTTCAACCAGGCGGGAAGAGACCCACCAAACAATCACCATAGGCCACGCTACATCCCTTGATGCCGGGAAAATTCGAGTAAAAGTCGCCATCGAAAACAAACCTTGCGTGATGGAGGTAGACTCGGGATCTTCCCTCTCGATGGTGTCGTGGAAAACGCTCCAACAGCTTATTCCAACGATTCGCCACCAAGACCTTAACCCTCAAAGGGTTATACTCAAAGACTATCAGGGCAACTGAATTCCCGTCGTCGGGTCCCGCAGATTCAGGTCTCATTCAAGGACCGCACCGTCGCACTACCACTGACTGTCGTGGATCGAGACAGGCCTAGTCTTCTAGGCCTTCAATGGTTCAGGCCGCTCGGAATCACTGTAGCTGGAGTCCACAAGGCCGAAAGCGTCGATTGGGAGGAAGCACTCGTGCAAGAATTCCAAGACGCGTTTTCGTGAACGGACTAGGCAAGTATAAGGGGACCCCAATCTCGTTTAACTTGAACCCTGAAATAGCACCCATCCGCCTTAAGCCGCGTCGGGTGCCGTTCGCCTTAAAGCCTAAAATCGATGAACAACTCGATAAGCTGATAGCGCAGGGCGTACTGGAACCCACCGACCACGCCCATTGGGAAACCCCGATAGTGACGCCTATCAAGCCTGATGGGTCCCTAAGAATTTGCGGAGACTACCGGGCTACATTAAACCACGCACTGCAGCAAAGTGCTTATCCAGTACCGGTAGTGCAACATTTACTCCATTCCTGGGCGGCGGGAAAGTTTTCGCCAAACTAGATCTAGCCCAGGCGTATCAACAATTGCCTGTAGACCCAACCACAGCCGAGGCGCAAGCGATCGTAACACATAGGGCGCATTTAAATGCAACCGGCTCCAATTGGGGTAGCGTCGCCCTGGAATCTTCCAGAGTTTAATGGAAAGGTTGTTACAAGGGATAAAAGGCGTTGTCCCATATTTCGACGATGTACTCATCGCCGCACCTAACAAAGACATCCTAGAAAAATGACTCAGAGAGGTTTTACGAAGATTCCAAAATGCAGGCCTCAGAGTAAAAAAAGATAAATGCCAGTTATGTACCAAAAAGTAGAATTTTTGGGATATCTCCTGGACAGCCAAGGAATTCATCCCACCGAAGACAAATTACGAGCAATTAAAAAGGCACCCACTCCAAGGAACAAGGCAGACCTACAGGCGTTCCTTGGACTTATCAATTTCTATAATGTGTTTTTACCCCACAAAGCAACAGTAGCTGAACCATTGCATAGACTATTAGACAAAAAAGCAATGTGGGTTTGGGGACAACGGGAACAACATGCTTTCCAACAAGTAAAGAAACTGCTAACTTCTGATTCAGTACTTATGCAGTACAACGAGACTCTGCCACTCACTATCACGTGTGATGCATCACCTTTGGGGTTGGGGCAATTCTGGCCCACGTGTTACCAAACGGAGCGGAGGCCCCCATCGCGTTTTTTCGTGAACCTTAGCTAAAGCTGAGCGAAATTATAGTCAGCTGGACAAAGAAGCTTTAGCTATTGTTGCTGCAGTTAAAAGATTTCACGAATATGTTTATGGCCGTGCGTTTACAATAATCACTGATCATAAACCGCTACTGGGGATCATTGCGGGTAATAAACCAACCCTGTATATATTGTCCCCCAGAATGACCCGTTGGTCTGAATTCCTGGCGGCCTACAACTACACCTTGCAACACCGCCCGGGAAATCGATTCTCTACGCCGATGCATTGAGCAGAACACCGCTCCCAGGCGCTGTTGTGGATCCAGCCCCAACCCTCTCAACACTACAGATCGAAGCTCTACATGCACCACCCTTGACGGCTAGAGACATTGCTTTTGAAACGAAACGTGACCCAGTTCTGCAACACATACTACGCTGGGTTGAACGGGGGTGGCCGACGGACCAAATAGCACCTGAATGGGCGCCCTTCAAAGCCCGCCAAACCGAGCTGTTTTCCCAAAAGGCTGTATCTTGTGGGGCGATCGAGTCGTAATCCCTGGCAAATTGCAACAGACTGTTTTGGCGGTATTGCATGAGGGACATCCGGGCATTGTGCGGATGAAATCACTCGCACGCAGCTATGCTTGGTGGCCGGGAATCGACAAAAGAATCGAGGCCTGGGTCGCTACGTGCCAACGTTGCCAGGGCGTCAGCAACGCCCCACCTAAAGCAAGCCCAACCGAATGGGAACGCCGAGGGGACCGTGGTCCCGTATTCATATTGACTTTGCGGGGCCTACCAAAGGTCACACTTTCCTGATTACTGTCGACGCCTATTCTAACTGTCTCGAGATTCATCGAATGCACACAACTACAACTGACTCAGTTATTAATAAATTAAACAGACTATTTGCCACACATGGGTTTCCGGACGTGTTGGTCTCGGACAACGGCCCACAGTTCACTGCATTGCCCTTTGAACAATATCTTGCTGATCGGGGCATCCGCCATGCGCTAACCTCACCCGCGCACCCTGCGGCGAATGGACGTGCAGAACGCATGGTACAATTTGTAAAAAGACCCTGCACAAAATGGAATTTGGCAACATCGACGAGAAAATCAATCGAATTCTCTTATTGCAGCACATCACGCCCCACAGCGTGACCAACAAAACACCCGCTGAACTTCTTATGGGGCGGAAAATACGATCGCACCTTGACCGGCTCCACCCCTTCGCACCGGAAAAACCTTTCGGCTCCAGCAGCAAATGCCGGGAATTTAAGGTAGGCGATTTAATCTTTGCCAAAAACTTTTCCGGCGACCCGTTATGGATACCCGCAACCGTTACCCACCTCACCGGGCCTAGATCTTACCACCTGCTAACAGACGATGGGAGGGTGTGGAAATGCCACATAGTCCAGCTCCGATCGAGATTACCACCCAGCGGCCATGACTTCCCGGTTCACCAACTCAAGGGGAGGGAGTATCGAGGAATTGACTTTGATACAACTAATAGCAGGTCAACGGGAGCCCTACAGCCCAGCGAAGCACCGGGCGTGAAGCGGGAGGGAGTTGACATTTTCAGGGAACTTTAATACGGGGAAAACGAACTGCAAAACCCGAAGAAACACGGAGTAGCAGAGACAACCACAGTGAATGCAGCACGGAATCGCCGTGCAGCGAAATAGAATTTAACAAAGGTCATCCAAACGCTCCACGAACCGGACATTAGACAAAACCGGTGGAGCCTCGAAATCATCCAGGCAGACCAAACGGCTTGCCTATCTTGAGGATTTTATTACAGCTCCTCAAACGGAACCCAAGGGGAGGGGTGTTGTGAATCAATAAAAGTGAATAACCTAAATGCAAATTAGGGGTTGAAAACCTGCACACTTGATTGGTCCTTATACAACAACTTGGGATTGGGCCAGAACCAGTCCCTGATTGGCCACTTTTGGGACTGTTCTTATTGGTTAGTAGTTTGAACTTGTTGCACATTTTCATTGGTTAATAAGGCAGCAGCTAACCCTATAAAAGGGTTACTGCTGCCCATAGCATTGCTCTGTTATGTTCTATTACTTTATTAAAGAGTTGAAGTCACTGGTCAGATGTCTGGTCTCCGTTATTCTCCATACTTAACATGCTCCTTTTTCAGTTATCTGTCACCTGGTTGGGTAATAGGTAACAAAGCATATCAGACAGCATACACATTGGATGGTAAAAATATACTGGAAAGGAGAAAATACTGTACTAAAGCCCAAGTCAGGTGCTAAAGACAACTTAATGCTGTCATATTAGCTGACTGAGCCATGGCGGTGCAGTGGTTAGAATGCAGTATTGCAGGCTAAATCTGCCCATAGCCAGGAGTTTGATATTGTCCAATTCAAGATTGATTCAGCTTTCCATCCTTCTGAGGTTGGTAAAATGAGGACCCAGATTGGTGGGGGTAATATGCTGACTCAGTAAACTGCCTAGAGAGGGCTGTGAAGTACTGTAATGCAGTATATGGCCATCTTTCCGAATTGTTTGCAGGATAAAGAAACTTGACAAGGAAGAAGATTATCCATGAAGGAGGGAGTTCTCTGTTTGTTCATTAAAAATAGAACATTTGCATTGGAATGCCCTATTCACAATTAAAAGACCCTGAGAATCTGGTTCAGAGTTTACTTGGTTCAGAGAATTGATTGTAACTGTAATATAATTTGTTTTTCACATAATGTAACTAAGCATTGCACATCAACTTGGCCATTATGCCTAACTCAACAAACCATTGTTTTAAACAATCTTGGCCTTATGTTATATGAAAGGGGAACCTACAGCTCTTGTTCATCTCTACCTAAATGGTTTATTTAATTACTTCAATTTGGCAGCATATAACTCCAGAATGATTTCAGAGTCATGTATTTTTATACATGACTATATACCCTTCTTGCTCTCATACAATTTGGCAGGTTGTACTGATTGTTTTGTTACTGATGCAGTTAAGGGTTGGGACTTGGCTCCTACTGGTCACTTCAGGCTGCTGCAGATGCCCAGACCCTCCTCCTCATTGGCACTGAGAACTGCCAAGCATGGCCATTTTGGATGAACACCTGGCTTCTACAGAGGCCTTGCCATGTAATGGCTGACCAACGCTTTCCAAAGCATCTGCCAGTCTTTTATAAATGTAATGCTCTCGTGCTGCACAGAAAGTCAATTTAAATCAGGAAAGAGAACAGGTTTTTACCAGCTATATGTTGCTCCTTCTGTTACCATCAGCAACATCTCTGGGTTTATGTATGTATGTAGTAAATTTACAGGCTGCCCATCTCAGATACATGTTTCCATATAGCTGCCTGTTAAAATGCTTCAGCCAAAAAAGGGGGTTGCATGTCCGTATTCTGATTATTTTTACTAAATTTGGAGGAAGGGATGACACCCTTTCCTTTCTGCCTTGGGGATGCCTGAGAGCCATGGTGATCAATTATTATGTGCAGGCTGATCACATGTTCTGTCAACTAGCTATTTCCATTTTGTTATTTAAATAATTTATATGGTCAACACATTCTCCTAACAGCGATTCCAGGCAGCGTACAGAGTGTACACAGACGAACGCAACCTATTACAAACAATAGCCCACGACTCCTGAGATAAATAATACATTCCAATTACAAAATCACATCAACAGAGGTTGCCTAACCTCTTGCCCCAAATACCTGGGGAAACAGCCAGGTCTCCTGAAAGATCAATAGGGTTGGAGGAAGGCCATTGGGCAGGATGCTGTTCCACAATGCAAGTGCTGCTACAGGTCCATCAAGATGACATTGTTTAATAGAGGGGACTTGGAGCGTGCCCTCTCTGCTAGATCTGGTGAGTTGAGCAGATTCATTGGGAAAGAGGCCGTTCCCTCAAATTGCCTGGCCTTATGCCATGTAAGAGTTTAGAGGCGACAACCACCACCTGCACAAGCCAGGCAGTTTAATTAATTGCTGCCAACACTGCCATTCTATTGCAGCACTAATCATTCATTCATTGTTATCATCTCCCCCTTCCTACTGTGCCTCTCCTCCATGCTTGTGAACAGCAGATGAGCTATTTTTGGATACGGGCTTAATGCTCCATCAGGAGAACAGTAGACCTGCGTTCAAAAATAGTTCAACTGAAAGGCAAGAAGGGACCTCCCGAACAAGAGCATCTAGAACAGTGTTTCCCAACCTCAGCAGCTTGAAGTTATGTGGACTTCAACTCCCAGAATTCCCCAGCCAGTGCGCCACATATTTTCATGTTGCCAAGGTTGAGCAACACTGATCTAGAAACTCACTTTTGTTTCATCCCGCGCACACTTCCATGCCTTTAGTCACTTAAAGCAGTGGTCCCCAACCTTTTTTGTACCAGGGACCGGTTTCACGCAGAAACACTTTTTCAAGGACCGGGTAGGGGCGTGAAGGTTCCAATAACAAAAACCTTAATCATTATATTTAGTATGTGATCTGAATGCAACCATTACATTTTATATTAGGCACTTTCGTGAACTATTACACCGTAATATCAACTCACCAGGCAGTCTCATCATTGTCTCGTTTACCCTTTCCAAAAAAACCCTCTCCAGTGAACTCTGTTTCTGGCTCATTTTGCGAGGGCCAGCTTGCATTGCTGATGCAGGATAAATACGCGCCAAAGAGTCAAGCGCGGAAGTTAGGCGAGGGCGGAAGTGGTTGTCTTTCAAAATAAGACACCCGGAAGCAAAAACATATTTTTATATATATATTTTAATCACGATTATTCATTCTTTGTGGCCCGGTACAAAATGATCCACGGACCAGTACCGGTCCGGGGCCCGGTGGTTGGGGACCCCTGACTTAAAGCACCCATTTATGTTTGCCGATTACCACCCTGCATTTGGGAGAAAGGTTGGAAGTTGCTTTCCCATTGGCTGGTGAGGAAAAAAAAAATCGGGAAAATCCAGCAGCCTCTTTCTTTGGTATGACCCGTGATTAATACATAAGGATGGTACTCTCTGCTGCCTTGTTACTACTGCTGGAATACAAGGCAGCAATCTTTGGGCTGACATGCTTTTTTTGGCAGCCAGGGCTGTCCTCGGGGAAGGGGTAAAAACATCAAAATGACAACCACAACTGTGCCATCAAAGCCTCACCCCTTTTTAATGTGCCTCATTATCTTGATTTTTTTTTAAAAAAAAATCCTCCTAGGGACACCTCTGCTGTCAGCTTAAGTCCTTGTGCATAGTACATTACTAGTCAAGCTATTTTCTCTCCCAGGTACAAAGCATGCTGTTGACATTCTTGCAACCATTATTTCTTGTCTAGATTGTGTGTGTTCTCTCTCTCTCTCTCTCTTTTTCTCCCCCTCTCCCTCTTTGTCTCCCTCTCTCCACCTTTCAACACTATCGTTCAATTGCATACCTGCCCAATACTTGATTTTCCAACTTAATTTTCCCTTTCTAAAAGACTTCCTCATGGAATGGAGATTAATCTGGCCAAGTGGAGTGTTTTCTCTCAGAAAAAAAAAGCCACTATATATCTAACCAGAAATTACTGGGGGTTTTCAATCCGGGCTGGTTATCACAGGTCGAAATCTCTTTAAGCATATATTGATAGCTGTTTGCTTTTCATCAATATGTCTTAAGAGACCGCTAATGCTGTAAAAGACCCCCTTGAAATTTCTGTGCCTGCTAACACAATGATGCCTTTTATTGCTGCTTGAGGAATAGCTGCATTTATGATGGGCCAGTAAGTGGAGCCTTTAGTTATGTGGAACATACACACACAAACGACAGAGTTTTATGGAATTCTGAGCAGATTTGTTGACTGTGCTTAATAAATGTGTAGGGCCCATTGTCTTATTTCTTTATTAAAATATTTTTGAGCCACCATTCTTTCACCAAAGTCATCAAGGCGAGTTGCAATTTCACAACTAAGTTAAGAACTTGTCCAACACACGAATCTGGCTGATAATGTCATGGATAATAGCCTAATCATTGTTGTTGAAGTATAATTAGGTGAGCTGACGAATTAAAGTAAAACCAATTAGCATTATAAGTTGAGTTAATGGGTTAAACTGCACCCAAAGTCAACCTACTGTAAATAAATAAACCTGCATTAATAATTGTCTAAATCTTGGCAAAACACTGGCTGATGTGACGTCTGCTATACCAAAACAGAATTTTTTTTTATGTGCTTACATGTAATACATATAAAAAATGGGCAGAACTTTGATCACAATCTTGTGGCCACCCTCTTAACTTAACAAGAGAAAGAGAGAGAGAGAGAGAGAGGGAGGGAGGGAGGGATCAAGAGGTAAATCTTTTAATGCTTCTGCTTACAGACTTCTTAGGAATTTATAGATAAGAAGGAACAAATTCTTGGAAATGCATTTGGAAAAAAGAAAGCAAGTCAGGGTAATTGGCATAGGATCAATGTTTCAAGAACTGTAGAACACATAAAGGAAAACAAATAGGCTGTTCTATTTTGTACTAGCCGTGTTTTTTGACCATCCAACAGCAGTCATGCAAAAAGCACGTTGTGGTAATCTAAATGTAGATCAATTAATACACAGATCATTGAGGCCACAGATGTCACCAGGTCTCCAGCAGTAAGGGAGAATCTGCAAGTTTCTGCAATATGCACCTCAGAATGGCAGCTTACCTCCTTCAGAAATGGTTGTTCTTCCAAGGTTATTATATCTACTGGCTGATGAACCAAGCCTTAATTTGTCAATCCTACGCCAAACCCACCCTTTCAATTGATATGCAATTATTTGAAAAAGAGAGAAAACCAAGCTCCAGATTTCACATGACTTCCCTGAATCAGTTGTTGACAAATTGCCAAGAAATGATGTTAAAGCAAAGGACATACTTTTCTCACAGCGAATTGCTGTCTTCCACAAAGGCTGTAAGATAGCGATGTAGCATTTTACAGTCTTGCTTGTAGCGACTTGACAAACAGTATATCCCTGGCTATTAGTGAGCAACCACGTCACAGTTTGAAAAATACAAAGCTGTTCTCAATTTGCTAATTATACTCCTCTATGTCTATCTTTCTGCTCCTAATTAGATTCCTCTTAAACAAATCAACCCTCTCCTAATGCTTTTCAGACACATAAGTGGGGGGAAGGATTTATCACACACTTTCCTACTGCCTGCCATCTTCCCTTTGGCTCATTAATATTTCTAGTTTTACTCTTGTCTGAATTCCCAGGCCACTTCTCAGTATCTTTCTGTGATAGCACACACATATTCTGGAAGCAAAGGAAGGTCTGCTATGTCACATCCTTTCAATGGAGTTGTCACATGTGTGAAGTTATTTGAGTTCTGCCTGAAGAAGAATGCCAGTTGCGAACATCTACATGGGAATTGAGAAAGAAGCATATTCTGATTCTACCGCCAAATAATGGAAAAATGCAACCAGAAACCAGCCAACACATCTCATTACTTATTTTGGGAGTTGTAATCTGGCATATCAGGAAGTCAGAAAGATGGAGGAGAGTCTAGGGTCATAGACTCAACTGTCTTTCTCAACTGAACAATATTCCCAAGTTTCAGTTATGACTTTGCCATAGTTAAAGTCATAGTACCACTTTGTAAAGACCACACTTGGAATATTGCATCCTTTTTGGTTCACATGATATAAAAAAGATGTTGAGACTCTAGTCTAGAAAGAGTGCAGAGAAGAGCAACAAAGATGATTAAGGAGGTCTAAAGGCTACAATATATGAAGAATGGTTGCACAAATTAGGTATGTCTAATTTAATGAAAAGAAGGACGTGTGTGTGAAATGATAGCAATATTCCAGTATCTAAGGGGCTACCACAAGGAATTGGGGGGGGAGTGTCAATCTACTGTATTTTCCAAAGGACCTGAAGGTAGGACAAGAAGCAATGGATAGAAACTAGTCAAGGAAAGGAGCAATCTAGAACTAAGGAGAAATTTCCTGACAATGAGAACTATTGATCAGTTGAATGACTTGTGTCCAGAAATTGTGGATGCTCCAACACTGGGAGGTAACCCCAGGACACTGTAACTGAAATAAATACATGCCAATTAAGAAGCAGTCAAATTTTGATCACATGACCATCAGGATGCTGCAACATTGGCAAGTGTGAAAAACGGTCATAAGCCAGTGTTGTAATTTCAAACGTTGTCACTAAATGAATTGTTGTAAATTGAGGATTATCTGTATTTCAAGAAAGTGTTCTCAAGGCAGCTTGGATCTCCTTGTCTTTTTTTTTTAAAGGTGTGTGTGTGTGTGTGTGTGTTCAGTGAACAGATAAGTCCATATTTACCATCTGCCACACATAGATAAGGCAGGCATGTCTTCTGTCCCCCTCAGTTAGACATACCAACACCCAAATCTCATCATCTCAGAAGTCAATGCTTCTCAAGCTGTAAATAGGCCCTTAATATTCTTGTTAAGCTTGTTAAGATGTGTGGACTTCAACTCCCAGAATTCCCCAGCCAGCATCTTAAAGTTGACAAGGTTGAGAAACTCTGCAGCAAATCATTCTTTAGTTGAAACACAAATTCTACATAAGGATATCTTTTATACCACCCTCAAATTTGGTTGCTAACACCACGTTTGGTGAGCTATTTAGTCTAATATGATCCATATTAACATTGTTTTATTTTTTCTTGGGTGTCAATACATGTTTCCTCTGGAGCAATGCTATCTTGGTTTCATTTTCACATTTTAGTTTTATGTCTACATCGGGGTGCCACGACATGCCAGCAACCAGGCCGGGCAAACAAGCGAAGCCCCATCCGTAGGATGCAGGCAACACACAAACCCACGCTCCCTCTGGTCCACAGAGAAACCTTTCTCATGGTGCCCAAGAGGTTGCGGGCTGCCGCTCTGCAATCTTCATTTAATGGTCTAATTGTCCTTTTTAAAAATGTTGCTGGAACATCATCATAGCAGTGACAACCTGTGATGATCTTGAGCATTTAGCAATGTCACAAATGAAAATGTTGTTTTGTTGGAACAACTAGTTGGATAGACCCGCATGATACATGTACACACGAACATATGCACACACACTTATAACTAAATAGAAAAAGAAGTGTGCAGCCATGCCAGCTGTAGTGGTCTGTTCTCCATGCTGTATTTTATTTTCCAATATAGCATGTTCATAGCATGTCCACAGCTGTACAAGGAGAAAGTACTATATAATCAAAGATGGAGACCCTGTTTGGTGTAGTAGTAAAGCATCAGGCTAGAAACTGAGATGCCATGAATCCTACTTTTTCCTTAGGCCCAAAGCCAGGTGGATGATCTTAGGTCAGTTACTTTCTTTCTCAGCCCTAGGAAGCAAGCACTGGAAAACCACTTCCAAAAACTTGCCAAGAAACCTGCAGGGACTACTCCAGGCAGTTGCCGAGAGTCACCACTGACTCAAACATAACACACACACACACACACACACACACACACACACACACACACACGCACACACACACACACCAGATATGGGCTAGTGCATTCCTCTCCTACTAAAATAACCCAAGGATCACTTTTAAAATTGTTTCTAATAATGGCAAGTTGAAATATACTCCAGAAGTATTCACTCATGTGAAGGAAGCCCTTCCAATGATTGGAAGTACGATAGTAAAATGTCCCAACCAGTGTGTCTTTTGTTGAGAATTTTGGACATTGTCTAACTCAGTTGGAGGCATCTAGTTGGGAAAGGGCTGTTTTTGAAAATCTATAGCAGGTCAAGGAATTGACTATGCTTCCCATTCAACTTATGCACACCCTTAGCCAAGCAGCAGGTGGCAGAGGCAGGAAAGGGGGCCTATATTGTAGTAGTTGCTGGACTGCAGATTGTGCTCCCACCAAAAAGTGCACCAGGCATCGGCATTAAGGCCCAGTGAAAATGAACAATCCAATCAGGTAACCATCAATGGTCAGTTAGCACTCTAATAAAGGCAGAAATACTCATGTATCCTTGCTATCCCCATCCTTGCTGTTGATGTTATGGATTCATATTAATATTTCATTGGCTGATTGATTCCCCCCCCCCCCCCCCCCGTCTCACAAAGTCTTGTTTCTGAATTCTACAAATAACCATAACTGAATAAGTCGATGTGAAGCACAGCTTATTAATCACAACACAATAGGTCTGATCCCATGCGTACTATAACTGGGCTGGGAATAATCTGTTTGGGGAGAAACAGAAACTAAATTGTACTCTACTGGCAAATGCCTTGGAGAAACATGTTTAACAGCAGAAATGGCAAAAGGCCTCCTCATTTCAATTCCGAAATAGGTTGCTAAACAAAGAAAACGGAGGTGGAAAAAAAAAAACAGGATAGAAAAAAAAAACCTGCACTCTGATTTAGAACTATAAATAGAATACTTGAGTTGCGATAATCCTACATTCATGCATGCAGAAATGATCTCACTAGGGTACAGTAGGAATATGCCTCTGATCCCAAGCCATTATTTTGTGTCTGGCTTCAGGGGATGGATTTCAGACTTCTGACAAAAGAAGGCACACCAATCCTTCTGAAGTTTTCTCTTCCTCTGCCTTGCACAGATGTCTCCCTGTGGTTCTCTTTTCATGCTCTTTGATCTTACCATCCATTGTTTACCGTTAACGTCTTCCATTTGCTTGCTCTTTCAGCTTCAAGAAATGATAGAGCCCCCCCCCCTTCAAATTCCAGAATGTGGGAACATTACATATTTAAAGTGTGGTGGGAACATTTATTTGATGTGTACATTGGTTAATCACAGGTTGAGATTATTCTGATGCTGATAACAGGCCAGGTGTTTATGGATGCTCGGTATTCTTATAGCTTTAATCAAATTGTTTGCAATCAATCCACACTGGCTACAGATGTGATTTACATTTTCTATAGCTCCTAGCCCATGTTTGCTAATGATTACAGTTGTTGAGTGGAAATGGGGGTTGAGGAGATGAAAAAATAAATAAAATAAACAGGCTGATCAATTCAGGAGGAATAATTTGCATTCTGTTATGTCAAAGAAATGTTCCGAGTTCAATTAAAAAACTATTTCTACTGTCTTATATACATGCACTGCAATGCTTACAGTGCCCTATAGCATCTATCCTGCCATGGTAACAGTTAACACATCCAAGGGAGAAAATGTCAACTTGCTAACACCAAGCTGTGAAGATTTACTGCCTTAACAAATAAATCATTTGTTTTTCTCCACCTTCTTTCCACCTAGATTCCCCTCCCCCCAAAAAATGAGCTACCTTATAATATAAAATTGAGACTGTTTTATTTATAGCTTTGTACCTCCTAATGTCAGTGTTTTGCAATGTCTAAGATTGTGGAATCCTGAATCCCCGAGAACAGGTGTTGGAGTGTGTGTACATGAATGTTTCTATCTGAATGCTTTAATCTTCTCTGTTTGCTGTAAGGATCAATTTATGAGCTTGTCAGTCAAGAGTTTAAGGACACTCATGATTGCGTTTTTGACATCTCATTGAGGCTGCATCAGTCAAAAGGGCCACCAGCAGAACGTTTTGTTTTAATTCGGTCTTCATAGCAGCTAAAATCTATTTGTAGCTAATGGTTTCTTGAAGGAAACGAAGATAAAGTTTTCATAAATGTAACTGTCTCTCCCAAATGGTGACAGATAGCTAAAAATCACCTCCTTTCCAGATAGAGTCACATACATGGTGAATGTAATTCTGCATTTTTTGGCTATTCCCATTCTGTGTAATGGGAAGAATTTGTTCTTAATGAGAAAACATGATGGAAAATATTTAAGAGTAGGATGCATCAAACTTGCAATTTACTATTGAGGACTGGTTGGGGGAATTGTGGAATGCTGGCTGGGGAATTCTGGGAATCAAAATCCACAAATAATATAATTGCCAAGTTTGGAGAACCCCGATCTAAACTGGTGAGTTTTGCAATATTAGACATATTAGAATCACAGCATTGGAATTTATTAGTATGGATATAAAATGATTTGGCTCAGGTGTCTAATTCTAGATGACAGTTATTACTTTCAATTTGTTTTAAATTAACATTTTTTAAAATTTAAAAATGTTACCAGATGCATAAAAACACATAGAAAAATATATTGTATTACATATAAAGGAAACCATTTAACCTATTTTTAAAAGAAATCTTTAAACTCCTCTCACACTAATTAATACCCCTCAGACTTCTCATCACTAAAGATGTGGAAAGTAAACAATCTAGGATTGTTATTCCAGAGTAGCTCTTTCCAATGTCAAATAGTTATAATAGTTAATAATAGTTGTAATCTTATTTTTATGGAAAGACATAGAAAGTGGAATGAATGATACATTGCCATCTAAACTTAAGCAGAAACTTCTTTGAAGACTGGTATGAGAAGAAACATAAAGATGTTGGTGACCTAGAAGCTGTGATTTTGGAACTCTTCTGCTTCAAAATAAATGATAAGCTTCTATGGTGAGCAATATAATCCCAGAACAACCTAAAAAATCATTGCTATATTTCTCCAAAGTCTGCCAAATCCACTTCATATAAACATTTCACCCAGCTGGTGAAATGAAAGGACCTTGGCATTTTACATCCAAGCTATGTTTAAGAAATAGTGATATCTAAAATGCCAGAGTTATTTTGAAAAATACAATATATTTTTCTATGAGTCCCCCCAATTTTTATGCATCTGATAACATTTTTAAATTTAAAAAAATGTCATTTATTCTTCTTTTATATTACTAAATCTCATAGAACTCCTGATGGTTAACAGATAAAACATCCAGAGAAGGTAAAAACATTCATGGTAAAAATTATTACAACTTACATAAAGTATCTATGTTTTAGGGAAAAAAATAAACATGAAATGAATCATTATAAACACATCTCAACTCTACATCTATTCAGCTTAGCCAGCAAGTCTACAAATTCTTTATGGACGAGTTCAGTTTTGAGCATGAGAACCTGGTCTTTTTTTTGAAAGACTATTAAAAAATTAAAATAGAGAAGAAATGGTATGAAATGATATAGGATCTCCTGCTTGAGCAGGGGGCTGGACTAGAAGACCTCCAAGGTCCCTTCCAGCTCTATTCTGATTCAGGTTCTAAGATATCTCATTATCAGAATCTGAAGCTTATAGGAATATTTATTCATATTTTAAAAAGTCTGTATTATAAAAACATGGTTCTATATTTGGAAGTAAGACACACTGATTTGCTCAATAGTTCTGAGTAAATATACTATTTCGATTTTAAAGAGATAAGGAACTGCTTTTCATTTTTATTAGATACTTTTATTGTTTTTTTTTTGCATGATGGAAAATAATTTAAACTTACCTGTGTGAAGTAAATGTGCTTTGAGTACTCAGTTACATGTCTTTGTGTGTTTAAAAAAACTTCTGGATAACTATTTCTATGCTTTTTGGAACATGACTGAATTGATAAGAACTTTAAACCCTTTCTCAGATTTAATGCTTTTTAAGATAACTATATTAATAGTGCTACTTGGATAAATATTCTAAGTCTTGCTTTTCCCCCGATTAGTTTGCGTGTTTTTACTATCTTCCTTATTAACATTATTTTAGGCCAGCTTCCCTCAGCTCAATACTTTTTATTTATTTTTACACACACATGCACACAAACACACAGAGTATGTGTATATGGGTATGGGTATGATGTGATATACATATGTATTCATGCCTCTCACAGGTCTCAGTCAGTTTGCCAATGACTGAAAATTATGGTAGATATAGCATCACACATCTGGAGGACATCCAGCTGAGGATGTTTTTTTCCTTAGTTGTTCCAGATTGTGTGGCCTTAATTGTTAAGTCAGTCTTAGAAAGGGTGAGTGTTTAATGCTGTTTTTAATGAGATCTGATAGCTCAAATCCCCTAAGACTTGTTTGACAAGCCTAGTGTGGATTTATTAGATTATCATTATTAACTGTTAGTGGGTTGACTAGGACGGAAGAATGTTAGGAGAAACTCACTTGTCTGCCTTCATTCTGTCTGCTCTCAATTATCAATATCTCTAAATATGTACATCTTTAGACCTATCATTAATAGAATAATAATATATCACACACACACACACACACACACACACAGAGAGAGAGAGAGAGAGAGAGAGAGAGAGAGAGAGTTTCCCCCCAAATAAGACCTGGTCTTATACTATTCGGGGCTCCAAAATAAGCACTACTTATTTTTTGGGAAACATTATTTCAGGGTGACTAGCTTGGTGGTGAGCATGTGGGGGTTGAAGTCCGGCAGCAGCTCCAGCGCACTCTGGGGCCGTGTAGCCCATGCAGCGCAGGTGAGTTGATTACCTGTCCAAGCAGCAGACAGAGGCAGAAGTGAGGGGGGAGGGGGTGGCACGCAATCTGGACATGCAGGCAGGCTGCAGGAAAGCGGAGAGTTGGTGGGCCAGAGTGGTCAACCAACCACAGGAGGCTCATTTTCACATGGCGGCACTGGCAGCACACAGAGGCATAGGAGCGGGGGAGGGGGAGACACACAATCTGGACATGCTGCTCAGGGCACAGGCAAGCCAAGAGACGGTGGGACGGAGTGGGTGGGCTGATGAGGGAGGCTTGTCTTCACATCTCTCAGCTTGCCTGCAGCCCGTGCAGAGTGTCAGGATTGCTTGCCTTCTCCCCCGTGCCTCTGCCTCCATCTGCTGCCAGTGCCCCCATGTGAAGATGAGCTCCCGCAGCTGCCCGCCTTGGCCCCTGGTGTCCTGCGCTTGACAAAAATGCACTTACTGATAGCTGGATGTTGCATCATTACTCTTTTCCTCAAGTACCATAGAGTAGGTGGAACAATGTTCTGGGAAGGTGCCTGTGTTTATAGAGCACATATCCTTGAAGAAGGAATGCAAGAACAATTAAATAAATGCCTGCTCAGCCTTGAAAAAGAGGAGGGGTTGAGCAAGAAACCCAAGGTTACCCCATCTTGATTCTCTTTGGTATAAAAAAAAGGCAAAGGGAAACTTTGTTAGGTTTCCAAGGAGTCTTGGAAACACCAATAAAGTAGCACTTCAGTCATTTTTGCAGTGTCTTTTTCCTCAGTTGGCTCACCTCAAAAGGCTGACAACATTTTTAAGAGTGCAGAGCTTGATTATTCAAGTGCTAATTTCAAAGGTGGGACAGCTCTCCTCATTTTATCTCCTGTAGGCACTTGGATAATGAGAGAAATATTGGTGAAAGTCGAAACTGAATGTTGCCCTTATTCTTTAAGAACTCGTTAAGGGCAAAGAGGCATTTAGCTAATGAAAATCTAGCATTTGTATTAAAAGCTTCATAATGATATACAGGCAAAAGGCTGTAACGTCCAGATAATTGGGCATTTTATTTGTCCTTTTCTTCTGGGCAAATTTCGTGGACAATATGGCAGTTTCTCTAAACTAAAATAATTAATTGGACTATAAAATATAAGTGCCCAGAATAAAAAGAGAATAAAGAAGCAGCAATTGTGTAAGCATTAATGTTTTTCTTAGTACTGGCCAGAGATGTGACTAGGAAATTTTAATGTGGTCAAATACATATTAAATAATGCACAGACAGGACTCAAAACACTCCACTGAAGATAGGAAAAGATTTTGTCACCCAGGTGACAAAACACAGAGATTTTCCACAATCTAACATGGATTACAGGTAGAAGTTAACCTAGATGTACTCCAGCATATAAAAATAGCTACTGTACATTATGAAGGGGTATCTGTGGGACAGGGTGTGGGTCCAAAACGTTAAGGGCTGTGACCAGGGGTGGGATGCAAATATTTTTACTACCGGTTCTATGGGCGTGGTTAGGTGGGAGTGGCTAGATGATCATGGTCATGTGACTGGGTGGGTGTGGCTTCCTCTTTTTTGTGCACACATACACCCTTGCTCCATTTTTTTTTTGCATCCTGGGCCTCAGAGAAGCCTCCTGGGTGAAGCAGTAAGACAGTGAGGGGGATCCCGGCATAGCTGATCGTTGGAACAACTGATGGTCGGGAGGAAAAAAAAATACCGGTTTGGCCAAACTGATAGCTGTTTTTTTACTACTGGTTCAGCCAAATGGTAGCATTTTTTACTACTGGTTTGCTCGAACCGGCCCAACTGGTAGAATCCCACCACTGGCTGTGACCACTTGACAAAAGTCTATAATTTCCAGCTTTTGCCTGAAGTGAAAAGCAAAAAGTTGTGACCATGCATTACTCATGTCTTGGACAACGAGCAGGCAGAGTGAAGACCAAGTGGATGGACGCAGACCCTAAATACTACACTCTCTTTCAGATGTTATATCCGTTATATCAGGCATCACTTTGCCAGAATCTGCCTGTCTGATAAGAACATCTTGAAAAGGCCTGTTAAAAGTTCTCTCTCTGAAGCGAGGAAGGGGTTAGGGAGAGAAGGCAGGCCTTCTTCATAGTGACTATCAAGACTGACTCATACTTTCACCTACATTCTTGCTTCACTCACAGATTGACAAAAAAAGTGAGGGGGGGTTGGAATAGAATGCAAGGGTGGGGGGCATCCAAGCATCTATTGGTTCTCGTGAGACACTGCGTTCACCTGAGGGACACCCTGAGCAGATGTCCCAGTGTAGCTGGCGTGTTCCCATAACAAAATGAACATAAGTGATTGGTGGATGTAATGGACTGTGGGTGGCCCATAGGGAAAGGGGGAATTAACTATACTTGCTTTTGCATGGGAAACCCAGAGCTGGTTTCGCTTCTTTTCTGCCAATGTGGTTTATTCAGTAAAGTTTTATACTTCGGGTAAAATAATGTCCCAGGTGTTACTTTTTCTGGACTCGCCAACTGAACAGTGACATTTCAAAACTCCTTATGATCAGAAAAAAGCTCTTTCCTGGTTCTCAGATATTTAAAAAAGGTTTTTTTCCCCCACTGGATGTTAACTCTAGCTAAGATCTATTGGTATCCTATTGTGGGGGAGAGGACTGAATTATTATTATTATTGTATATTGACTTTTTAAATATAATTTTGATTTATTTTATCCTGGTGTTTACTATTTCACCTGTAACCTATCCAGACTCTCTATTGAGTGGGCTATAAAAACCATAGAATAAACCAGTGAATTATCTAGCTACCTTCTATTGTCCCCTTGTAGGTCACTAGAGACTAAAGCCAGGACCATTGTACTTTTAACAGGATAAATTTGGCTTCCAAACTCAATTACCCTAATTGGGAGTAGACAAAGGTGAATAACATAAGAGTGATCACTGGATTGTCTAGGATGTGCCAACAGAAGCTATATACAATTGTTTTAGAAAAGCAGTGTTGGCTAAAAACATAGTATAAAAAATCGTTTAAAAATGGCCAATCTTGAAAGCATGGCTTGCTTTGAACTTTGCTATTTCATGAAACCCTTTTCTTACTATTAGTATAACACTCACAGCCTGACAACACAAACTCTAGTGAATTAAGTGAAATGGGCTTCTAAATTGTGTGTTATTGACTTTTCAATTATACTGGTCATGGGGAGAAAGCTACCAGACAAGATATAGATTATAGGATCTCTGTCCGGAGAACGATATGAAAACAGAAAGAAGGATCCAGAAATTGTTCTTATGAATATTTATAGAGCATTAATGAGGCATAGGGTGCCTAGGATTGATAAGATTGACAATAATAGTGTTAAAGCAGGAAAAAAACATCTCTTGATTCAAGAGAACATATATTATAATACTTGTGGTATTTAGACTCTGAACACACTGAAACTCATAGTTACGGCAATCTTCAAAAGGACAAGTTTTCTTCATTTTTAATTTACATTTGTTCAGAACCTTTCCCCAAATAGAAGGAGGTATTAAGACAACAAATTGAATGGTCCAAAGTAAATAAAGTACATTTTAAAAAGTCTATTGATACTTCTACTTTGATTGTTGGTACAATCCGGGACATAAGGAGGGAACAATATTTTCATTCCAGCAAATGATATTCATGTCATTTATTTCATTATGCCTTATTACTCCAATCCAGGATGAAAATCATGCCTAAGTCCCCACTGGCCCCAACATAGGTAAGATGCAGTCAATATAAATCTTTTTATTCCTGCATTTCTGTACAGTTTTACTCACTGTACATCATCTTACTAAAAACAGAAGAGAGCAGGGGTGGGATTCAATTTTTTAACAACCGGTTCTGTGGGCATGGCTTAGTTGGTGGGCATGGCTTGGTGGTCATGTGACTGGCTGGGCGTGGCCAACTCAACATCACTCACATCGAGGCACGTATCTCCTCGCCTGGCCTCTCATGAGTGTGGGGATGCTGCAGCAGTCGTAAGTGGTCATAAGTCACTTTTTTCAGTGCCATTGTAACTTTGAATGGTCACTCTACACAAGCAAAGTACCAGCAAAGGAGGAAAAAAAACCTCCAGAGAAGTTCCAGAGACAGGAAGTCTAGTCCTGCCAAGAATGTAATAAGAGTTAATGGAGAGGCAGTTTCTGTAAGCAACACCAGAATGTTTCCTTCCTGCCTTTCTTACAGGATTAGGCCAGTACTTTCTTCTAACAACCAGTTTTCTGAACTGCTTAGAACGTTAACAACCGGTTCTAGCGAATAGGTGCAAACCTGTAGAATCCCACCCCTGGAAGAGAGTAATTGTAGCTCAGAACTGGTGCTCTCTCAGCTTGGTAGTTTTGTTGCAGATATTTTTATTACCAAACTAAGAAAGCAGTGGTCATATTACCTACTTTGGTATTGAAACCTCTGCAAGAAAACCACCACACTCAGAGAACACCAAGGACCCCACAACTTATTACCAACTGAATATTTTCCTTCTTTTGATCTAAAAAAGAAACCAAGTGGTGCATGGCCTAGAGGTGGAGCTCTCACCTTACAATAGGGAGGCTGTGAATTCGATCCTGATATTTCTCTCTCTGGGCATGTTGAGAATATATCTGTTGAATATAACTCCACACTGGTGACAGAAAGGGCATCCGGCCAGTAAACACTCAGCTCCATTCAGTTGCCCAGACTTCACCCCACAAGGGATTATGTGTGGTTAAAAGAAGATATGATCCAAAAAAGAAACCAAGGTGCAGGATAGCCTTCCTTGTTTCCACCTAAGCTTACAGTGTATGTTTTCCCAAGCAGTGTCAACCAGCATGCCCAATGTCCCCAATTAATGGACAGCACAAAAGTTTCCTCTCCTCTTCTACCAGGACAAAACAGTTCTTTGACTGATATTGCTCCATTACACATGCTATGGAATGAAATGTGTTCGGAATTGGAGCTTCGCAAGACTGCTTGTATAAGTACAACTTACTGACTCGGTGACTAATTCCGTACCAAAGCATGAATAAAAGGTCCCACGCTGGCCCATATATCTTCTATAGCAATTCCCAGGCCCCAGACAAACTTAGCACATTTGACTGACAACCTGGAAAGAAACCCTTGCCAATCAGTCAATCAATCAATCAGTTGAGGGGAGGGGAGGGGGAGATCATCCAGTCTCTTTTCCTATGTTGGAATGTCTTACCTATGCTACCCTCCAGCCTCAAAATTAAAACTGAAAAAAAATGCAATTAAGCATTAGGATGCATTAAGCATTTCATTTGTGAGCAATTTGCCCTTCGGCTGTTTAATAATAACAAGGCGGGGGGGTGTTATTGTTCACAGAGTACATTAATCACTTTCAAATGAGCTATCTGATGAGTCTTGTTGCTCGATGTGAAAGTGAACGGATGGATCAAACTAATAATACAGTCAGATGCAGACAGTAACAAGAGGCATATCATGGACCTAGAGGAACATGAGCAATGCAAGTATGAACCAGGCTTGGGTGGAGGCTAGGTGAAATAAAGGAATATAATCCCAGGTGTTGTGTACTGTTTCAGATCTGTTACATCTTCCCTGGCTGATCTAACCTCCTTACGCTTAGCATTCAATCTATGGTCAAGGCAAAAATACTCAAATGTCACTGGCTAAATGTTCTGTTTTAATGATGGTTACCATAGGCCTCCACTGGATTCCTCTGCTCCTTTATCCTCCTGCCTGTTCCAGGAAGGCAAGTGGCAATCCCTTTCCAGTTTTTGAGAACATGTGGCTTTCATTTGCATTAACAAAAAATATCCAGTAGTCATATAATCAATTGGATAGGCCCTTCCCAGGGTACTTGTCCACAACAGCATTTCATTGGTTATTAGTGGAGCACGGTTTCATTATTTCACCATTCTTGCTGTCGTATCAGCTGGAAAATTCACCTGGCAAATTATTGTCAATTGCCTTCTTCCAGCACTTGGCTTTAACAAGCCCCATCATTCTTCATCCAGCCCAAAATACTACTAAATTTTAGACTAGGGCAACTAGGTGGAACATCTACTCAAAGCAGAAGAAGACGGTTTGTTTCCTTCTTCATGCTTGTCAGGAAGAGGTTTGGGGTTTATTTGCTTTCTAATTCTGCTCCTCTGCACAAATGCATTCACACAAATTCAAAGGAGCCTTCCGTCCTGCTCTATCTCCTTCTTGTAGCCTTCCCTCCATTTGACTGGTTCTGCAACCCAGAACAAAATAGCTTTGGAAAAAAGCGACTAGTGACTAGAACAGAGCGGTTTGTCCACAACAGCACTGTATATTTCGTTGGGTGGATATATTGCCTAAACAAAGTATAAAAGGCAGATAGCAAGCTACCACTTGTGCTGTCAGAAGTTAGATAAAAGTTACTTTTGATTTACTACACCACAAATTACGGGCAGAAGTTGCCTTCTTGGCAAGCTTAAAGCAAAGTGAGGATGACAGAAACAGAATAACAGAGTTGGAAGGGACCTTGGAGATGTCCAACCCCCTGCTTGTTCTTGAGAAAGGCTGAGTGGACTATCCTTACAAGCAGAAGGTCCAAATGAACCTTTAGGATGCATCGGTAGGGATAATGGATAATTTCCAAATCATAGGAAGTTATTTTTCCAATATATTTCTGCAAGGGTTAAATTTAATTCGATCCTTCTCTCCTCTTTGTTCCTTTTGTTGGAGAAATGGCAGCATGTTTGCTCGACTTCTTTAACAGACATCTCAAGGAATGTTCACAGCAAGAGATTTTACAAGTCTGCTGCATGAAGCATGTAAATAATCACTCATTATTGTTTGAGAGAGGAGAAATTGCTTGTCAGGTAAGTGTGTAGTGGGTTAGAAATGCTGACTTTCCCAACAGGAATGCAGCTCTTCAGACTCACAGTTCCAGGTTGTATTAGCTTCCGACAGACATGAATCAGGTGGATTGTTACTGTGCCAGGATATTTATTCATGTTTGAGTTTTCAAAAAGAGTTTTAAAATTCTTTTGTGCCTAAGCTCCAGCTAACAGCAGCAATATTGCTGTAGTTCATAGGTGATGGTGAGGAATTATGCCAGAGGTGTCTAATCTTGGCAACTTTAGGACCTGTGGACTCCCAGCCAGCCATGTACTATATAGGTACTGCTACCTATAGAAGTTCAAGTGTGCAGGAAGTAGGATAGGCTTAACAATCTAATGCAAGGAAAAAATAAATAAAACTAAACTCCCCCTTTAATCCCGTTTCTTGGAAATTCCAGCACTGCCTGGATGCATGGCATCATTATTTGATTGTTCTGGGTTCACAAAATCTCAGTTATTAAACAATACAGTAATAATTGAATAAATGCACCTGCTATCCACTAAAAAGTTGCCTATCTCTATCTTAAAACTGTCACCTGTGCACTTTAGAATAAAATAGAATAGAATTCTTTATTGGCCAAGTGTGATTGGACACACAAGGAATTTGTCTTGGTGCACTTTTCTTTAAAAGAAAAGTTTCAGTGAGATGTAAGCCAGCACAAGCAATGATTATTCTGTTTAATTCATTATTTCAATGAGTTGTATTAAATCGTTTTTCCTAAAGGAATGGCTATCAAGGATATAGGTATTTGTATATAATATATATTTAGATCCCAAGTATTTTGTCATTGGCATTTGGATGTGTGTGTATCAAGCAGCGTTGTTGGCTTATTTTTTTAACAGAAAGCATCCATTAGGCATTTTTTCTAAAATAATTTCACACTTAAAATATGCAATACATGAAGAAAATGGGACCATAATATCCAAAGTGTTCTATGCCCTATTAATTTTATTCTGTGAACATGTTTACAAAATTATAACTTTTGCTGGGGAAAAAAAAGAAAGAATTATCCTTTTTAAACAGCAATATTGTTTGTAGGTGATGCTTAAACTGGAATGTTTACACAGCAAACAAAGTCTGCCTTCCCAGAGGCCTTTTAATGTTGTCAGTGTTTATTACTTTTGCTTTTGGTAAATAAATGTACAGGAGAAAGCAGTAGAGGTTGACTTAAAACTAATAGGCACATTTACCCCCCAGATTAGAAGAGGAAAGTACGGTTCTATCTTGCAAACCATCTGCCTCTTTGCCAAAGGAAAGAACAATAAGCAAAACTACAAAGACACAGAATGAAAAATCTGTTCTGTGTTCAGGCAGAACACATATTTTTGACAATCCTACTGCCTTAATACTGATTTGGCTGGCATTACTGAAGTCATCAGACTGGCTTAGACATTATGATTCTGCTCTGAATGAAAGGGTTCAATACACATACACAGAGAAGAGAGAGAGAGAGAAAAGGAGAGGGAGGGGGGGGGAGGAAGAGGGGAAGGGAGAGAGAGAGAGAGAGAGAGAGAGAGAGAGAGAGAGAGAGAGAGAGAGAGAGAGAGAGAGAGAGAGAGAGAGAGAGAGAGATGGGTGGGAAGAATTATATGTGATGAGCAGACTTATGGTTCGAAAATTATAGGAGGAGAACTGTGTTAGTCTACTGTGCCCCAAAATCAAAAGTCTGGGAGCATTGTTTCTGATCGACCAATTGTATTAAAAGGCCTAATGGTTGTGATCTGTAGTTCATGGCTGCCTCTGATAAAATGAACCCCACCTCACAAAAGCGGAGGCCTTTTTATCAAATTTGTTAGTTGGAAAAAGTGTGCCATATTTTACAATTTGGAAAAAAACCCGCTTTGGATCTTATGTGGATCACTCTGTTATTTATTAAAGTTTCCCAAACTGAATCAGGAAACAAAGCATCATCATCATCATCATCATCATCATCATCATCATCCCTTGCGGTTACTTTAGAAGTTCATTAGCTTTCATGAATTGAGGCTGCTGCACCTTTTTTTCCAGGTTTGCTCAGAAGTTTGATACGGGTTGGGATGCTTTAATGCAGATCTAGGCATTTTTCAGCCCCCAGACCACATTTAGCCCTTTGGTTGTTCCTGTCTTGCCCACAAGGATTGCTCTTATTTTGAAGGCAACTGTTATTTTTTCCCCCAATTTATGTATGTGCGCGCATGCATTCTTATGTATCTTAACAGCCCTTTTGGTTTGGTCCTCCACAGCAATCTCAATTTCTCATCTGGCCCCTTGGGAAAATTAATTTCCCACCCCTGCTTTAATGAATAGCAGAGAAATGTTTTTGCTGGGGTTCAGTCCAAAGCACCATTTCTGTACCAAATAAGAATAATATTTGAAGTGTGCCCAGAATGAGTGTGGACTCAAACCATTTAAATATTGCACCCATTAATTACATCTTGGAAATTCACTTCCTCACAGGTACCTTATTATTTACACAGTGCCCATCAAGGTGCAGTGGACCTTATAGAATTAGGACAAGAAAATATTGTCAAGAAAGTCTTGGCGGGAGGACTTTACTACTTAATATCGGACAAAGTGAGATAATGGAGGGAAAGAAAGAAGAAAATACAATATCTATGTCCGAAAATATGCTATTTGACTTCACAGGTTCAGTGAATTGGTGGCAATTGCAACAGGATGTGTCATGAAAGACAAAAAAAAAAAAAAGATTCAGACAGTGTTTCAACATGTTCAGCAGTCTTGTAGGATTAGAGTTAATGAAGTCCAAGTTATCCAAGGCTTAATTTGAGCAAGGACTCACTATGGTTACTAATACTGTAATGCAAGAGCTGATCATTTAGAAAAGGGAGATGTGATTGTGATCTTAAGCCTCAGGTGGCCATTAGCCTATTTTCAGCAACAATTCAACCAAACTGTTCTTCTGAATGTTTTTTCTTCTTCCTCCAAAAAGCAATGTTTCATGTGAATCATTTTGATTGGACAAGGAGCTTCTTCTTCCCACCCCCTCCTTTTAGGTATGCACATCTCAAGCACTGTCTTGACTTTCCAAACTCCCTTGGGAGAAGTGGACACAATGGTCAGATACCCTGGCTGAATTTCTAGTAGACAGATCTTGTATATCTAATCACACTTGGCCAATAAAGAATTGCATTGCATTGCATTGCGTTGCGTTGCGTTGCGTTGCGTTGCGTTGCGTTGCGTTGCTTTGCATTCCATTCCGTTCCGTTCCATTCCATTCCATTCCATTCCATTCCATTCCATTCTATTCTATTCTATTCTATTCTATTCTATTCTATTCTATTCTATTCTATTCTATTCTACTCTATTCTATTCTCCTCCAGGAGTATGAAATTCCACTATGCAGAAAACAAGGACAAATGTCTAATTTCTGCCAAAGCCTATTGAAACACAGTGATTGGATAGAGAAGGCCATGCTTGCAATAGACTTATTTGGCCATTTGAAACTGAATAGAGCACTGTCCATGTTTGTTATATATTAGTTTGTCCCAATGATGTCTTAGATTATCTGCAGCACAGGTTTTGCATGCAGGGAGAAGGACAATAGTTCCAAATTAAAACTGAGAAGACTTTTGGCTGCCTCAGCAGTGGATTTTAGATGAGATGGAGCTGGTATCCCAAGGACTTTCCCATCCAACATAGTAACATGATTAGTTTGTATGCTAGAAAGAAGAATATGATCACGAACACCATGTCTAACAGGTTTTTCATACCCTGAGGCTGCTGTTATACAGTGTGTGGACAGCAGGGAAGATATTACTTACACACTGGTACAGCTAAGGATTATTTAAGCTCATCTCACTCATGCTATGAAAGCAAAAATTTGGGGAGATTGCGAACAAGAGACATTTATTCAGAGTATACAGTGATGGTTATATAGACCACCCATTTCACTATCCAATGACATAGGCAAAAGAATCAAGAGGATATAAGTAATGTCGAATCAGGACAAAAAATCGAATCCAACATTTAACATAAAAACAGCTGAGCAAATACCTTGGGGATGCTTATGTGTATGATGTAAACACTAGAATATTGGTTGCTCAAGTTCCCTAGGAAATTATAACATGTTAGATGACCACTTCTGTGTAGGAAAAAAAATGTGTATTTTCATCATGTTTGGTGGATACAGGTAGTCCTTGATTTACATTAATTCGTTTAGTGACCATTTGAAGTTACAAAGGCACTAAAAAAGCGACTTATGGTCATTTTTCACACTTAACAACTGTGGCAAGAAAGGTCATAAAACGGGGCAAAACTCACTTATAAACTCTTGCTTAGCAACAGAAATTTTGGGCTCAAATTGTGGTCGTACCCTGAGGACTACCTACAGTGAATATGCTAGAGTGATTTTATTTGTTTCGGTTTATTACACCTGTGAATCACAGTGATGCATCTAAGGGAAAATACTGTCTCAAAAATCTTATGAATCTAGGTTATTTTTTTGGCATAGTAAATAAAATCTTTACCTTATTGACATTACAGGTTATTGCGGGTAGATTTAGCACAAGATAGCACATACATCATTAAAAGATGGATAATTCTGCTACTAGGGAATGATACACTACTTAAAAAACTAGGAGTCATATTATTAACGTCCCATCAGAATCATAACCTTGTGCCAACTTATTGAATTCAGCAGGATTTCCTCTTTAGCAATAAACTCAGCCAAATTCTTTCCTTCTCCATTGGACTGCAGTACAGCAAATTGTGTCCAGTCACTTTCAATCTGAATCAAACGAGTTCAGTCTGAATTAAACATGGGGAAGACACAAATACCCACTCGGCACTAGGGAATGCCAGAGCATGGCCTACGTTTCACCAGCAGATAACAAGGAGAGCATATATATGCTGCGGGGTGGGATGGGGGGAGACCAGGATGAGTGTTCAGAGACTAAAGGCAAATCTAAGACCTTGAATATTACATGGAAGGTTAATGTACACAATGCAGACAATTATTCTGTGTTTCAGCAGAGATGTTGAGGGAGACAAGCCCAGATTCGTGCCCTTGTAGTTCCATACTGTATGATTCTATATTGTAAAACTGTTTATGAATTTATAAGACATCTGACTTTAACTTTTGCCAAGTCATGAAGCAAAAACTGGAGAATCTGTTAGCTAGCAATTTTGAAGAAGCTCATAGAGGGTACAAATGCTGCTAAACACTCAAGCAGAATTTTAGGGAATTCTAGGTAGGCTCACAAAAATAATCAATTGTCCCCCAAATTTGCCAATTACATTTCCAAGAAGTGTGTGTGTGTGTGTGTGTGTGTGTGTGTGTGTATGTATGTTCTGACCCAAACCCTTGTCCAATAAAATGAACACGAACCAAAGGGAACAGAAACCTTGTAATGATTCTTATGAATCCCCGGTTAAAAGGCTGCTGCAAACTAATTAACTTTGATAAGCACGAGCCTCGCCAAAACTGTGAGAGGCTGCCAAGAATAACAGATAAAGTTACCTAGAAATATTTTACAACACAAGAGTCTTCAAATACCAACTAAGATACTGCAATGTCCACGAGGCTGGAGTTTCAAAACGTCTTTGCTTCCTACAAAGAACATTCGCTTCACCGCAGCCTTTTATCTTCTTGAAGGAGGGGCCATTACCTTGCAGCCTTACTCCCAAGTCACCCATGCTGCTGCAGCTGTTCTTTCCTGCGAGCAATCCTGTGCGCATGTGCACTTGGCACAGGCTTCTCGGGAACCCCCTCATCGCTGCTGCCAGCCCCCACAATCTCTGAAGGCTGCAGTCTACTCCCCAATGGTCCTGGCCCCTCATCTGAGTCCTTGCTCTACTCAGCCGTCTTCACCTGCTGCCGGCTAACCACAACAATGTATGTATGTGTGTATGTGTGTATGTATGTATGTATGTATGTATGTATGTATGTATGTATGTATGTATGTATGTATGTATCTCCCCGTTTATTCAGTTCATTTGACCAATTGTCTCCTTTTTCACTTCTACAGATGAAAAAGATAATGCAGATGCACCTAGCCACTGTTTAAGGACTCTGTTACTAAGGAAACAAACTTGTCAAGCACGAGCCATCTGGGAATAATGGTGATTTATTTAGAAAAAGAAAGGTTTGTCATTTTGAGCTCACAACTACAAAATTGCTTTTTGATTACCTTCAAGCTTATTGCATTGTCTCGTCACAATAAACTATGGAAACAAGTGGAAAGGTTAATAATTGTGAGATCTATTCTTGTCAGTTTGTGCCACAGAAGGTTGCTCAGCATGCTCAGGTATTTGGTAGGACCCAGGTAAAGGGAAAAAAATTGAAGAGATCTAGGGTATTAGGTTCGCTGTTATTTTGTCTGCCAATTAAAGCAGACAATTATGTCTCTAGGGGTTGCATTTGGCAAC
Organism: Notechis scutatus; assembly: GCF_049901735.1. NCBI lineage: Eukaryota > Metazoa > Chordata > Lepidosauria > Squamata > Elapidae > Notechis > Notechis scutatus. The sequence goes on along the minus strand of NC_142011.1, from coordinate 67,045,395 downwards.
TTTGCATTTTCTACGTTCCTTCTCTATGTTTTTTTACCCATACAGCATACAGTGGAATATTATGTCTTAGATATCTAGAAACAAAGATTTCTCTTAAAAAAGATTTCTGTTTATATAATATATGTATTAGCTGCATTTGTATGTATACTGTTTAAACATGTTTCAGCTTTATACAAACAGCAACTTTGATTTCATGTTTTCCCCTTCTTCTTCTGTAGCAGTGTTTCTCAACCTTGGCAGCTTTAAAATTTGTGGGCTTCAATTCCCAGAATTCTGGGGAATTCTGGGAGTTGAGTTCACACATCTTAAAGTTGCCAAGGTTGAGAAACACTGCTGTATAGGATGGCAAAAAGAGACCAGAAACATCCCTTTCTGTTTCAGATTTATCTCAGTTCAGTTCTGGCACCATAATACTAAGGGGCAGATAATTCCAGCCCCACATTTCCAAAAATATATTTAGATTTCTGGTTCAGATAGATAGATGATAGCTAGCTAGCTAGCTAGCTAGCTAGCTAGCTAGATGATAGCTAGCTGGCTAGATAGATGATAGATAGTTAGCTAGCTAGAAGATAGATAGATAGATAGATAGATAGATAGATAGATAGATAGATAGATAGATAGATAGATAGATAGATAGATGATAGCTAGCTGGCTAGATAGATAGCTAGATAGATGATAGATAGTTAGCTAGCTAGCTAGCTAGAGGATAGCTAGCTAGCTAGCTAGATGCTAGCTAGCTAGCTAGCTAGATGATATCTATCTATCTATCTATCTATCTATCTATCTATCTATCTATCTATCTATCTATCTATCTATCTATCTATCTATCTATCATCTAGCTAGCTAGTTAGCTAGCTAGATAATAGAAAAAATATGTTAGAGAAAATATGATCTCATATATTTTTTGCTCTGGTGTTATCCATCACTTGATTCAGCCATGTCCCTTACAAAGCATGAAAAGTGCTCCTTTCTGGTTGAATACTCCTATAGGAATGAGGTTGTTTGTTAGCCTATTCATTTATATTTTATGCATACTGTCAGCACTGGAGTAGGGAGGGGGATGAATTGGCAAGAAAGCTGATGTTGTGATGTATACCCTGCCTCTTTTGTACACTAAGTATGTCAAGGTTGCATGCATGTTCAGAGACCTTCTTTCTTTGCAGACACTGCTGACTGCTGGAGTCTCCAAAGATTCCATTCCATTATAACAAAATCAGAAAAATTGGGGCATCCAACCAAAGCATAACTAGCACCCCATTCCAAAGTGCATGAAAACAGCAGCAATTCTTACAAGTGGATTAAAAGCTCTGCAGAAAAGTTTGGTCTTCTCTGCCTTCTGAAAACCTCAAGCATTGGGAGGGCGACCTCAACACTTTTGTCTGGAAAGTTAGTCATGGCAACAGCATTTCTTTTCTTGTTGGCCCTAAACATTTCACTGCTTATCCAATAGCTTCTTCAGTCTGAAGAAGTTCCTTGGATAAGCAGCAAAACATTTAGAACCAACAAGAAAAGAAATGCTGTTGCCATGACTCAACTTTCAGACAACTCTACCTGGATGACTGAGAATCTTCATTCACTCAACACCTGTCATGTCAGAGACATTTACCTACATTACATTTCTGTTCCAGGTTCTGTTCTGTTTCTTTTTTATCTGCATTTTGATTGTCTTGATACCAAAGCCAACATACACATAAGTAAAACCAGTGCAGAAGGAGAGATTAGTGTCTGTTGTGGGACACCAAAACATTTCAGTCATTTAATCTCAAAATGTTTGATTTGGCCTCAAAAAGATTTAATCCGGTTTAGTGTGCTGGATTCAAGTTCTGAGTTTAAAGTTAAGGTTAGTTATCCTTGAATCGCTTGTGGGGAGGAAATGGCTTGAAGGGACATCCTCCGTAAAACTTTGCAGTATTTATCTCCCAGTTATATAGTGAGTGCTTTAGTCTGGCGTGATTCCCATCCATAGGCGAGCAACAATAAAGATATCACTCTGATCCGCTCATTATGTGGTTATTGGTTCCTTGTGCCTGACATTTGGCTTCATCAGTCTTCCATTTATGAAAATACCAATTTGCCTATCTAAATTCTCAAATAAAACCTGCTGGAGAAAAAGAACTTCTGGGGAAACCCACCCCCCAGAACCTACGGTCCAATCCTGGAAAATGGAACTGCTTTCCCAAATGCTGATTGGATGTATTGGCAAGATCCTGCTGTCTGCCTGCTCAATAGGGAGGGGATACTTGATGAAAAGAACCCTTGTCAATACATACCTGGCAAATACTGGCCAAATGGCTGGGACTCTGTTTACTCCTTAGTTATTTTTGACCTAGTTAGAATGATTAGGTGCTGTCAGAACCATCAGGAATGAGGTTTGACAGCATCTGACTACATTAAGCGTGTTCTGGAAACACCGCCATTTCATGGCGGTGGCTATGAAAAAGATTCAGCTACAACCATTTCTATTTTTTTTCCAAAGTGAGGTTATTTAGAGAGAAAAGCTTCTGATTGCAGTTATGTTTAGCAATGACTAGAGTTGCTTTTTGCTGCTGTCAATCAGGGCAAGGGGGCTCTTTCATGCTCTCTAGTTGAGCTCTGCAAGGAAGGGCAAGCAAAAGAATCCTCGCCTTGTATCTGGCTTTAATCACTTCCCTGCAGGTATTGCTTGCTTGATGTTTAAGCAGAAAATGAATAATACAAAGATAAGAGGATGCAGCATAAATTACTAATGGAAAATTAACAGCACATCCCCAGGACAACAGCAGTGGCAAAAACACAGAATACACCTGTCGTGCTGTATATCTCAGAGCACTTCGACGGAATTATTTATCGGCATAAGTAATTTCCATTAACTTCAACAGAAGAAACATTCAGAGAACACATTAATCACAGTATATTAAGTATTTCATTCAAATTAGCTCTAATTGCCAATCTTTTTTTTTAATGTATTGAATTTGGTGGCTTAATACTTATTGTAATTAATATTATCACCCAATTGCATTGCAGCATGCAGGGTGGTATATTAAAGGCACATGGTTAGAACTAATGGGTTTATACATTACTGAAGGGAATGGGAAGAGTTTGACTTTGCGAGGGCCTGGGAGAAGCTTACAGAATGCTTTATGATGGACTGAGTCATGCTGGGTTATTTAACTATTCTCCAAAGAGTCCACAATATGCTACACAATCACACCTTGTCCACAAATATAATTTGAAATGCAATATACAGCCTGACCAATGCAGTGCTTACTTTATTCCTTTATTCCACAAGAATTCTAATCCTGCCAAAACTTCTAAAACTTATTTTATCTCAACCAGTTGAACGGCTAAATAATGTATGTTGATAGATCATCATGGTCCATCAAATTGTTTCGTTTGTCATACACAACAGGAGGATTACCTAGTGTCCTACTTTCTATCTTTATTCTCTGTACACATACACTTATGTATACTTATTACTCTGCTAATTATGCTTGTATCATCTCCAGTCTCTTAGGGAAGTTCTGTCTTTTTTGATAGATTGAGAATTGTTATTCTTAAACTCTCTTTCCTTTGATCTCTTGCCTTTTGCTCACTTCTCTTTCCTTGCATTTTGCCTGCCTTGTGCCATGTAGTTTCAAGTTTGATGTTTGTTGATTTAAATAAACAAATATCAACCTATATTTTTTTTGCCAGTTCATATTGAGCAGGGATATGTGTTTGCTCTGATCTGGATACAAGGGTTGACTGAAAATCTGCTAAGTTCAAAGTCAACTTGAAAATTTAGTTTAGTCGTGTTTTTTTAGCACTTTAGAACTAGAATCCTGGAGTCCAATGGATAAGCATTACAGTACCAGGTTGGGTCTGGTAAATCAAATAAAAGTGAAACAGCCATTTCTGTATCATGCATTTGACTGAATCTGTGGCTCTTTAATTAGGCTCTGGCATCTCACGAGTTGATTTCCTCTCTCTTGAAAATACAGTCGAAAATATTTTTGACACAATGGGATTTTTTTGCAATTATGTCACATAATAATAATAATAAATAAATAAATAAATAAATAAATAAATAAATAAATAAATAAATAAATAAATAAATAAATAAATAAATAAAATAATCCTGGTTAGTGTATCTACTTTTTACTGCAGAGAGGAACAGTTATTATATTGCAAAGTCATACGGCTGTGTAAAGGATGAGAGTGGGGACATTAAAATTTATCATATAGATAATGGAACAGTTGTAATGGAAGTGGTAAACCTTATAGAATAGAATGAAATACTATTTTAAGCTCCCATAAACAAAATGCTGTTTTGGGTACCATTTTTTGTACAGGTAGTCCTCAACTTTTCATTAAGTGACAGTTCAAAGTTACAATGGCACTGCAAAAAAGTGACTTATGACTGTTTTTCACCCTTACAACCATTGCAGACAGCATCACCATGTGACCCAAATTCAGATGCTTGGTGACTGACTCATATTTATGATGGTTGCAGTGTCCTGAGATCATAAGATCACCTTTTGTGACCTTCTGCCAAGCAAAATCAATGGGGAAGCCACATTCACTTAGCAAGGATGTTAGTAATTTAACAGCTGCCGTGATTCACTTAAAAACTGTGGCAAAAAAGGTCATAAAATGGGGAAAAATTCACTTAACAGCCATCTTGCTCAGCAACATAAACTTTGGGCTTAATTGTGTTTGTAAGTCAAGGACTACTTTTATAGTAAGACTTTCATCTGGGTATGGGGAGTTTTAAATTCTCGTGATGATGTCATTGGATAAATGCCACGATGTGGGTCAAATGGTAGAATTTGCATGATGCTCTCACACTATAGACACTGATGCGGTGTCTTATGTTTTGCTCACTTTATCACTTTCAAGGCATAGTCATAATTCTTTGTGGTAAACAGAAATGGTTCCAAGTCATCCCTAAACAATTTTTTTTTGCATCCTCAGAAAAAGCAGTAATTTCTACCATTCTTGAGACAATTTGGGAAAGGCTTTTGAGCCTTAACCACAGCTTTTCCTTCAAATGTTTTGGGAATTCTACTAAGAATTCTCAGCCACTCAGTCTAAGGGTCTTAAAATCAGACAGTTGTTTCAAATTCAATCAAACTGTCCTCTGGAATAGCATCCCTCCCAGAGGTACATATAGCATTCAGTCTCATAGCATTCTAGAACATTGTTAACCTGTTCCATTGTTTTGGGTTAACATGTTAGTGGAACACCTGGCCAGGCATGTTTTTAAATGGCTATTTTTGTTTGTCCACGCTGTTACAGTATGCGTTGTTTCATTAAATTGTAAGCCAGGCAGAATTTTGGGGAAGGGCTATAACATTCTATAAACATCACAACCACAACAACTTAAGGGTACCAAGTCAGGGAAGGCTGTGTTCACTTACAGTCTTATTTCATAAGCATAAGAGTAGGGCTTTTCTCTTGAGCAGTGATGACATACTAGGACTAATAAATACTAGGACTGCAGCAGGAGTGGAGGAAAATATTATTTATTTCCTTTCTGAGGGCAATCCTAAAAAAAAAATCTGTTGTACAACGTTTCTCAGCCTTAACAACTTTAATATGTGTGGACTTCAATTCCCAGAATTCTTCTTGCCAATTCTAAAGTAAAGTAAAAGTTAAATTTTCACTGGGAACTTTGGAAGGGAAGTATGTTATTCTTGCTGGGGAGTCATCTTCAGTTTGTTTGGTTCCTCTGTTAGGTCGCCCTGAACAAATACTTTATTTGGAACACTGAGAGCAGCCAAATTATTGGTTGTTCAGAAACTAACAAATGCTCCAGAAATATTGCAGAGATGACAAAACCAGCTGAACAGTAAAGGTTGGATAAAAATGTTATCTTTCTTAAAAGCAATTGATTATCATTCATTTATGCTAGGAAAATATAGAACAGATGTATTTCCCCATGCAATGAATGTATAAATCCCACAGGTTTGGCTAATGCCTTGCATTTATAATCTATCAGCCCATTTCAATCAATGCACATGCCATATATATTATACATTATTTTAAGTCTTTATAGCTTCACGTGTTACTAATATTACACAAATTGTGTTCACTTTTGTAATATTTATTGTAAAGAGGGGAGACTTGTTAGAAGCTACTGTTGACTTCCTGACACATGTGAAACTGAAACAAAATAGCCATTCAGACATTACGCTATCAATACTTGTCAGGAGCAATGATGTGTAACCACCTGAGCATCTTCTCTGCTTCTTTTGGTGGGAATATATTTCTCAGTAAACTTCTTCAGAATAATTGGCTGCATAAACAAATCCCTGCCATCTAGCACTTTTACTGCACTCTCCATCATTCGAGACTGAGAAGGACCCTTTATACCCCCCGCTGAGACTGGGAAGATTGCAATCTGGGATTCAGACTGAAGTTCACAGAAGCAGCAATCTGTTCATTTGGGGAATATAGTCAATGAGGCTGCTGCTGCTGTTGTTGTTGGGCTGTTTAGCCAAAGCAATGAAAATATTATTCGGCTTTCTCAACTCAGGTTTAAGGAGCTGCAGCAAATCATTTTTTCTTCAGAGTTTGTTGATTGATAAGTTATCTGAATAACTTTCAATTTCCTGGAAGAAAAGTATGGAGTTTTGAATGGGTGGCATATTGTATGAGGGAAAGAGATGGATTTAATTGGGTTGTAGGAGCCATGACCATCAGAATAACCACTGAGGCTTGTTTTCTGGTTGTTCTTAAGTCTTATCACAGCTGGTCGAGTCACTTTTCCCCTCAAAAAAGTTTGGGTAGCAAAGACAATAACTGCTCATCCTGTTAATGTGGAAAAGGAAAGTCACTTATAGGAAATGAGGAGAAGTCATATTTTAGGAATAAAATTGATAGTCTATGGCAGGGGAGTCAAACTAATGGCCCATGGACTGGATGCATCATGTGCTGGCCCTGCCCACCTCACACACACACACCTCGGTATAGTGAAGGGGAAAAAAGTCCTGATACGTCACGTGACAATGATATGATGATGTGAGTTTGATACCCCATGGTCTATGGAGATTCTCAGTCATCCAGGTCTTGGTTGTCTCAAAGGTACATTCTCAAACGGCAACTGGACTTTCTTTGTTTTTCCTTGAAGACGTTTCGCTTCTCATCCAAGAAACTTCTTCAAGAAAAACCAGCCCAGTTGCTTTTTGAAAAAGCACCTTTGGGAAAGCTGGCCATTAGTGGGGAGAAGAGGGGAGCCACGTCATGCCAGGCAGTGGCCAGGGAATTCACAGGAGGTAGAGCCTGGGTTTCTCTAGTTCACTCATTTCCCCCCCCCAGATTTCAACTTGTAGATAAAGCATGGTTGTCCAACCTTTTGGCTTGCCTGGGCCACGTTGAGTGAAGTGGAATTGCCTTGAGCTGCATATAAAATATATAATGTAGTTAATTAATACACACACACACACACACACACACACACACACACACATGACAAACTTCCTTTATTTTTGAAATATTTTTAATTATCTAGTGGGGCTGCATTACTAGATGTCCAGAGCCATATGTGGGGCATGTACAGAATAATAAAACAGTGGGGTTGATGAGATTTTAATGCCCTCTAGTTGCCTCTTCACAGTGTTAATGACATGGTTAGTAGGGAAAAGGAGGTGTATTTCAGGGGACTCTTCGTCTTCCCTTTCCCTATGCCAAATTAACCAGTATTTAAGACCCTAATTAATATATTCTTCAGATATTCCCTGAATTAATCAGCTGGACATCAAGCAACAATAGTTTCTGATTTTATCTGGGAATGAGGGCAAATGGAAGATGACAACAACGCCTGCCCAGAGGCATTACACCTAGGTCACAAGTGTGGTACCCAGTTCACATCTGCTTCGAAGACCTGTGAAGCAACAATCTTTCTCCCTTGGTGCTGCTGTCAAATAATTCTGGTAAGTGGAAAATGGGATGATTGGAGATCAGCCCACTCCAGTTGTAATTCAGCTCAGGAGGAGATTTAACAACATGAACTCCTGTTTTCTCTGAAATAGTTTTGAGATAGCTTGTGAAAAAAAAAAACAGAGGGGGAAATGTTGCTTTTCATGTCAAAAACACTTTTAATCTTCATGCTTAATGATAAGCTGATTCAAATACAGAAAACCGGAACGTTAGGACAGATGGCTGTGGGGAAAAGCATAGCAAAGAAATATAACAGTTCTTGGATGTGTCTAAATGCCATTCTTCTCTTTCCTATAGTTCTTTATTGTCTCTTGTGTAATCCTAAACATACTTCTGCTGCCAATCAGCAGATAACCTCTTATTTTAAAAG